>NW_026594311.1:2373131-2412125 GCF_907164565.1 Psammomys obesus | reverse complement strand
GAGAGGAGAGGAGAGGAGAGGAGAGGAGAGGAGAGGAGAGGAGAGGAGAGGAGAGGAGAGGAGAGGAGAGGAGAGGAGAGGAGAGGAGAAAAAAAAAAGTAGTTTGAGCTAACATCTTAGTCTCTACCATCTCACTTTGGAACTGCTATATGGCCCAAAGGAACCTTAGAAATCCAAAGACACTAGGTTGTGAGGTCTTGGCTTACAACAGTGTATTTTGGAGACTACAACTTTCATCCAGGCTTTTTTGATACTGGCAATTGCACTCCAAAGGTGACCCCCACTGCAACTGTATTCTTGATAGACACATTTCCCATGCCCTGTAAAGGAGAAATGCTGATGTCATCTGTTGCACAGCCACAGTCCTCAGCATGAAAAGGTCTAGACGGGAATTACAAGCTCAAACCTAGTTCTGGTATTTTTCTATAGTATCAACTTAATCTAGCTTCCGTCCAGGAACCAGGTTGAAAATCAGGACCCACCAATGATCCAGCATCATCTTTTCTCTCTTACTATTTTTTTTTATGGAAAGTAGATTTTTTTTTTATGCGGTGTTCTGATTATGGTTTCCCCTCCCCCAACTTCTCTTAGATCCTCCCTGTCTCATCTCCCACTCAGATCTGTGCGTGTGCACACCTGTGTGTGTGTGTGTGTGTGTGTGTGTGTGTGTGTGTGTGTTAGTTTCTGCCCTCTGAAGGTTGAGAGTCCAGGGTGTGAGAGCTCTTGGCACAGTATTCCCTTGCACTCCGTCAGCGGGGGAGTGCAGAAGGAAAGTTACTGCGCCACCTTGCAGGACACACCGCACTGGCAAGACATGAGTGTTGGATGATGTCCCTGAATCCTTCATGTAATAGAGAGCTTGGGAAAGTGTGAGCACAGCTGCCCACAGAGGTCAGGCAAATGAAATCAGATGCCATCTCCCCGGGCTGTGTAAATCATTCCAGTAAGTCGGGCATTCAGCAAATGAGTTCCATTTGCCAGTGACTTTCATTATAATTGGATGCGTGTGGAGGTTTTGTTATTGTTTTGTTTATTTTACTGTCCGGGAAATACACATCTCAGAGTAGGTCACAATAAATACTTCAAGTGTTGTTCTGAAGGGAAAAATTATAATTCATTTGACTACATCATTTAGAACCAAAGTTGGCATTCCACATTCCTGGTAATCCTGTTCACACATGTGAGCAGCTCTTTTGCATATTGTAGAAGATATGGTTAAGTCCATTGAGTATCATACCTTTAAAAGATACAGTGTGTGTGTGTGTGTGTGTGTGTGTGTGTGTGTGTGTGTGTGTGTATTCATGTAAGGAGACCTGAAGCTGAAGGTCCAGGTAGTTGGCAAGCTTTCTGATGTGGGTGCTGGAGATCAAGCTCAGGCCCTCTGCTTTCTTAACTGTTGAGCCACTTCTGCAGCCCGAGTGCCATGTCTTCTCTATGATGACCAGTTTGGCCACTCAGTATTGTCCTCTCCAGGCAGAGCCCGTGGCCAGCAGTTTCAGCAGAGAGCAGAGCCCTGTCCTGTGCTGCAGGGTGAAAGCTATGGCCACCAAAGGCTCTGTGCTAAGAATCTTTCCTGTTTCTCTTTTTTAATCCCCTTGACGACTTTATAGCATGGATTTGATTATCACTCCAGTTTTAATATGAACAACTGGAGGCACAGAGATGTAGAGGGATTTGTCTGAAGTCATGAAGATAAGGAAGGATGAAAGCTGTTTAAGTGTTTTGTTTTGCTTAGCTTTTAAAACCGGCCTCATTCTGCAACCCATACCATTCTGCACTTAACTCTGCGGCCCAGGCAGGCCTTGAACTCATGACAATCCTCCTGCCATAGCCTCTCAAGTGCTAGACTTTACACACGTGAACCATCACTCCTGGCTGAAACTGGGTTTGAATCTGACTATTCTGGCCGCAGAGCCTGCATGCCTAACTCCTGCCCGCAGCCACAGCTGTGGACAGATGGCTGTGGGCAGGGTACAGATGTCAGCCAGATGCCTGCCGATGGAGCTGAGGCAATGGTGCAGTCAGGCCCGGTTATGCAGCTCTGTAGGAGAAAAATCACGATTTTGGGGGGCACACTTGGCTTTACGAGGGCTCAGTGTTGTGATTCTTGGACTGCTGAGCCTTGGTCCAAGCTGGCTGTCCATCCAGACCCCCTGCAGAGTTCTCTGGGGGCAGGAAGTCTGGAGCCCACTAGTCCCTATCGCCTGTTTTAGGACCCTTGCGTGAGAAGATGTCGGAGGCCTGTTGCACTGCCCTAGGGGCTTTGAAAGCTTGTGGGCTCGAAGCCAGGGCAGCTGAGTAGCTGGTATCCCCACATTCCAAAGAACTTTCCTCTCCTGCCCCTCCAGAGAAAGATCCTGAGACTTTTATCTCTACAGCTCTGGGGAGGTGTGGTAAGACTGACTATGGACTATGTCTGTCTCGTACTATAAATCACAAAGAGCGGAGTCTTCTTCCGCACTCCAGTAGAGCTCTGTGCTTCAGAGGAAGGTGCCCCGCCCCTACCCTGCCAGGACTGTGATAAGAACTTACTGTTTTTCCAAGCTCTCAGACTCTGAGTGCTGTCCAGCGTCTTTCTCTCACAGTCTTTCCTTTCACTTCTATTGTCCAGATCATCAGAAAGACCTCACTGACAAACACTCTTTTCATGGTGGCTTTTCCTTTGCTTAGAAACTCGGATTCGTCCCTTGTCCCTCCTCTGACCCTCTGACTCTCTGGGGAGCCCTTCTCAGACTCTGCTGCAGGCACCCTCTTCTTTCTTCTCACCCCACCACGTTAGATGACAACTCTCTAACCCAAAGACTCAACTTCCTGAGGGGACAGCCCCACTTGGATGATTCAGAAATCATCTCAAACCCAGTGCCCCCCAAATTTCAAATACACTGAATCAGACCACCGCACAGATTTCAGTGTATGGCACTACTCTCCATGCCGACCTGAGCAAAAACCCTGGAGTCTTCCTCCTTCCCCCACATGAATGTCTGAGCAGCCCCTGAGTTCCAGAGCTTCCCAAATCTGTAGAATCTCTTCTCTGAATCCTCCCCCTCACCAAGTCCTCCAACCTCTCCCACCGCTAGGGAACCTGAGTCTTCATTCTTGTTCTGCTGTGTTACAGTTTCTCCTGTCCCTCGCTGGCTGTGTGCTGTCACTGTTTTCCCCTTGGTTCCTTCCATTAGGGTCCATGCATTTTTGTAGATCCTGGAGACATACCCTCTACCAGCCAGCCATACACAAGGAGAGTCATAGTTGCTAGCCCACTACAAGCCAGCCACAGTGCTGAACACTGTTCTTGACCTCAGCCTCTATCCAACAGCCCTGCTGTAAGTGCTCTCAGGCCCATTTTATAGATGGGAAAGCCGTGCCTTGCCCACGGTCACAATAACTCAGAGCCAGGACCAATTCAGCAGCCCAGCCCTATACCCCTATTTTGGGACACTGAACCTTATACCTTTTGGGGGAATGCAAACCCCTTTTATTTGGAGGGTGTGTTAAGTGCTTTTGATCAGTTTCCCTCAGCTTGGGTGTGGGGCTTCCCTCTGGAAAAAACAAAACAAAACAAAACAAAACAAAACAAAACAAAACAGGGGCATACTGAGTCCAGACCATCTGCAGAGTCTGGAAGCTGCCTGCAGGGCTGACTGATGATGCTTGCCCTTGAACTACCATCTGCCTCTGGTTGGCCTCTTGGCCGTCTGCTTTCCCACTTTCCCCACCATGTTCTTTAGTATCCGGTGTTCTGACCGCCTCTGAAGACCGGATCCACTTTCTGTTTCTAAACTAACTTTACCCTTGTAGTAACTCGTGTGCCCCCTGCCACCATTCATGGACTCTAAATCCACATGCCCAGTCTCTTCCCTCCTTGTCCTGCCCTCCAACTTTCCCAGGGGGGGACTTAGGTAGATGGCCAGGGTTGTGGATTGTTTGGTTTTTTTTTGTTGGGGGGACTCCTTTCTTCCAGGCCTGGAGACCCACACAGTTCTACTGTATGCTTTCTCTGGTTGTGAATTTGTATGCTAGGCCTCAGTCCTGTGGCTGACTGTTCCCCAAGCTGAATACATCCATTCTGCGGCTGTCGCAAGCAAGAAGGTAGAAACATGGAGTTAGTATAAAAGTTATAAAATATAACTTTTATAAAATATTACTGCTAAGACTTATCACACAAAGTTCACTCTCTAAATTCCTAACTGGGGTCCTCAGCTGTCTCCCCAAGGCCGCCCACCTGTGTGAAGTACCTTAGCTGTGTGAAGTATCTTAGCTGAAGGTCAGGTCCAGTCTCTAACAGAAGTCTCTTGATTCGAGGGTCAGGATCCTGGCGGACTCCCCAGCTTCAGGACAGACCAAGGTGACATCTCTCCAGATGTGCAGAGCAGAGCCTCGCTCTTAGTCTCCACTTCTGCACTGCCCAGTGGGCGTCATGGGGTTCTAGGACTGTGCCTGGTTATCTAGAGTGATGTCGCTGGGTTCTGGTTAGGGGCAGCCTTGGGTGTAGTGGGGACCCTGCTTAAGCTGTTTTTACATGTCTAAGAGGCATTTTTTACTATGCTCCTTACACCCACCCCAGGTCAGGGCCTGAGGCGCTCTGGCTTTCCCTCCTGTAACTTCCACCTAAGGGAACAGAAGGCAGGCAGCAGCCTCAGCAGAACACCCCAGACTGGATATCTCTGAGACTGTGGTCTATAACGGGATGAAAAGTGGTATGAACCGGCCTGCATCACAATTTTCTACAAACAGACTAAAGTTTTGGAAACTTTCATAGCAGTTATGTTGATGAATCTAATAATTTTGAGCTGGTATTTTTTCCACGGGTGTTTGATTTCCCTAGTGGTTCTTTTTTGTTGTATTTCATCATTCTGGGGCAGAACTGAAGTGTAAAGAACGAAAACAGTTAGTCCTTCACAGACCTTGAGAAGCTTTGGGCCATGCTGGGAAGAGCCCAGGCTCTGAAAGAAGGTAGGACTGATGTGCCTGCTGTTCGGAGCCTCCCTTACTGGGCCCTATAGCCTAACCAGTGACTCTGTGGCAGAGCCTGCGGGAAACACAGCTTGTATACCCTGGAAAGACCAGCAGCCCAGAGTGGGGAGAGGCGGGTCTGTGGTAGGAAGTCTGGGGCTTCAGTAGGAAGAGCAGACACATTGCCTAGAGCAGCGTCTTCCTCAGCAGACCCAGCTTGGGGCTCCCAGTCGCCCCAGAGTGCTTAGCAGCTCAGCCCAGCCCCTGGTGCGAGCAAGCAGGCGGGCTGCATTCCTGTGGTATTTGAAGACTGATCTCGTCAGATTAGCAGCTTTGCTTGTTTTGGTTCAGGTACAAGATCTCCACGTGGGGAGCTCTGCGGCTCCTGAGTGAAAGCTGCTGAAAGCTCCCGGGCTCCTCGGAGAGGGAGGGCTTAAGTCTCAGCCCCGCCCCCTCACAAATCCTTGGACCAGAAAGGAAAGATGCTCCTTCAGGAAGAAGTTGCTCACTTTCCCTCCTCATCTGCTCCCAGAGAAGGAGGTCACTGTGTGACTGTCCTACACAATGGCCAGAGCTAAAATGGCCTGCCCCAGACCCAGTGGAGGGAGGCTCCTCCCCAGTGGAGGCAGGACCGTAGTCCATGCCTGCCTAGCCTGGAAACTCTCATCTGCTCCACCTGTCTCCTAAAGTATGAGAGCTGGGCTTAATGGCTCACATCTGTAATTACCTAGGAGACTGAGGTAAGAGAACTGTTGAAAGTTCAGAGCCAGCCTGGGCTACATAGTGAATGTAGGCAGGCCTGGAAGTCTGAGAAAATAATAATAATAACAAAACAACAATACTAAAAGGAGTGAGAGGGCAGCCTCTGGTGAGGAAGATGTGTGCCTGACCCCTGACAGCATCAGGAAAGACAGGGTTAGGCCCGCCATCAGCTTGTGGCATCTCTGTGCCTCTTGTGTTGGGACAGACCCTATCCCCCTCTCCCTCCCCACCCCGGTTCTGAGGGCCCAGATAGGGTTTCCTGTAGCTTGACATAACTGGGAAACAGACATCATCACTCTGCTGTTTAATCCTCCAGATAGAGCATCTGGGCCCAAGGCCAGCTGCAGAGCTCACCCCAAGAAGCAGACACTCAGTGGGGCAGGACCACCAAAGGGTTAAGGCCTGTGCTTGGGGCCTGGGCACAGAAGCCATCTGGAGGGGGAAGGGGAAGGTGATTAGTTTAATGCCTACTGTTGCCAGTGGCCCTGATCTCATGCCTCCCGAGGTAACTGCAAGCACCAAGCTTCTGGCCAAGTAAAAGGCTGTTGCCACCTCAGTCTCCATCACTCCATCCACCCCCTGTGCACACCACCAGGACCAGCCAATAGGCTTAAATCTAGGGCTTTGTTCCGGATATGGTCTCCATCAGAGTGCTTCTGGCCAGCACCTGTCCGTGGCCTTGTGCCGTGCCCCCAATAGCCAGTGAACCTGCCTGTTTTTCCCCAGCCCCGCAGGTAGAAGAATAAGAATGACCACTAGTTGGAGTAGGTACTGTGACCCCATGGGGTTCCTTGAGGGAAAAGAAACAGTGATCTTTGCGGTCAACGGCTGCCTTTGGTAGCTCTGCCAGCTCTGCCAGCTCTGCTCATTGCCAGTCTCATTTAGGGAGAATGAAGAAAAACTCAGGAGGCAGCTGAACAGAGCACAGGATACCATGCCCAGGACCAGGGCATGTGGGGAAGGCTGCTATCAGGGAGGGTCAGGCTTCTGCCAGCCCTGTCTACAGCCACCTCACAAAAACTCATTGTTTTGCAGTCTGTTAGGGGAGAAGTTGGGCTTTAGGATCTGCAGGAGCCTGAGCAGAATGCCTGCACAGAAGGCGCTGGTCTGGGAGGAGAGGGCAAACCTGGTTGTCTTATCTGTGGCCCAGTCCTCACACAGGGACTCAATGCAGGAGAATTTACCAGAGGAAGAAAAGGAAAGACCACACAGGCTCCAGAGCCAACTTCCATAAGCTGTGGTCGTTTTGTCTAGCCTTGAGCCCCTTTGGAGACAGAACTTGGAGGCTGGTTATTCAAAGGGTCACCTGGGAACCTGGGTTACAATTGTAGATACCATGCCACCTCCAGCTAGGAAAAGCTCACACCATAAAGCTGGCCAGAGTGGGGGAAGGGTACCTTTGCCCCATGACCTCACCATGGGGGTCACTGAGCTTTGTGGGCAGAACCATGTCAGTAACCTGTCCGGGTCACAGTGACTCATTATGTTGTCCTAGCAAAGACTGAACGCAGCTGGGTCCTCGGCTTTTTCAGTCCACACAAGGGTAGAGATGAGGATCTTGGAGCAGGCAAATCTGGGTTTCAGTCCAGCTTTCCCACTTACCTAGCTGTGTGACCCAGCATAGGTGTCTTAGCCAAGCTGGGCTTCTGCAAGAGTGGGAACAGTACTCCCTACAGCCTGGGCAGTTGCTGTCAGGACCATAATTCATGGCCTGGGGCCTGGCCTGCAGCTAGGGCTCTGTCAGGGGCAGGAAGTGCCGTCGCTCCGTCCTTACCCCCTGCCTGCCTCCACTGTACACCTACCCTCCAGCAATGTATTCTGGGAAGGAGCTGTTGGGACTTGCGTAGACTGTACGGACAATGCCAGGTGATTGGCATTTGTTGGTACAGGAATGCCGCACACAGCAGGAAGGTGGCTGCAGGCATCTTCAGCCACACAGGATGTAACTGATAACTTATAATTTAGGGTTTCTGAAGCCTTTTGACCACCTGACAGAGCTGTCAGCACCAGAGAAGGATGTCTCAAGGTACCTAACCTCCAGGCCCTGCCCTGAAAACCCCTCTCTTCTACCTGTCTGCTGCTCGCGCCATTCCACAGCAGGGAACGCCTCCCAGTCTTGTCCTGAGAGCCACAGCCTTACTTTAACCAGCAGCTATGTGTCGCTGGCACCAAGGACCGAAGTCTTTTCTGCCAGAACTGCTTGCCACAGGCTGCTCCCCTCAGCTTGGGGGCTGGGGGTCCGGGGGAAGCCAGCACTCAGCCTGGTGCACCGTCCCGTTGCGTTCTCTGCCTCTACAATTCCACCTCGGGGGTCAGCTGGTCTGTGACGTTTTTCTCAACTTAGCGCTTCCATAGCCCTTTGTGCACTTCTTTCTGTAATACTTTGAGGCTTCTCCCTGGACCTTTACTCACTCTTGTCCAACTTTCATCCTCAGTTTACATTGTATCACCACTTACTGACTGACCTGGAGTCACCTCCCGGTCCCGTTTTCAGTCCCGTTTTCTGTCCCATCACCATACTGTCACACCTGACTTGAGCATGGTGAGGCAGACGAGAGTAGTCTGATGACCCCCCTGTGCCCTCTGCCACGTGCAGGCCACTGCACCACCGCACACAGCCTTCTGGGCTTCTTGTCCATCAACGCCACCAACATCAGCCTCGGAGAAAAGGTGAAGTGTGTTAAGTTCTAGACCTTCTTCTCTCAAACATTGAGTTTAATGGCCTCCCTCAATGGCTCAGCCATGTTTTTAGAGTTTATTTATTGCGCGCGCGCGCGTGTGTGAGTGTGTGTGTGTGTGTGTGTACACACGTGTGTGGGTGCATAGGTACCTTGAAGGAGTCGGGTCTCTCCTTCCCCTCTGTGGGTCCTGGGGATTGAACTCAGGTCGTGAGGTTTGGCTCTAGGCATTTTTACCAGCCCAGAGTGCATTTTTTATTGAGTGCCAAAAACGGCACTGGACATTGGGAAGATGATTTTGAAAATTTCAACCAAGGTAGCTGTTTTGCAACATCTGAGGGGGAGTAAGCTGAAGTTGGATCAAAGGGTTCTGGTGACATTCATGTAAAACTGAAAAGGTAGGGACCCCAGCTGAGCTCCCCACCCTGGCCCTGGATTGGCTGCTGAGTGAGGGGGGTCCTGAAGGGACCTCAGTCCCGCCCGGGATGGAGGCTAGTGCACAGCGGCTCTGCAGGCTCTATCGGGAACCAAAAGATGACAGCCTTGGAGCCTCAGAAAAGCCGGCTCGAGGGTGACATGTGGAGCAGGACGGTAGACACACAAGTGTGTCTAAAGAGATTCCCCTGACCTAGTCTTGGCACACTCACCCAAGCCAGGCCCAAACAAAAGCCTGTTGACATTTCTTCTGGACAAGTCATGAAAAGCTCTAGATTGAGGGTGAGCTGCTTCTGTAGTTCTGAGCTAAGAATGAAAAAAGTGAGAGAGAGAGAGAGAGAGAGAGAGAGAGAGAGCGCCAGGTAATCTCAGCACTTAGGAGGCTGACACAGGAAGATTGCCAGGAGTTTAAGGCCAGCTTGTTCTACATAGCAAGACCCTCTCTGAAGAAAGAAAAAAATAAAATAAAAAAGATGAGGAAGCACAGCACAGAGGGGAGAGCGGGAAAAGTGTGGCTCATTAATTCACGGTTGCCCCTAGCATTGGGGCTTGTGTCTGCACAGCCTGTGGACTTGATTCTGGAAGCTCCCTGCAGAGTCTGCCCTGGGCATAGGAGATCCACCTCCATCCAGATCTGCCCCTCCTAGAGTATGATCCTGCCCCTCAGCCCAGGAAACTTAGGTCAACCCTGCCCCATCTCCAGCCCCTATGGCCTTTGCAAGGCCTTTGCAGAGTTCTGGGGACGGCAGTAGCAAATAGGAGTTGTCGCCTAGTGGGGGGCTGGTGGTGTGGTGGTGTGCTGGCTGCAGGGACGGTGGGCTGAGTTTGCTTTCCTGAGGACAACTCCCTACACTGTATGCGCAAGTCTTCCCAGAAGAGGTTAGAGCTCTGCTCACTGCTGGTGGGAAATTAGAAACTAGCCAGGTGCCCAGCCGTCCCCGCTTACACCGTGAAACCCAAAGTGTGTGATGCCCTCAAGAGCCGAAGGGCAGTTTGGAGATAGGGGCTGGGGTTTGGACATGTCTCCCTAGCACTTAGAGCCTGAGGCGAGACAGTGGCAAGGTCAAGGCCACCTCAGGAGAGCCTGGGCTACGTAGTCAGACCCTGGTGAGACTAAATGAATGAGTGGTTTAAGGGGAGCGCCCAGGTTTCCACACTGTTGGCCACAGAGAGGGAACCCAGCCCACATCATGCCCCCTGAAACCCAGGCACCGACTGTACAGTGCTATGGTGAGACTCTGCCACCGGTAGTCCTGTGCCCAGCAAAGCAGACGTTGTCAGCAGTTCAGCTGACCCGACCCGTGAGCTGCCCAACCTCATGTTGCTGCCCAGCCTCCTACCCTCCCTAAACCTAGAAAGCACCGGAGCCGCTCACCTGATCGGCTTGGTTGACAGGCCTACTCCCTCCCAACAACAGTCATGTGCCCTCAAACACACTCCAATTGTTCCAAAAGTAGCCAAGAAGAGCCACCTGCCCCTCCTCAGCCTCAGCTTGTCCTGACGAGGAAGGCCTTGGGAAGCAGCCAGATTTCCCTACCTGCCTGTCCCTGACCGTGATCAGTCCATCCACTCACCCTCGGCCCTGGGAAGGCAGCCGGCAGCCTATCCTAAGAGGCCTATTTCCCCTACTCCCCACGAGGCCCCCAAGAACCAATTGAGCAGCCTGTTTGGCCATGATCCATCAGTCATCGTTTGTGTTGGAATATGACTTTCTCTCTGCTATTTTCATCTGTATACAGTTGTCCTCAGCCATAGCTATCCTACTGTTCAGTAGACATCACTCCTTTTAACAGCAGGGCTGGACTACTCCAAAGGCCCAGAAAAGTCACCTTTTAACCCTCTGCACACTGATCGGGACTCCTTATGGATCCACTGGTCCAGCTAGCCCCTGAATCTCTCAGACATTGACAGGCATCCCAGCTCAACTAGCACAAAGACAGTTCACGAGATGAGCAAGAAACTTAGCAAAGAAACAGAATCTTAAAGAGACAAGAGACAGAAAAAAAAAACAAAGATTGGAGCTAATGAAATCAATCAATAAAAATACGGTTGAAGGCCTCAATCACAGAATGGGCCCAGTCAGATAAGAGAGGGGGAGATAATAGGACAGAAAAAAAAAATTTTAAGTGAAGAAAACCCTCAGACTTACGGGATGCCGTTAAGTGAACACATTTTTTATATCTGAGTTATGGATGCTATGGGGGGAGACCAGAAGAGAGACTCAAAAACAGACAAACAAGCTGGCCAGGCTCGGTGGTGCAGCCTTTAATCCCAGCACTCGGGAGGCAGAAGCAAGCGGATCTCTATGAGTTCGAGGCCAGCCTAGGCTACAGTCAGACCCTGTCTCAAAAACCAACAAAAAGTACAAGCTGTAGTCACAGAACAGCATAATGTTGGCATTAAAAGCATTCTTTAGGTCAGTGGGACAGAGCATACGGCATGGGAACAACGTCACATTCTTACCGTCAGCTGATTTTGATCAAGGCAGCCAGCCAGAGCAAGCGTGCATTATAGTGGTCTCTTGTGTGCTGGGAAGCCTGGCTATCTACTTGTATTTTTTTTTAAGCCCATATCATTGTTTCTCACCATACAAATAGTGAATTCAAAATGGACTAGAGGCTTAAGCATAAACCCAACACAATCAGATCACTAGAAAACAGGGGAAATGCTTCAGGACATAGGGCTAGTTAAAGATGTTTTGGATGTGACCCTGAAAGCATAGGGGACAAATGCAGATGACTGACCAACAGGCTTGTAGCAAACCCAAAAGCTTCCTCACAGCAAACAGCCAACAGAGGCAGCCTGCAGAATGAGAGAAGACATTTGCAAACTGTGCCGACAGAAAATTGACTTCCAGAACTTATAAGGGCCTTATTCAGTTTGACAAGGAAAACAATTGCTTTAAAAATGAACGGATAACCCAGATAGACACTTCCCTAAGAGATGTGCTGTGTATTGTGTACGTGTGTACTCAGTCCACAGCATGTGTGGTGAAGTCAGAGCACAGCTTGAATGGGCTCAACCCTCTCCTCCCACCACGTAGGTTCCGGGAATCTTTACCTGCTGAGCGATCTCACCAGCCCCCAGGTAGACGCTTTTCATACAAGCCAGGGATGGTGGTACAGGCCTGTAATCCCAGCACTGGGGGAGGTGAGGCAGGAGAATCAAGAGTTCAAGGCCAGCTCTTGATACTTAAGACCCTGTCTCAAAAGACAAACATGTACACAAGCAACAAGGGAGTTGGGTGAGGCACAGATCTTTAGTCCCGACACTCAGGAGACTGCGGCAGGAGGATCGTGGGTTTGGGGACAGCCTGGGCTATAGAGTAAGACCCTGTTTCAAACAAGCAAGCAAACAGAACCCCTCCCCCTCAAAAAAAAAAAAAAAACAGTCAGAAACAACAAAACGACAAGGAGCCAACAAGTGTCAGGGGGAAAATGTTTAACATCACAAGTCACCAGGGAAACACAAACTGAAAATCACTGTGAGAGGGCCCCTGCTCCCCAGGATGAGTGGTACCCAAAGACTGGAAATGACAGGTGCCGGGAGAGGGGGGGAGGAAAGGGAACCATCTCTCCTGTGATGAGAGTGTAGCCAGTACAGCCAGTGTGGAAAACGAAAGTAGGGCCAGTTGTTATCCAACCGCCATGCTGCAGACTACCCCCGACTTTAAAAAAAAAAAAAAAAAAAGATGCAAGAATTTAAAACCAAACAATTGGAAACAGAGCCACCATATGAAACAGTGATTCCACCACTGGGCGTAAATCCGAGGGGATGCGTGCATCGCCGTGTTTATTTCCGCATTGTTGGCAGTAGGCGAAATGGGAAAGCAACCCGAGCCCTGACTGGGGGAGTAGATGGAGAAAATTCGGAGCATGTTCACAGTGGAGTATCAGCCAACCATCAAAAAGAATGAAGCCCTGCAGTTCTCAGCCGCGTGGCCAGAGCCAGAGGCACTGTGGTAACAATGAGCCAGGCCCAGTTCCTTCACCCCTTACACACGGAAGCTAGGCCGCTGATCCCAATGCAGAAGAGGTGGGCAGTGGCACCCAGGGCTTGGGAAGGGGATGGAGGTGGAAGGAGAATGACTAGTGGCCACAGGGGCCATTGTTAGGAGTGATGTCTACTGTGCGGTAGGATAGCGATGGCTGAGGACCACTGTATACAGATGAAAAGAGCAGAGAGAAAGTCATATTCCAACACAAACGATGACTCGTGGATCATGTCAGTTACACTGACCCAGTCATTATGTATTTCCCACATGTACTGAAATACACCATACCCCACAAACATGTACAACTACTATGTCATGAGACTTAAAATACAAGGGCTGGAAAGATGGCTCTTCCGGAGGACCAGAGTTCGATTCCTAGTACCCATGTGAAGGCATACAGTGGTCTGTAACTCCAGGTCCAGGGGATCTGACACCCTTTTCTGGCCTCCAAGAGTACCAGGCATACATACATAAAGGCAAAACATCCACACACATAGAAATTTTAAAATTTAAAAGTAAATCCAAGATACTGTAAAATAAGCAAACTCTCCAGGCAAAGGATCTAGGGAAGGCTTCATACAAAGGGAAAGAGACACATGTGCAAGCAATTTGTACTGCTTGAAGTGTAGGTCCCCGGTGGCCACCAGCCTCAAACTTCACGCTGACACACTTGCACTATATTATGATGTCAGCCAAGGTTTGAAAGTAAGGAGGGAGGGACAGCATCCCAGTGCCTAAAATGGAGAGAAAGGATTACAGGAGGTGAGCCTGGGAAAGCAAGCCCTGGGAAGTAGTGATGGAGCAAGAATGGATTTATGGGATGTCAGAGAAGCACACAGCAGGTGGCTGGTAAACATTTGAAAGGGAGGTGTGAGCCAGGACCCCGGTTTTGGACTTCTGGCAAGATTGCAAAGCCAGTTGCTAAACTGGAGGAAAACACCTTGGGGCCAGCTGTTAAGCACCTCCAGGAGACACGCCCGGAAATGTGTACACCACATACCTTCCTCTGAAGGACGGACTCCCCCAGTTCTCTCTGCTGAGAGCAACGTCACTGTGAATAGTGTTTTCAAAGATAAGTGCTGGTGCGGCTCCTCCTGACGCAGTAAAAGGATGATCCTTGCTCATGTCTATCTGCTGTAATCCTCCATCACCAATCATTGAGGACCTGTGTCCTCCCCCTTCCCTCTCCTCTCTTATCCTTTACTTCAGAAGCATTTCCATGCCCTGGGCATCATGCTGGGCACAGTGAAAAGGAATAACCCCAACCTCAAAACTTCAAGCCAGAAGTGTAGTCAGGCTTCACATCAAAATCATGTTGGATAGACGCCGTAACTGTGAGGGTGCAGGGTGTTGGGAACACAGGAGGAAGACGCCTGGTTAAACCCAGGGACCAGAGAAGGCTTTTTTCCTTAGTGTGAGTGTCCAGACTCACACCTCTGCTGCTGTTATTCTTTATAGAACCGCTTGGTCTTGTCCAAATCATCAGCTCCTGACATTAAAAGGCCAAGGGACACCATTGACACACTGGCGAGTGGTGTCTCACCATCATTCAGCGGAAGCCGTCTTCCTTTTTCTGCCTTTGCATTTCATCTGGGAGGAATGGATGCTAGAGCGAGTGGAATATGTGTGTCAGCATTGGGTATGTGGACCTAAGCCATTTGTGGGCCCCTCCAGGCCATGCACATCCAGAGCCAAGCTGTGTCCTTCCTGTTCTCTTAACCTCCTCCAGACTACCACTGTCTTCTGACCCTCCCCTTATCAGTCCTGCCTCTCCTCAGAGACATCGGAGGAACCAAGTCCAAGTCAGTCAGCAGCCTGGGTTGGCACCAGGCTCGGCCTGTTTCCTCCCTACTAGGCAGGTGCAGCCCTAGGAGGGATAAGGCTGACAGGCAGCACCTGGAGGAAGCTGTCTTTGGTGGGAAGCAGTAAAAGGATTTTTGGAGGCAGTGATATTCTCGTCACATCTTAAAGATTGCACAGGACTGCAGCAGTTGAAGGTAGCAGGACATATGCTGTAGAGGAGGTGATGAACCAAGCTGAAAACTCACACGCACTCACACGCACGCACACATGCCGCTCTGAGGACTACAAGCAGCTAGGCACGTTTGGGGTGTGGCATTGCATCCTGGAGTGCTGGGAGAGGTCACCCAGGGCCAGATCCTGGGAGAGCAGCATGTGGGAGGCAGAGGCAGATGGATCTCTGGGAGTTTGAGGCCAGCCTGGTCCACAAAGTGAGTCTAGGACAGCCAGAGTGGTTATACAGAGAAACCCTGTCTCAAAACAAACAAACAATAAACAATAAACAAACAAATAAAAGACGTAAGCTTCTGGCTCAGTGAGTAAAAATGTTTGCTGTCAACATTTTTAACCCAACCGACTGAGTTTAGTCCCTGGAACCCCCATGATGGAAGGAGGGAACCTTCCTGAAGCTGTTCTCGGCCTCTACATGTGCACATAGACATATTTTTAAGAGGACTGAAAAGGCTGAGGCAAGAGACAAAAGAAAACCAGATTTTACTCTTTCAAAGGACTGCTACTGCCCAAGGCCTCTTACATTTTCCCACTCATGACCCCTCTTCACCCAGGAAACTCTGATGGAGTCCCCGTGGGTAGTATGTAAACCAGATGTAAAAGGTGCTCCTCTCTTGTTGCCCCTCCCACCCTTGGGAGTTCCTACTCACCTTTCTTAATAAAGCTGCATTCGCTCTGCTAAAAAAAAAAGAGGGGGGACATACAAATCAACATTGGCTGACAATAAATCGTAAATAATGTTTTAAATAATTCTTTTCTAAACATATAGTTTTGCCATTTATGAAAGATTAAAGCAATTTACTGATGAGGTAGGAGTATGCCATACCGCAGGACAGAGAATCTTCAGCATTTTTTCAGAGTTGATTCTATAATCAGTATTTTGATTTTATAATCATCAATGTTAAGGATGCCACTTTACTTAAATAGTAGCACATAATCACATAATGGTAGAAATATGTTAAGGCTATTTCAGAAAATTCTGGAAATTCTGTCTTCATTCTGAGTCAAATTCATTGAGCAATTCTTTTCAATCAAGTCTGCAGGCCCAAAGCAGCTCTGTTTAAATGAAGCATTTTGACCGTGTAGCACAAAGGTACATCAGTTTGATACCTGCTGAAGAATGGTAGGAGGAAAACATTAGAAGTCTTTGTTTTAATTAAACTGTTGTGGTTCTATCAATAGCAGGGAGACATGCCAAAGAGGTAGCTCAGAGTTTAAGAACACACACTGGTCTCATAGAGGACCCAAGTTCAGGCCGCAACACTCACACACGGAGGCTCACAGCTATCTGGAACTCTAGCTACAGAGGGCTCCAGTGCCTCTGGATTCCACTCACACATTTTTAGAAATAATGAAAGTATAAAAAAAGAAAAATGTTAAGTGTAGAAAGAGAATGGGTAGTGGGGAAAACAAAGAAAGAGCAGAGAGATTAGAGAAAATGACGAGAAAAGAGAATTCTGTCCTCTCTAAAATAGCAGGCAACCTAGGCACTGGAGACTAGAATATAAGATGTGGCTTTTATTAGATTCAGTAATCTACTTCTAAATATTAACATCAGGGGGAAGTCCCATGTGTACATAGATCATTGCAATATGCCTTTCGCAGTGTGTTTATAATAACAGCAAACATGTTAGAAACAGCCAAATACTAAATGTCTCCCAGCCAAGAACGATGCAAGCAGCCCATCGACATGACAGATAGCATATATTCATGAAAGATGATGGTGACCAACTGTACGGATGGACATCCCCCACCCCCCTGCTTAAGTTATTATTTAAAGGTTTTTAAAGTGAGTTATGGAACAAGCTATGTAAGGTAATTCCACTTGTGTTATGTGTCTGCTTATGGAAAGAGAAGACTGCAAGTCTTCACACACAAATCATCAGCATCTCCGATAACTAGAGGCCTTTTTGTGGCCTCTGTCTTTGACTGACCTCTATTAACCTTTCTTGGCTTCTTGCTGCTTGTCTCCTCCGACCTCAGTCTTCCCAGGCTGGCATCAGGACTGAAAAATGGCAGAGTCCATCCTGGGAGAACCCTTCAGACCCAGCAGCCTGTTCATGTCCTGCCCGGCACTTAGGGGCGTTCTTCCTGAAAGGGTCAGTCAAAGGCAGCGTTTCCCTGGCCCTTAGTCCCGCCCCGCCTAAATAATTCCTCTGGAGTAAAGCCCTTCCCAAGGTCTCCGGGTACAAGTTTCCTGTCATTGCCTACCTCTCCCACTCTCTAGCAAAGTCGCCTGGCCATCCCCTCTCCCACGCCTTCTGTTCAGTCAAGGGGTTATTTTTAACAGCCTTGTGTATACCATGTTTAAATACTGGCAAAACACCAGAGCTTTGGGGTAGATATTCAGGATGGAAATAGTCTCCCTCACCTCCCTTCTTCCAGGGCTTTCTTTTAAAAGAAAGAAAACAGCTAACCCAAACTGTGGACGGCTCTATGAGAAAGTTCCTGGACCCCAGCACCAGTGACCCACAAAACTGTGCTTTACCTAGCTCAGGCTGGACGCTGGGACTGTCGTCAGCCCAAAGTGAACCCAGAGAGAGCATGGTGCCTACCACTCTCCTGAGCTCGGTAAATCTGGAGTCCCTGTGGCCAGAATCACAGACAGCCCTTCCCCAAACTGGAGACCCTGGACCAGCAGGAGCAGCCAGTCCCGACAGTCACTGGAGAGTTCAGCTCTGAAGAACTAAACTCCTCAGCCCTGTCACTTTCCCTGGGGTCCTCCCTGTGCCTTCCAGAGCCACACAGAACAAACCCAGACTCTCTTCTGCACCTTTGTCCAGAGATCCGAAGCTGGTGATCGCATGACTTCAGGTTTCTGCCCTGCCCTCTGTGGGAGCCCTGTCCCATCTTAGTGGACCTCTCCTGACTCAGTTCCACTTATTACCGTTCCCCTGAGGGGACCCCACAAATAGACCCTGTGCCTCCGGGGGGGGGGGGTGGCCTGACAGGGGCCGCCCTTTATAATAACCACCACTCCAGGTGTGCTGCTTTTTTAGTGATCTGTTGCTGAGATAAAATACTCCGAGCAAAAGCAAACCAGGGGATAAAGGGTTTATTTTAGCTCCACGTTACAGTCTGTCGTGTGGGTAGTCAAGGCAGCGGGAACTTGAGGGAGCCGGTCACATCCATAGTCCAGAGCAGAGAACGAATGAATGCATTCTTCTTCCTTGCTTGTGCTCAGCAGCCTTTCTTCATTCTTACATAGTCCGGGGTGCCCTGACTAGGAAATGATGCCCGCCATGGTGGGCTGGGTCTTCCCCTAATGCCTTAACCTAATTAAGACAGTTCTCCACAGACACGCCCACAGGCCAAACCAACATAGACAGTGCTTCACTGAGACCCTCTTCCCAGGTAGTCTAGGTTGTGTTAAGTTGGTAAATTGTGCTGCTATTCGGCATGTACAATGAATTTGTGGGCACGTACCAGGTCTGGATGCCGCATCCATGGGACAGAGTTAGAAGTGTGGAATGAGGTCTTTGTAGGTGACACTGTGGAGATGGAGGTGATTTTCTTGGTTCAACCCAGAGTATCTTTGGTTAGTGCCAAGACCCTCCCTCCACGTGGGAGCTGCAGCATTCTCTGCTGAGGGTGTCTTCTCGCCTTCGTTGGAACCAAGTGTGTCCAACGTGCATGACACTAACGTGGAGGTCACAGAACCCTGGTCAAGGTGCGGGGATGTAGCTCAGCCGGTAGGGTGCTTGCCTAGCGGGCCCAGGGCTCTGAATTCAGTTCCCAGCACAGTATGAAACCAGGCTTGGAAGGCCAGGGAGGGTGGCCCATGCCTTTATTCCCAGCACTCAGGAGGCAAAGGAGCGTGAATCTGTGAGTCGAAGGCTGCGCTCATCTACACGGGGAGTCGGCCCAACCAGAGCTAACTAGTGAGACCCTGTCCATAAATAAATAAATACATAAATAGACTTAAAATAGCAAAACGAGGCACGGAAGCCGGGCATGGTGGAACACCGGGAGGCGGAGGAAGGAGGATCGGAAATTCAAGGCTGGGGCTGGAGAGTTGGCTGCATGGGCACGGGCACTTCTGTGGGCAAGAGCAGTTGCTTGGGCAAGCACGAGGTTCTGAGTTCCAATCCCAGCACCTATGCCAAAAGCCAGGCACAGCCACACACCCGTCGGTTAACTCCAGTGTTGTCAGAGCAGAGATGGGAGATTTCCGGGATTCGATGGCTGCCAGGCTGGAAAGAGTAAATGACCATCAGAGAAATGTGGTAGAGAGTGACAGAGCAGGATACCTGACATCCTCTCTGACTCTCCAACGTGCGCTCTCCCTCACACGCATGAGCGTCCACAATGATAAAAATAAAAGAGAACCGTAGTCAGGTGCCCTGGAGAAAGAGGCAGGGGCCGTGCACCCAGACACCGACCGTGCCGGAGCCCGTGGGAGTGAGACATTGCCTGTGCTGTGTCGATGGCATCTGCAGGAGATGCAGCTGGGCCTGGGCCTCTGTTCCAAAGCTCTGCTGCTAGAACAGGGCCTGCCCAAGTGTTCTCAGCCACTCTGGAGCCTCCGGACTGCTGTGTTGGAGCAAAATGGCTCACACCAAGCCAGAGGAAGCCGTGTGGAGCAGCCAGAGCCTGGCCTAGGGCTGAGGGAGTCCTGGGGTGCCGTCAACCCTGCCTCTGACCCGGCACTCCCTGAGTGGGAAGGGCATGGCTGATACCAAAACTGGGAGGGGAGGAGGGGAGATGAGAGGAACTGCCAGTTATTGAGCAATGTGGCGTGCCAAGACGTCCTACGCCTTATCGCATTTCATCTCTACAGCAACGGGGGAGGTAGGCAGTGCGCTCAGCCCACATCACATCCAGTTCATTCATTCATCAAGCATTTAGCGAGTGACGATTAAGTGTCAAGCCGTGCGGGCCATGAGGGACGACAACAGGGACCCTGCCTTCACGGGGCACACGCTCAAGCGGAGACACGGCACAGAGACAGGACGTATTAGTAAAACTGGGTCAAGATAAGCGTAGTTAAGGTTCTGTCGTGTCAGAAGACAGTAAAGAGGAACGGAGAAGAGGGTGCTGGAGGGACTGCTCTTGCCCACTGGGTTGGCAAACAAGTATGAACCTGAGGGCCCAGAAGCTGACCCTAGTTGCAGGCAGGGACAGCCCAAATGAACCGCAGGGGTGCAGCAGAGATGCCGGTGAACAGCGCTGTGGGGGTGGAAGACATTCTGTTGCCTGACAAACCGTGGCCAGAAAGTCTGACCGGTCGCTCGGGAGACTAGAGAAAGTCGGGAGACCCGCAGGCAGCAGCGGAAGGGCCACCTGTGACCCCAGAGTGAGAGCAAGCAGATGTACCCTCCCCATTCACAGTTTCCGTGCAGCTGTGTGGGTGGGAGGTGGGTGATTTTACCTAGTTTCCCATTCACAAGAAGTGAGACTGCAGGCCAGGCGATGGCTGCAGTTACAGACGTGAGAACTGCAGCAAGCCTGCCGAAGAGGACACGGGAAAGATGGTGGGTGATCCCAGGCACAGCTGTGAGAATGGGTGAGCTCCCTGCACAGTGGGAGCTGGAGATTGATCCCAGAGAGGGCTCCAGTTATCAGTAGTGACCTAGCCCAGGACAGAGCCAGGAGTAAGTGGCTGGAACAGGTAAGGGAAAGCACATCCCTGGAATAGATGAGGTCTAGGCACATCCGCCTTCAGGTTCCCAGTTTCTGTGTTCAGATGGAAACCTCTCCCGTTTCCCACTTTTTGAGAAGGGAGGACACTGTCAGTATTGAGACTGATAGCAACTGTTTTCAGAGCCCATCCCTCATTTTAATATTGACAGAGCCTACAACCAAGAGGAGACACACCTGCTAAGAAGGGGGTGACGGACTTGACTAAACACATGAGTCATTGTTGGTTTGTGGTCACGGAGGCTCAAGGCTTTCAGGGAGGTCAAGATTCGGAATGGGGAGGAGGGAGAGAGGAAGAAGGGAAGAGAGAGAACACAAATAGGAATCAGAAGTGGGGCCTTAGCTATAATGTGGGAGACACACTGTGGACATCAAGGAGGCGGTGTGGACACATGACCCAGTATCAAGGCTTGCAAAGAGGAGACAAGATTGCCTGGGGCTTGCTCATTTCCAGGACATTTATCCCTACTAGGGTTGGCCGTGCGTGTCCTGGGTAGCTAGCTGCTCTGTGGCTAGAATGACTCGGAGTAAATCTCTAGTCCCGGATGGAAGGATAGTCACAAGGTGCAGATTGAAGCAAGGAATGGGGAAGCTACCGATGGTGGATGCGGATACAGAAATCAAATGCTATAGCCCTGTAGTTTATGACCATGACAGGCCTTTGTCCCATGCACAGGGTCCACAGTATACTGAGCGCTGTTCTAGGTCTCGGGGATGTGGTATAGAAGGATGTGGTATAAATGGAGCACATGGTTGGCTTACACAGGGTCCTGAATCCTATCCTTTGCAGGAGGGAGAGAGGGAAATGACCAGCCAAATGAGTTCAAAAATAGCTTACTCCCCACCCCCGTAAACTGGGTGTGGTGGCACACACCTTTAATCCTAGCACTCAGGAGGCAAAGGTGTGCGGATCGCTGTGAGTCTGAGGCCAGCCTGGTCTACAGAGCGAGTTCCAGAACAGCCAGGACTACATAGTAAGACCCTGTCTCAAGAACAAAACAAGCAAACAAAAACAGGGTCATCTCGGGTATGCAGAGCTAGACATAGGTAGAGGCTGAGGAGGGCCTGAGGTGGTAGGAGAGCCGTGCCTGTGTCACCGTAGAACAGTCTCCCTAACACTGAGACAGCAAATCCTCCAGCTGTCACCAGCTCCTGCCATGCCACTCTGTGACTGATCTGACATTATGAAAGAAGCAGTTCTATCGCCGTAGCCCCCCACCCAAAATCAGCCACCACGCTGGAGCCCTGGGCCCGGAAGGCAGCCAGAATTCTCTGCTAGGAGCCCAGTCCAGAAGGGAGCCTGCGTGGGAAATCCCAGGAGCAGCCTGCACTCACGGGTTGCCGCCCTGGGGCAGTGACGCGGGGCAGTAACGCAGAGCATGATGTGACCCGGCATCATGGGAGTGTGATGTAACCTGGTCCCCTGGGACAGGAGCTCCTGCACGAGAAACATACCCTCCCTTCTTCCCCGAAGACCGCCTCAAGGCTCTAGCCGCAGTTGGTAGCACATGCTTGCCCCTCACCTTGCAGTTTGGATGCCTACCGCTGAGAGAGGGAGAGGGAGGGAAAGATGAGAGCTGGGTATAGGGTATGGGGGTGGCACATCTCTTATTTGGTAAGCCCCCACAGGCCCCATGGGTAAGATGCTCAGGGTGTGGCTGGGTAAGTGTGCCCCTAGCAGCCACCGGCTCAGCAGAGGAACCTGGATGTCTGGTGTCTGACCGCTCACACTCTCTGGTCTTCCTCCCTCCCCCACATTCTTCCTTACACCATAGGCAACAAGAGATTGCAGAGTAGATGATAATTGGCAAGGATTGCCTGTCTCCAGGCCTCCATCTTGGCCCTCTCTTTTGAAGGTAGGTCTCCTCTTCTCAGAGGACAGCCTGTGCTAATTCTTTGTCATCTGTATCGTCCCTGAGCAGAAGAAAATAAACAGCTGTGACTCCCTTTCTCTAGACCATATCAGAGAGTGGTGTGCCTGTGTTGGGTTCCCAAGGCTGCTCTAAAAGGTTCCTCTTTCATGGCTCTGGAGGCCAGGACTGAAAGCAGGACATCTGAGCTGCTATCAGTGTCAGCTGAGCCGTGTCCCCGCTCCTGCCATGCTCTAGCCTGTCACTTAGATCCCCAGCCCTTGGTGAGTTGGCATGCCTTGTTCAGTGGTCACTCGACTGGGCTCCTGTAGTCATGCTTTGTCTCCTGTGTGCGGCAAAGCCACCTTCTGCCTTTCTCATCTAAAGCCATTTGTGAATATAGAGCGGGCCCCCTGAGCTGTCAGGCCTGGAATGGCCCATCTCACAGTCCTCCTGGGTGAGGTTTGTGCTCTGGCAGGAAAAAGGCAAGCAGTGATGAGTAAGTCACCTCACAAACTAGGACAAGGTTAATACCAGAGGGAGAAAGGAAAGGAGTGTGGCCGGGTGACAGGAGCAGACAGGCTCTGTGTTGAGCAGCCGGGTCAGGGTTGCCCTTGTGAGATCTGAGTAAAGATTGGAAGGAGGGAGGAGGTGAAGCCAGAGTGTATCTAGAAGAACATTGCAGGCCAAGGAAACAGGTCAGTGCCCTGAGGCAACAAGGAGTGTGGCCGAAGTACCAGGAGCTAGCAGGAACCTGGGTCAGAGAGGACACTGAGGCCCACAGGCCGCTGCAGCGTCTCCGAATGGGATGTGAAGGCATTGCGTGTGGACAGCTTGATCTTGAAGGGTAGGACTTGCTCCATTTTGTCAAGGGAGGGATGTATAGCAGATACAGGCGGTTTTGTAGATTTGGGCAAAAGTGGAGCTCAGACCTCCCCTATCAGATCTTATCTGCTATGCCAGGCACAGTCCCTGGTGCTGGGCCATGCAGCAGTTCAGCTAGAGATTAGGTTTCCATATAATAACAAGCAAGGGCCCAGGGGAGAGGAGAGGCCGTGGGCTAGGTGGCTTTATTTGGTGATCTGTGCCTAGGAGGACACTGAGATGGTAAGCCCAACAAGACCTCTGTAAAGAAAGAGGCGCATCTGAGCACACAAGAGCCAGCCCTGGGAAGGGTCCAGACACGGGGAAAGTTTGCTCCACCTGAGGGCAGCCAGAGGCTGTCGGTACAGGGGATCAGGAAGGAAGGATGACGAGAGTTGGTGAGACTCCTACCCCGTGGCCTGTGGCTGGGTTTCCTCAGCGAGAAGGCTCCTGTCAGAGGAGCGAGTGTCACATGGGTGCTTCAGGAGGGCCACCGGAGCCTGCCTGAGAGCAGGGGTAGAAGCTGGCTGTCTCCCCTTGCAGTAGACAAGCGACACAGGGCGGTAGTACATGGGGAAGGCAAGTGGGCGGACACACTAAACAGAGATAGCACTAACAGGACTTGCTGATAAACCGGAGGAGAAGCAGCCAAGAAAAAGAGATGAGTCAAGAGTGACTCCAAGGAACACTACCCAGCTGGCACGAGAGGGATTTGTGTGTAAAACAGGCAATCCCCCCCGTAGAATCCGAGGATCCGGGCAAGCAGCACTGAAAAAAACGAAAACGAATGACTCCTGGCTTGGGGCTTCACCAACAGCATTAGCCTGGCCTTCTTCCCCACCATGACTGCCAGCACCCCAGGCCCCTGGTCCTCCATGTTTAGCCAGCTGCTTAAACTCATTACTCTCCTGGCCTCACAGCAATCCCCACACTGGGTTGAACCCATCCGACCACTTTTCCTTTGTGTGTGCTTCTGGGCAGCTTAGCCTTGGCCACAAGCAAGCGCCAGCCCCAGTGCCACGGTGGCTTCATGGTCCCAGCCTCTTGGGACTGCTCCACACCACTACAGAGTTCCCTGTCCCTGATTGGCTTGTCACGGGACTGTTGTAGATCTTTAGCATCCACAGGCCACTGCGGTCCACACTCCCCCGACCCCTGACTCCTGACCCCCAGAGAAGAGTCTATCCGCTGAACATCCCCTCGGCTACTCCCTGCTGCTAGGGCCACCTGTCAGGGTAGCATCTTCACATCCTCCTGCCTCATACTCTGCACGTGTTTCTGCACGGTCCCCCCAGGGCCTTCGTTCCACTGTCACCTTCCGTCCCCCACACCCCTTCTTTCATCAAATTTGTCTTCTTCCCCTTGGAATGCAGACATGCCATTCTTCTCATCCGGCCTCACTCTGTAGATCCACTTCTGTCTCCCCCATCTCTGCTCTTCAAAAAGTGGCCGCCGCGGCTCTCTCTTCTCTCTTTTCCCCCTTCTCTGTCTCTTCTAGTCCTGCAGTTGTGGTTCTGCCCTCTCTCCAGCCCCAGCATTGTGTTCCCCTAGGGGACCACTGACTTTCATCTGTTCCCACAAGCAATGCAAGTTAGAATGTGGCTATAAATAGTGGCTCATGAAGTCACTGCACTGATTAAATAAGAGAATGCCGTGCGGAGTTCTCGGCATAGGACCCGGGACACAGGAAGTGCTCAGGGGCTGTTCGCCGTTAGCTGTGTGCCTTTTGTATTTCACAGCTGCCTCTCTACCTCTCTGCCTCAGTCTGCAAAGACAGGGATTGAGTTCTTTGCGGCATGTTCCCAGTGACCAGCAGGACACCTGGGATAACACACAAAGCGTATTGGAGAGGCAGGTGGTAGATTCTGGAAATCGGTAGGACTGTATCATGGCCTCTGGGTTCTGTGACTTGGGTAGACAGTCTGGCCATCGTTCGGGTTCTCCCTGGGTAGGAGCAACTACCAAGCTCTCTATTCTGCCCTGCAACTACCAAGCTCTCTATTCTGCCCTGCAACTCCCTGCAACTACAGGCTGTCAGCAGAGGTACTGGGAACCTGTCAGCGGGAGCTCAGACACTGGCCCTAGAGGGCCTCTGGCACAGCCTCTCCTCTCCTCCTTCAGCACAGGCCTCCTTGCCTGTCATACATGTCAGGCTGTGGCTCCAGCCTGTCTGGACACAGATGTAGCCACAGTCCCTCTGTAGGCGAAGGCAGTCACCGGCAGCATTTCGGACCTCAGGAACGGAGATATCACTGAAATCTAGCCCTTTGAAACAGGGGGACCAAAATGATCATGAGGGGCTCTAGCTCATTCCGTAAAGGGTTTGCCTCATAAGCATGATGGCCTGAGTTAAGTGCCCAGAATTCACATTAAGAAGCCAAGTGTGAGCTGGGCACGATGGCTTACACCTTTAATCCCAGCATTTAGGGGGAGGGGGCAGGGGAGCGGGAGTGACAGTTGGATCTCTGTGAGTTCGCGGCCAGCCTGGTCTACAAAGCTAGTCCAGGACAGCCAAGTCTACACAGAGAAATCCTGTCTCAAAAAAAGAAAAGAAAAGAAAAAGTCAGAGCCAAGCGGAAGGAAGGAAAGACAAGATGTCTTGGGACTAGAGGTAGAAAGGAGCTAGATTGCAAGCATACACCAGACTGGGGAGTGTTGAAACTCTGACTTCAAGGGAGCAGCCGCCGCTGCTGGAATCCCACATCAGACTCATCCAAGCCAAGAGGAAATGTGTCCATCTAGATGACTAAGCCCAGTCGCTAGACTTCCCGGCCCACTTCAGCCTGCACCTTGTTTCTGCTTTATCCTGGGCATCCTCAGATGAGCGCTTTGTCCATGTAGCTGCAAGATGGCTCCAGCACTGCTAAGCCAGCATTTTTGCCAAAAGGGCCAGACAGCAGCTATATTTGGCTTTGGCAAACTTAGGCTGTATTTGGTCTAGATAGTCTCTGCCACAACTGTTTGGCTCCATGGTTGGAGCGTGAAAGCAGCCACAGACTGTTGTAGAAATGAATGGCATGGCCACGTTCCAATAAAACTTTGTTTATGGGAACAGACAGCTGGCCAAGAGGCTATAGTTTGTCCAACTTCTCTTCTAGGCTTTTGTGATCTTTAGAGAGATAAATAAACCTCTTACCTCCCCTGGCATCTAAATGCATCATCCTTTTTAAGAATAATTTTTAACTTGTTTTATTTTATGTGTATGAGTGTTTCGACTGCACGTATATTATGTGTGTGCCTCGTGCCCTTAGAGGTCCAAAGAGTCATCTGATCCCCTGGAACCTGGTTGTAAGTTGCTCTGTAGGTACTGAGACCAAACCAAGGCCCTTGGTAAGAGCAACAAGTGTTCTTAACTGCTGAGCCATCTCTCCAGCCTTCTACTCTTTTTTAATTATATTTATGTATTTGATGTGCATGTGTGTGTCTGTGCATGTGTGTGTCTGTGCATGTGTGCATGCGTATATGCTCAAGCAGGGCCATCTGGGATGAAAAGCAGAATGTCATCACAACAAAAAGGGACTGAAATGTAAACATCCCCTTCAAAGCACCAGTAAGAGAGACCCTGAACTGAGCATCCAAAGTTTCCAGTGACTGCAGCTTGAAACATTCTGACACCGCCTGGGGGCGGTGGAGGGGTCAGGCCAGCCCTGCAGCTCTGACAAATGCCTGCCCAGCCTATCCCTTGTACTGTGTCGGCACCTCCACATTACTGCTCCCAGTCAGAAAGCACTTGCTCACTCCTTCCTTCCGTTTGCACTACTCTACCGACCTGGGTGGGACCAGAGGGCAGATTTCCTGGGAGCTGGACTCAAGCTGATCTCCTCCCTGGGTAGACACTGCTTCAGTCTGCCCAGCCTCACCTTGAAGGAATGGTTGCTATGGTTTCCTTCCCTCAGGGCATTTGTCTATAGTACCTGGCTGCTCAACCTCCCTCCCCAGCGTTCTCTGCCAGGCTCATGACTGCTTGTCACTCAAAGCCCAGCCCAGTTTAGTCATCATCTCCTTTCAAGAAATCTTTCCTGTATGCCCAATTTGGTCTATAACCTTTGTGTCCAAAATACATGCCAAAATATAGGCTCTGGAGATGTATTGCCCTGTGACTGTTTCCTTGTCTCTGCCTTTAGCTTCTGTGCTAAGGTCCAGGACTAATGTACCTTTATGCTCTCAGCTACCCCTGGGCCCACAACCTAGAATCAAGAAGCAGAGATGCATTCTGCAGCTCCACCTAGTCCTGACTAAGCTGTGGAGAAAGGAGCTTCGTGTGCAATCGTACTTGGGGTTGGCACCTACCATCTGTCTCTTTCTTTACCTCTGAGCTTCCTAAGAGTGTATGCCCCCCTATCCAAAAGATTTAACATCTATTCTCCTCAGACACTTGCTTTCCCGTGGGGGAGGGCAGCAAGGCCTAAGCATGACAAGGGATTTAGAAAACATTTATCTTCCTCACTTAGACATATCCCAGCATCTCACTGTGTAAGGTTCTTTATGGTGGTTGCGGTGATTAAATCCTAAACAAGACCAGGTAGGCCTTAGAAATCTCGGGTCCCCTCTGTTTTGTGTACCCACCCTTCTGACTGTAGGTCCTCGAAAGGCGGCTCTGTGGGGTCTGGCTTTTTCCCTGCTGGATGAATCTCATTTTTATGCTAGGGTTAGGACAAAGCCTACATCCGAGTCTAACGGGCAATGCACTGTGATCACTGGTCCAAGCCCTCGCTGCAAGGTTCTGCCTTCTTGTGCTTTCTGTGCTTTGCAGTTTATTTCCAGAAGTGGCTAAAAGGCAAGCCACCCAACAGGCACACACACAGAGCTGAAGCTGGCCGGAGTGCTGAGCCAGCAAGCCCACATGCAAAGGAACCTTTTCTGTGTGGATAGAAGGTGGCTGGGGAGTGGCAGTAAGTATGAGCCATAAGCCTAAGTTGGTGTCCACGCATAACCCATCACTCATTATGATAGTAGGACTCAGTCTTGGGGCTGGAAAGATGGCTCAGGGGTTGAGAGCACTGGCTGCTCTTCCAGAAGACCAGGGTTCGATTCCCAGCACCCACATGGCAGCTCACAGCTGTCTGTAATTTCCAGTTCCAGGGGACTGGGAACCCTCCCACAGACATGATTTCAGGCAAAACACCAATGCACATAAAATAAAAATAAATAATTAAAAAAACCTGGGACTCAGTCAAATTTTCTGTTGACCTCTAGGCATGGGCTAGAGATCAAAAGAGCCTTAGAAAGTGTTCCAGATTGAGCTGGTAAGATGGCTCAGCAGAATAAAGCTGCTTGCTGCCAATCCTGACTACCTGAGTTCTAATCCCAGGAGCCATTGTAGTGGGACAAAATAACTGACCCCTATACATTCTCTGTTCTCCAGAAATGGGCTGTGATATGGGTGCACGCGCGCGTGCGCACACACACACACACAGACATATATACGCTGAATAACATACTTTTATTGAAGAGTTTTAGGCAGAGGCCAGGTCCAGGTTGTTCACTTTCCTCACTGCACCTCAGGCACACTGCTGAGCTGGAGACTCCCTTAAGGGGGTCCCATGTTATCATCCCTGGCCGTCAGGCCGACCTTGATACCTCACCGTAGTCCTATCCCAAAGTGAACACTGGACAGCAAGGCATCCTCTTGGGTCCTGGCTTGCCAGGTCAAACTAACCTTCCGTTAGCGCCCTTCTAGGGCCCCAAGTCCCCAAACTACTGGGGCTCTTGGATCTAAGGGAAAATAACAGGCAGGCCCCTGAACAACTTCCGACTCCTCCTTCCGTTGCACCTTCTCACGCACTCACACACCCTTCTGGAACCCGATCCTGAGGCTCCCTCCGAGTGCTGGGGCTCTGGCAGGGCTGGCGGGCTGGGACCTGTCTGTTAGAGCCTGCCCCACCCTGCCCTGTTACCCACTAGGCCAGGGCAAACAGGCCAGGCCCCGCACACTGCTGATGCCCCGGCCAGTCATTCCTCAGTCACACACCCTCCCCTCCCCTGCCCCCCGCCCCTAAAAGGCCACCACCACCTTTCTGTTCAAGACCCCCATTGGCACACTGCCCCTGGCTGCTGTTCCAGGTGTTGTATGAGATTTTCTACCACAGGCCACCTCCAGAGTTGACAGCACACACACACCCCACCCTCATCATCACCCGCCCCCACACTTCCTGTTGTTTGCACCCCCTGGCTCAGCTTCCAAGGCCTCCCCAGCTCCGAGCCACCTCACAGGAGCCCAATAAAAGTGCCAGTGAGAAAAGGGCAAGCCTACCTGGGGGAGCCCAGGGAAGGTTTTCTAGAGGAAACATCGTTTAAGTTTAAAAAGAACAGAAACAGAAAACTCCAGGTCAATAGAGAAGCAAGGTCTGGGGGCTTGAGGAGGGCCATGTGTGGAAAGCAGAGAGAGGGCACAGGTAAATGCTTGAGGACCGGTGTGTTCAGGGAGCCACAGGGGTGACCCGGAGAGCAGTGGTCTCAGGGCTCAAGTACAGATGGCGTGAGGTTGAAAGATGAATGGGGACAGAATTCTCTCTGTTCTTTCTAAAAGTTGTAGGGATAAGATGTCTGTAGCTAAAAGGGTAACGTGGTCAGGACAGTCTGTTCAGGGCCCGGCGCGATGGCGCAGTGGGTGAAGGTGGCTGCTGTCAAGCCCGGGGATCTGAGTTCGATCCCCAGGACCCGCGTGGTAGAAGAAGAGAACTGGCTCCCACAGTTGTTCTCCGACCGACACACGGCGCATGTGTACACACAAAATATATATAAATAAACATTATTTTAAAATGCATTTTTATGTGTATGGATGTGGTACCGTGCGTCTGTGTCTGGTGCCCACTGAGCCCGGAAGAGGGTGTGGGTTCTCCTGGAGCTGCAGATGGTTGTGAGCTAAGATCCGAACCTGGCAAGAGCGGCCAGTGCTGTCAACCACCAAGCCCTCTCTCCAGCCCACAAACGTAATTTAAAAACACTTTTTAGAAACCATTTTAAAAAAGGAAGAAAAGTCGACTGATGTTTCTCTCATGTGAAGATCTGTGAAGCAGGGACGGAGTCTGCAGCACGATGGCAGCACCAGCTTGGGTGGCAGAGGGGTCAGATAAGGAAGCAGGTGAAGACACTGCCGGAGTCTGGGAAGCCAGGAGCTGATGGAGCTCCCATCTGACAGTCTTTCCCATCTGCGGGGAGACAGATTCTGCCCAAGGAAGCCGGGAAAGTCAGAGAGCTTGTGGAGCATGTTTGGAAAAAGTACTGCGCAAAGCCGAGGAGCAAATCTATGACGTGGTGGTGGCGTCCTCCCAGTGTGTATGTGTGTATGCGTGCTCATCTTTGTGCAGATGTATGTGCTCAATCTGTGTGCAGGTGCAGGTGCTCATCTGCGGGTAGATTATATGTGTGTGTGTTCGTCTGTATGCTCTATGTGCAGATGTATGCGTTCATGTGTATGTGCTCATCCTGGTGTATATGTGTGTGTGTCTGTATGCAGATATATGTGTTTATGTATATGTGTTTATGTGGGTGTATGTGGGTGTGTTCATCTGGGTATTCTGTTAAAAGGGGGAAAGTTATGGATGAAATTCCTTGCTGGTCCCATACCATGACAAAAGGTATAAAGCTGTGAGTGAGATTAATCTCTGGTTAGGTTTTGCCTCACGAGTGGTACCAGAAAGACAAAGGGAGCAGGGGAGAGGCAGGTGCCCCTGAGCAGAGAGGCGCTGAAGACACGGATATGGGTTCCAGCCAGGAAGGCAATAGACTAGAAGTGTGTATGGAAACCAAGAGGCCCAGGAGTGACAAACACAAAAGACAAGAGAAAACGGAACCTTAGGAGGGTGAGTGCTGATCCGAGTGTTGCGGATCAGTGTTTCAGAGTGAGAGAGATTCCAGCCTGCCGCTGAGAAACGGAGGCCTTCGTGGAGTAGAGACGAGGGTGGCTAGAACTGAGTTCTCTAGAAGCCTTCAGGACACTGGTGTTCCTGAAAATGATGAGCAGAGCTGGGTTTGCATGCAAGGTGACAGAGATGCTGCGTCTTCAGCGCCTGTGTAGCTGGTTTATGGTCAGCCTGGCAGAGTAGATTTAGGTGGTGCAGGTGGTGGCGGGGAAATGGACGTGCGGTTGGCTGTGATGACGGTAACTCCCAGCATCTGCCTCCTCTCCTGGGAGCCCTAAGGGAAGAAGAGGCCAACAGTGTAGGGTGTGCCACATCCTGCTGCACACCCCAAAACTCCGGCCCTCCAACCAGGAAGGCCTGTGTAGGGCTAAGGAAAGAAGGCTGCAAGCTAATGCAAGCTGAACTGAGGGACCAATGTGGACTGTCCTTGAATTTGTACAGCTGAAGTCAGTGGTACAGAAAGGGGAAACCAGGACACACATGCACACTCATGCACACGGCACCTAAGGGTCAAGGGCTACAGCATAGTCCCAAGGAAGACAGAGTCTTCTGATAGACTCTGTAGAAATAGATTAAATGGGTCCAGTCTTTACACCAGCCAAGATGGATCACATTTAAATGTGAGAAAGACGGAGCTGGAGATGGCTCCGTGGTTAAGAGCACCGGCTGCTCCTCCAGAGGACCCAGGTTCAAATCCCAACATCTACACGACAGCTCACAACCACCTGTAACTACAGTCCCAGGGGACCCAGCACCATCTTCTGGCCTCTGTGGGCAGCAGGCATGCATGTGGTGTATAGACATCCATGCTGACCCTCACACATAAAGTAACAAAGTTATTTTTAAAACCCCGAAATAAATAATAAGTAAAATGACAGCGAGATGTCATCTCTTTGCTACCAGGCTGGCAGACTAAAGTTTAACACTGTCCTCTTTCACTGCAGCGGCTGGGGAGTGGGGCTTTACGTATTGCTGGTGGGTGTCACGAGACGTCACAGTCCCTGTGGAGGACAGTGTGGCCATACGGAGCACAGGCACGGTTTCTGTTTGGTTCAGTCCACACAGTCCTGGGATCTCCTTTTTGGCAAACAGAAAAGATAGATGGGCCAGGTGTGCTGGCAAAAGCCTGGAATCTCAGCACCCAGGAGTCTAAAGCATGAGGGTCATGGGCTGGGGGCTAGCCTGGGCGATGTCTCCAAAAGATAGGGGGAAAAAATATGAAGCTCTTGCTGGCCGTTGTTGTTGGAACCATTTTATAATGGTATAAACAAAGGGCTGACTGTATTGTACAGGGTACCTAACTGCCAGCGTATGGGGACGCCAGGGTACATGGCTTATGCTCTAAATCAGTAGTCCAAACGCGTACAGTGCGTCACTCTGGGAATGGAATGGCTTATATCTGTAATTCCAACATTTAGGAAGCTGAGGCAGGAGCCTTCAAGTTGGCAGAAGGAGGAAGAGAAGGGGAAGAGGGTGAAGAGAAAGAGGAGGAGGAAGAGGAGAGGAACCATGTGGGAACAGCAGTGATGAAAAGCGATGGGCACAGGTGAACGCGGGCCTTCTCTGCATGTGTTACTTTGTGGACCTAATTTGGGAACCGTACAGAGCTTTATGACATCAAAGGACAAAACTTGACTCAGGTGAGAGGAAAGCCGTCCCTGTAAAGCAAAATGAGACAAAACGTAACCCGGGGTTACTCGAGAATTCAGCTCAGATCAGTTATTTCAGGTGGCAAAAGCAAAGCCAGTGTCTACACTTGTGCTACATAAGGCAGCTAAGGCAGAAGAGAAACGCAAAAGAAGATGACGTTGGTTTTAGTAAAGACAGAGTGAGTAGGGCCCGAGAGATGGCTCGGTAGGTAAACGTTAAATCTTTTTTTTTTTTTTTTTTTAGATTTAGTGTGAGTAGTGATGCTGGTACTATTCTGAAAATGTCGGGTGTGTGTGTGCGTGCGCTTGAGTGCACGCATGTGTGGGTGCAAGTATGTGTGTGTTTCCTGTGTGTACATGTTAGGCTGAAACAACTAAATGTGTTGATGTTAGTAGAAAGGAGCCCAACTTAACAGCAAAGAGAAATGGGCTGGAGAGATGGCCCTTTGGTTGAGAACCCACAGTGCTCTTATGGGCAACTTGATTTCAGCTTCCAGCGCCTACACTGAGTGGCTTATAATCACCTATAACCCCAGGTCCGGGGACCCAGCACTTCTGGCCTCCGCAGGGACCTGTACTCACACACACATGCCCACACAGAAACACACAAGCACACATATAATTAACAATAAAAATAAACAGTTTTTTAAGAAAAAAGAGCCAGGGGCTGGAGAGATGGCTCAGGGGTTAAGAGCCCTGACTGCTCTTCCAGAGGACCTGAGTTCAATTCCAGCAACCACATGTTGGCCAACAACCATCTGTAATTGACTCTGATTCCCTCTTCTGGTGTGCATGAAACAGAGTGTTCATATACAAAGTAAATCATAAAAAAAAGAAAGGAAAAAAAAAAGAGCCAGGCTGGGTGTGGTGACACATGCTTTTAATAATTCCAGCACTTGGGAGGCAGAGGCAAATGGCTCTCTGTGAGTTTGAGGCCATCCTGGTCTACAGAGCAAGTTCCAGGACAGCCAGGGCCACACAGAGAAACCCTGTCTGGAAAACTAAAAATAAAAAGAGTGTATACACTCCGAGGGGAGGGAGGAGGGAGGAGGACTGTTTGTGAAGGGGTGCACCTACCAGCCTTAAGAAACGCTAGAGGAGGCAGGCTCTCGTTCTTTGAAGGGAGATAAAAAGAGGCTACAGAGTAAGCCTGAAACACAAGGGCCCAATAAAAGAACAAGGTGGAGTGGTAAGGGTTTGAAAGCATCATAAATGCAGGAAAGAAGTTGGTTACACACTCAAAACGGATGTTCTTTACGAGGTCTTATCTGGCCCATTTAATGCATTTTTCCAGTCTGTCCTGGGAACCTTCTTTGACTCTTAATTAATTTGGCAACTCTCACTTTTTTTGGTCACATTTTCACTTGTCTCTTCTTTTCCTTTTCACTTTAGGGGCCTGAAATGGGTCCCATTACCAACAGCTTCCAGGTTTTGTGGTTGGGTCCGGACTCTGTGAATTAAGAGAAAGGCAGTCTACAAAGCGGTTTACGAAATCATATATATTCACGAGGGATCATCAGTGTTGATACGTGCCGAAAGGGGTGACTGCGTCGAGGCGTGGGCTGTGGTACCTGTGTGCTTGCCTGCCCGTTTCCCAAAATTAACTCATACTGCAGGCCACACACACACACAAAGCTGAAACAGCGTGCCTGTCATCCCAGAACCGGGAAGGCAGACAGGCGGATCCCTAGGGCTCACTAGCTAGCCAGTATAGCTCCAGATTCATAGACTCCGCCTCAAATAAATAAATAAATAAGGTGGAGAACGGTGAGGGAAGACCGTTGTTAACTTCCGCCTCCACACATGTCTGTGTACCACACACAGAGAGAGACAGAGCTACTCCTCTGTTACTAGACCTACACTCATAGACAGAGTAAAAGCAAACGTAGACCACATAGGAAGAAAGTTCGTGTTTTTAAAACTAAGGTGTTGCTGGGTGTGGTAGCACATGCCTTTAATCCCAGTGTTTAGGAAGTAGAGGATCTCTGGGAGATGAAGACCAGTCAGGGCTACGAAGTGGGAACCCATCTCAAAAAGAAAAAAAAAGTGTTTATTTTTATTTATATGTGTGTACATCATGTGTGTGTGGGTGCCTGTGAAGGCTAAACGAGGGCCTGGGATACCCCGGAGCTGGAGTCAAAGGTGGCTGTGAGCCACCTGGTGAGTGCTGAGAACTGAACTCCGGTCCTCCGGAAAAGCTGCAAGCTCTCTTAACCACTAAGCCAGCCCTTCAGCCCCCAACACGCAGGGTTCTTAAGAGTAGGAATTATTATAATAAACTCTAATAGTCTGGGGTACAAAAAAGGGAGAAGGGAAAAAAAATCCATCTACATCACTCAGCCAGATCTGAGATTTTTATTAGCATACGGCATCCCACACATATGGCGAAGCTGATAAATTCCTATCTGAGCTTTACTCAGAAACATTACAAAATGTCTGTAGGGTCAATGCTGAGACAGAACGGCCAGCTCTTGGAGCATCCAGAGACCTTGTCCCCATTTGCTGCTGCTCGTAAGCCTTGGCCACGATCCTTGCCTCCAGTAAAGTCTCAAATATGCTAGCAATTTGTTTGGATTTTTGTATGTGAGAAATTGAGTTTGTACACAAAGGGAAGTGGCCACTGCTGGGACCAACAAGTCTGAAGGGGAGTGTTAGACACGGACTGTCAGGGCTGCGACTGTGGCCATCTCCATGACAAATGATGGGGGAGGGAGCCGAACTGTGCTTCCTTCCCATCCCTTTCGAGTTTGTGTCATAGTCTCTCATGATCTTAGGCCTCTGGGTGATTGTTTAGCTTATTCCTTTTGGGGTGGTAGAATTATGGATTTAGTGATGATTGAGGTGAGAAATGGATGCTTAAGGTTATAGTGTGTGAGGCAAGAATGTTCTAGCTTCTTGGCAGGGGTGGGTTGCAGGGGGGCGCTTTCCTGGAGCCTCCTGCTATGCAGTGGGCTTACAGGAGTTGAGTCAGAGGCAAAGGTGCATAGTCACTGGAGCCTAGGCGTCGACATCATCACTGTCACCGAGGCCGAGGCCTCCCCACGGTTGGAGTTCTCAGCACAGTCAGTGTGATGGCCACCTCCAAGGCCACCAGCCAGTGAAAGGTCTCCAACCAGGATGTCTCCCAAGCATCTCCAAAGAGCTTGAGTCCTCCTACGTCATTGCCCCCTGTCCCTCACTTCCCCTTACATTTCTTATGATCTGCACAGTCGTGCCCAAGCCTCAAGCCTGACCTGCCCAGGAAGAGGAATATTCTGCCATCCTCCTCTCTGCTCAGTGTCCCTTCTCCCTCCCTCCCTCCCTCCCTCCCTCCCTCCCTCCCTCCCTCCCCCTTCCTCCTTCCTTACCCCTCTCTCCCCTCCCTTCTGTCTTTCTCCTTTCCTTTCCATTTTTCCTGTGGGCCCAAGTGAATGTCCTTAGACGCTGTGAGTCACTTCCCCACCTCCACAGGAACTTAGGGTGCACCAACAAGTATACCCCAGTTCTGGCTGCTCTGACCTCTCCTCTCAGCCCTGCACCCTAGTCACAGAACTGCTTTTTCATTTTCTTCTCTAGCAAAATCCTTCCTCTGGTACTCTTCCCACTTTGCTGTGTCATCATGAATTTGCCTTCCTCCTCATCCTGGGTGGTCTGACTCCCAGAATCCTCTCCTGCATCCTGTCTCCCAGTACTGGCTGGATTTTTGGATGCTTTTGTGCTCCGCTGGCACCGTCTTATCCCGTGTTCCCAGGTTGGAGGAACATAGTAGGCAACAGGGAGCGGAGATGGGTGCCTGGATAACCTTCCTGAGAGCTTGCAACTCTCAGACGTTAATCCTGGCTGAGCAGATCTTGTCTCCCCACTTCCACAGCCAAATAAAGACCGACCAGGCCTGCCTTCTCAGATTCAAGTTCTACTCAATTAAATCAGCAACTGCCCAGCTGACAGGCTGGAGGGAGTCGGGGGTGGGGGGAGAGGTTGTACAAGAAGGTGGAGGGTGGCTCACAGACCCGTCGTCAAGGCAATGGACCGAAGAGCCAACCGGCACTGTAGCGTATTGCGCTGTTGCTCTGTTCCAGGTTCTCCAAGCCAGCACCCATGTTCCTGGATGACTCCTTTCGAAAGTGGGCTAGAATCCGGGAGTTTGTGCCACCTTTTGGGATCAAAGGTCAAGGTATGTTTGGAACACTTTAAACAGTAAGCACCCCGTTTCCCCATGCTAACTCCCTGTGATTCAAGACAGTTCTTCATCTTTGGAAGTTCCGCTCTGGGGTCGCTGGTGAGAGGATTCATTGGGCACAGGTGTTTGCTGCTAAGTCTGATGACCTAAATCCAATGTCTGGAGCCCAGAGGGTGGAAGGGAGAACCAACTGTAGTAAATTGACCTCTGGCTCCATGGTACACATGTGTAAGTAGGTATGCACATGTGTTTGTGTATGTAGATGGAGGGGGGAGGGAGGAAGAGGGAGGAACGCATTGTGATGCATACCTTAATCACAGAGGCAGAGGCAGGAAGATCTCTGAGTTCAGGGCCAGCCTGGTCTACAGAGCAAATTCCAGGCCAGCCAGAGTTACATGAGACCCTGTCTCAAACAAAACAAAACAAAACAAACAAACAAAACGGTCCCTTGCTGGAGGAGCAGGTACTCAGTGGGACCAGACTCCAGTGCCATAAGATCAGAGAAGAGATGCACTCGAGATATTGCCGTAGTGCTGCAGCTCCATAGAAAAGCTCCTGGAAGCCGCAGGCAGGCGACATCAGCACCACACACGCCGGACTCCTATAATCCCCACCCAGTGTCTCTCATCCTTTGCCTTCCCTCTAATTGTTATTTTTCTGCCCCAAGCTAACCTTTCTCTGTCTAGCCTCCCTCCCTCCCCCTTCACCTTAGGGACCCCTTCCAGAGGGTGGGCCTCCAGTGGGTTAGTTTAAGCCATATGAAGAATTCCTTCTTCAGTGATTGGATCTGGGCAGACTACTCCTTCCTCCTGAATCCTCACTCAGGACTATGTAGCTCCTAAGGCCAGGGAAGACCATTTGAGTCCCCAGCCAGCCAGAAGAGAGCAGCTGCTCCTCACATGTGCTCTTCTGTAGGAAGAGGTCCCCATCTGTGTCCTTGTCCTAGGTCAGTTAACAGTGATGAGCTCTTCCTTAGGTAAATTCGGAGGTGACAGGAGAGGGGAATGAGAGGTCTTCCCCACTTTGAGGTGAATCCAGAGGCACCTAGTATAGACCCTTGTTAAAGGTTCCTTCCTCAGCCCCTCTCATCCAGCTCGTGGGGAGCCTGCGCTGGCTGCATCCTCCTGTTCTCACAGGCAGCCTGCAGCCTCAGCAGTGTCTTCTTGCCGGCCGTGTCAGGTCAACTGTTAAGTGCCTCTGTGGAACGGAAAGGCCACGTCCCGTCATTCCCATGACCTCTTGCTGTACCTGAAATTGTGCGTGTGAGAGAGAGAGAGAAAGAGGGAGGGAGGGAGAGAGACAGAGACAGAGAGAGTCTCACCATGTAGCCCTAACTGGCCAGGAACTTAGAGAAATCCACCTGCCCCTGCCTCCTGAGTGCCGACATGAAAATCGTGTGTGCTGCCTTGCTCAGCTGAGGGGCCAGGGTGTAGCCAGGAGTAGGGCGCTTGCCTAGCACAGGCTGTCTAGGCGCAGCCCCCAGGACAACAAAACCAAAGAAAACAAAAAGACAAAAAGTTCTACATAGCTTTTTATTTTGGAGGCCTCCCCTCTACATGAAATGTCTCAGGCATTAAGAAACGTAAAAATGAGGTAAGGAATGGCTGATGATGCAGCTCAGCTGTGTTTGCCAGGCCTACATAAAGCCTGGAGTTTGACCCCAGGTCCTCATAAAACCTGGTGTGGCAGCACATTCCTGAAAGCCTTGCACTTGGGAGGGGAAGGCAGAAGGATCAGAAGTTCAAGGTCACTTTCAGCTACAAATTAAGGTTGAGGCTGGATTCGTGAGACCTTGTCTCAAAACTGATAAAATAGTAAAATAATAAAATGGACACAGTGTCACTGTCTTCCTGATTTATAAAATAAGGCATGATGATGGCTGGAGAGATTGCTCAGTGGTTAAGAGCACTGACTGTTCCTACAGAGGGCCCGGGTTCAATGCTCAGCATCCTGCTAGTGGCTTGTAGCCATCTGTAACTCCAGACGAGGGGATTCATGCCTTCTTCTGGCCTCCATGGGCACCAGACATACAGCTGATGTATAGACATGCATGAGGACGGAACACACACAACACACACACACACACACACACACACACACACACACACACACACACA
>NW_026594311.1:2277202-2373121 GCF_907164565.1 Psammomys obesus | reverse complement strand
ACACACACACACACACACACACACACACACACACACACACACACACACATTTAAAAAGAAAAGCAATAAGCAATGAGCTACAAGGGAGTTTGTGGTTGCCCTCCACCTACTGTCCCCTCCCAACACTATTCTCCTTGTTTTGGTATTGACATTTCATGTTTCTTTGCCTTGACTTTTATTTTTGCTATATATTTACATATCCGTTAAACGTAAATCAATTACTTATGGGGCATGGCGATGAACACTTTAATGCCAGCACTCAGGAGGCAGAGGCAGGCAGATCTCCTTGAGTTTCAGGTCAGCCAGGGTTTTAAACCTTGGAAGAGTGTGTGTGTGTGTGTGTGTGTGTGTGTGTGTGTGTGTGTATGCTGATTTTATCATGTTTTTAAACTTAACATGTATCATTATATGTGTATACACATGTGTATATATGTGTATACATACGTGTGTATACATTTTTAAATTGTTATTTTGCATATATAGTTTACCATTATCTGTATTGGTAATATAGCTAGTAACTGATGGGGCTCTGGCTGCTTTATTTGTCGTTGTTGTTGTTGTCGTGATTGTTTTACTGCCATGTAGTATAGTTCATGGTCCACATGTGATTTTCCTTTGGTGTACCATTCAGCTGCTTCTAGCATTTTGCAATTTGAAACAGTCCTGTGGTGAAGAGCTCGTGCAAGTCCCCTCATGTGGACCTCTCAGCGCTCTGCCCCTGGGAGACAGCCGCAGGGCTCTGTCTATATGCACCACATTCTTATTTTATCACTAAGATCCTTTCCATCATGGTAGTGCCAAGCTGCTTGTCTGTAGAGCAGCGGTTCTCAGCCTTCCTAATGCTGCAACCCTTCAAAACAGTTCCTCGTGTTGTGGTGACCTGGAACCAGAATATTATTTTGTTTAAGATTTACTTTTTATTATTTATGCAGTATTCTGCTTACAGGCCAGAAGAGGACACCAGATCTTGTTATAGATGGTTTATGAGCCACCATGTGATTGCTGGGAATTGAACTCAGGACCTTCGGAAGAACAGCCAATGCTCTTAGCCTCTGAGCCATCTCTCCCAGAATATTATTTTGCTGCTACTTCCTAACTGTCATTTTGCGACTGTTACAAATCATAATGTGAATATCTGATATGCAGGATAGCTGATGGGTGAGCCCGAAGGGGTCATGACCCACAGGTTGAGAGCCGCTGCTGTGGATCTGTATGTACACTGGGTCTCCCCAGCAACTCGGCAAAGTGGGGATTGCCCTCAACGCCTTAGAGGCAAGGAAATAGGAGCGCAAAGGAAGAGAGTGGTTTGTGGCCTGTTGCAGGGTCTTCCGTAACAGAAGCAGACTCCGATGGAGCCAGTCGCTTCTTCAGGAGATTGTGGGAGGAAGCTACGTGCTGGGGTTAGAGTCTGGCTCCCAGCACAGACGGGTCTACCTCCTACCCTACCTCCGCCTCCTGGCTCAAGGCAGAGGGGAAGCTGTGGCCCGGCCCAGCCTTTGTGTCTGCAGTGCCCTCTACCCGCTCCCCACTCCCCACCTCCGCTCTATCGCCGGACCCGGGCCTGCTAGTAAGATCACCAGCAAACGTGTTCCGGGAACATATGTGACCTGCTAACAGTAACATTCCTCCTCTGTCCACAGATAATCTGATCAAAGCCATCTTGTCAGTCACCAAAGAATACCGCCTGACCCCTGCCTTGGACAGGTGAGCCCAGCCTTCTCCCTCCCCGCCTCCCCAGCTAGCTGGCACGCCCAGAGGTGCTGTGGCCCAGCTGCTCTTCCTGGACTTGGACAGCTTCTCTGCCATACCTCCCACGCACACACACACACTACACAGAGTATGTAGGTAGGACCGTATGTACCCCTGCCGCGTAATACACTTTGCAAGGCTTCTCGGTCCTCAGACTTAAGTGGTTTGGGCATAAGAACTGAAGATGATGGTGGGGGCCGGTGCCGATAGAGGCAGCTCACAGAAACAGCTTAAAGCTGAGGTAGTGACAGCTGTGAAGGCAGCAGATGCTGGAGCGGAGGGAAAGAAAGCCTCAGGGCAGGCGATCCTGTCCGTGGCTACAGGAGCCTAGAGGCTTGAGTTGAAAATAAATGCAGCTAGTCGGTGATAGTGGAGCGCTCAGGAGACAGAGGCAGGCAGATCTCCTAGTTCGGGGCCAGCCTGGTTTACAGAGTGAGTTCCAGGACAGCCAGGGCTATATCGGGGAAGGGGGGGCGGGGACAGAAGCGCAGTCCTGAGGCACTCAGGTTCATTTCCTGCCCTTGCTTTTGTGACAGAGCCTCCAGCTTCCCTCACTGTCCTCTGCCATCTCAGGCTCTTGTGTTTCTCTCTCTCTTTTATTTATTTGTATTTATTTATTTGTATTTACTTATTTGGATCTTATGTACTTTGGTATTTGCCTGCATGCATGTCTGTGTGAGGGTATCAGATCCCCTACAGACAGTTGTGAGCTGCCATGTGGGTGCTGGGAACTAAACCCAGGTCCTCTGGAAGAGCAGCCAGTGCTCTTAACCACTGAGCCATCTCTCCAGCCCCTTTGTTTTCCTTCGAAGTGTCACACTCTAGCCGCTAGCCATGTCAGGGTCCCAGGGTCCAGCTTCCTGAGACACGGCTCCAGATTTCTTCCAGAAGTGCTGCATGGACCGAGTCACAGTCAAGGCCAGGGCAAAGAGACAAAGGGAAAGCAGGCTGGGGTCCCCCTTCACAGGCCTCTGCTCTCTCCCCTCAGCCTCCACTGCCGCCGCTGCATCATCGTAGGCAATGGAGGGGTCCTTGCCAACAAGTCTCTGGGGTCACGAATTGACGACTATGACATTGTGGTCAGGTGAGCCCCCTTAAGCGACACCTTGGGCACACGCGTGCATGTCGAGGCCCAAATCCTGAGCCCTGTGCATTGAGAACTGTCTGACCGTCTGGTCACCCAGCCTGGCGGGTGAACAGAGGCCTCAAGGACGCGGCTGGGTTGTTGGGTTTTAAATCGAGGAGGTGGCCTGGATTCCCACTCTGCCTCTGGGGTGCTTGGGGTTCAGGGCGCCTCCCCAGACACAGGCCCGAGGCCAGCCCTGACTGCACCGGCTCGGCTCGTTGTAGACTGAACTCAGCACCTGTGAAGGGCTTTGAAAGGGACGTGGGCAGCAAGACCACCCTCCGCATCACCTACCCTGAGGGCGCCATGCAGCGGCCTGAGCAGTACGAGCGAGACTCTCTCTTTGTCCTCGCTGGCTTCAAGTGGCAGGACTTCAAGTGGCTGAAGTACATCGTCTACAAGGAGAGAGTGGTGAGCGTCCTGCCACAAGCACCTTCTCCTGCCCCCCCCCCCCCACCGGCCTCCCTCCTCGCCCCCGGCATTCCAGGCAGTCCCTCCCACCGGACCCCACAAAGAACAAATAGGAAACTTCAGAACAACCCAAAGCTGAAAGACAGCAAACCCAGCAAGGGACAGAGGCCGATGGCCAGGGGCTTGACGGGCTCCTAGACCGAAAGGCTTCTGGAGCTGAAATGCCTGCTCTTTGCTGCCTCCCTTCAGCTAGCCCCAGACTAGATCTGTGTCTCAGATCTCAAGGAATCCCTTTGGCCAGCCACGGTGTGACTCCCAGCTTTCACAGCGTCCCGACCCTGCCTGTAGCCACCTTATGGCTCCACTTCCCTTCCATGAAGCCTTTCTGGCTGCCTCATCTTCTTCTCAACAAGGAAAGCCTTCTGGGGCCATTCTACAGGGACAGCTCCCAAACTCGTGAATCCAGACCATTCCCTACCTTGTAGTTTAACTGACTGCTAGCCTGTAGCAGCTCCATCATGCTGGAGCTGGCCAGGAGATGTGGTAGAGTAGGGTCAGTTTGCCCGTTAATAGATCACCCACTGAGGGCCCTCATTAGACCTCTGCTTCCCAGTTCTGGGCCTACAGGGACACCTGCCAACTTGTCTGTCTGTCTCCCACCCCAGACCCTCGTCTCCTCCCCTCCAGCTGTCCTCAGCCACCCAGGGGAGGGGCATGCAGAGCTCAGGCCATCCATTTCCCAGTGCCCAGGCCTCTTCCTGGAGACTGATGACAGATTGCCTTCTGCCTTCAGTAAAGATCTAGTTGTTCTTTTAGATGATGATAACAGCGTAGCCTGCCCGTGAGGATCTCAGTGCAATCTGGTTTGACTCCACAGCCCTTTCCAAGCAAGGCCAAGTGCAGGCAGTGTCAGGTAGGTAGCAGGCAAGAGAAGAGACAGAAGTCAGGTCCAGCAGCTCAGGTAGGTGGGACAAGGGGGAAGGGAGCCCATCTCAGAACTAGGCGGAGTAGGGCAGCTGGCTGTGTTGGGTGCAGCCCAGACCTCCAAAGGGATGGGAAGGAAAGGGGGGAAAAGCAAGTGGTTGGACTGCCTTCAGCCAGCTCCAGCTTCAAGGAGGCCTCTTGTCTGCCAAACTAGGGAGGGAGTGGGACTGAGGGAACACCCCTCTTTTCAGAATCTCCCCAGCCTTTCTGTTTGCCTTAAGCTAACAGGCAAGCACTGTAGAGGGATAAATGGGAGTGAATTGGATCTGCCTTGGTGAACCCTTCTCATAAATTCTCTCTGCTCATCAGCCCACATGCCCCTGACACACAGACACCTGTTAAAGCTCCATTCTCAGGAGAGCCAGAGGGTAGGACCCTGATCTCATTGCATTGGATCATTCCCCTTCCTCCATGGCGCCCAGTCACTACAGATGCTTGGGAATTGGCTCAAACACCAGTGCCTGCTTCCTGAGGGGCAGTATGGGAAAAGTGGGGGCCAGGCCAAATTCCGTGGGGACAGCAGACCAGAGATGCACAGCAGCCAGCTGCATATGGTCATCTCTGCCTCCGAGAACACCCAGGCCATTGGAGTCCGAGCCCTTCCCGTCTATCCCAGTCAGAGCAGTGGGGGAAACAGACAGCAGGCACCTGCTGCTCTGGGGAAGGCAGAGATGCTCGCCACCTGGCCTGGCAGCCTGGCCCTGGCAGCCAGTGGGTCAGCACCTTGACACAGTGGGTGAGGCAGTGTGAGGTATGCTCAGGCCGTCACTCAACCCTGTCCTGGCCACACGTGGCCAGCCTGTGTGGGGTTAACGCCTTCCTGAGTGTGGTGGGGAGAGGGCAGGTGGCAAGCAGTCCCTCTGAAGTCCTGTGGGGTTTCCGTGGCACTGCAGTCAAGGATGGCTTTGGACTTCTGAATGAGCCTCCAAGTAATGTCAGTAATATTCATGCCTAAGTGTCTTAGTCAGTGTTCTGTTTGCTGCAAAGAGACACCATGACCACGGCAACTCTTACAAAGGACAGCATTTATTTGGGTCTTGCTTACAGTTTCAGAGCTTTAGTCCATTATCCTCACGGTGGGCAGCATGGCAGCACGCAGGCAGACGTGGTGCTGGAGACGTAGCTGGGAGTTTTACATCCAGATCCACAGGCAGCCGGAAGAGAGAACCACTGGGCCTGCCTCAAAGCCCACCCGCCAATGACATACTTCCTCCAGCAAGGCCACACCTCTTAATCCCTTCAAATAGTTCCACTCCCTGGCGACCAAGCAATCAAATCTAAGCCTATGGAGGCTATTTCTATTCAAACCACCACACCAGGTGAAACCCCAGAGTCCTGGTTCTTGAGTGCTCCTCCCCCAAACCAGAGACTGGTGCTCTCCTGGGCCATCTCCAGGCTGCACGTCCCTTCTCAGGTGGGGTAGATGTTAAGCCAGGCGGCCCTCCCCAGCCCTCCCTGTGTTTGGGGTTCAGCCACAGGCCTGGCTCATGAGGTGATATTTCTAGCTCTGAGCCTCTAGTGGCTGGCAAGCTCAATACCTGTCTAGGGCCTCACCTGCAGTATTCTGGCAGGAGATGGCTCTGCTTCCAGGGACAGGGGTGGCTGGGCAGCCTGGAGCAGGCATGAGCTACCCAGACACTTGCTCCTGCAGCTACGTTGCCTACGGCTTGCGCTTTTCTGGTACCCAGGAGCCCCTGAGCACTGGGAACAGGGAAGAATAGCTAAGGGCTCTGCCCTTCCCCGTGTGTAGTCACCTGGTTTTCTAACACACTGGACAGCGGCACCATAACTCCAAACAGGTTGCAAGACCTTTTACCTCCCTGGTCCCAGGAACCTTGATCAAGCTCCCAGCAGGCTGTGTGTCCAGCAAAGCGCTGGTGGCTACTGAATAGGAATGCGGGGCTAAGAGGGAGGGTGGAGCCAGGGAGAGGGAAAGGGGAGGGGAGCTCTTCTGAGAGTCAGACTGCCCCCTCCCCGGTGCAGCCAGTCACCTGTTTGCCAGGCGTTGGTGTGGAACAAGCTCTGAGCCAGCCCCTAGGACTTCAAAGACAAACTCAGTTCTGTCCCAGACCAGACGTCGCTCAAAGTCTAATGGGAGACCCAGTCCCCAAACTAGAATTACTGTGCAGGTTAGGAGGGGCCATGATGAGGAGCCCTCTAAGCAAGCTGGGGCAGAGAAGGCCTCCTGAAAGTCGCTGCCAAGCTGGAAGGGGAAGGGAGAGCTAGAAGGATGTCAGGTATTTCAAACAAAACGAACCACATCCATGGAGACCCCAGGAGGCCACGCTCCATTCACAACCTAGGAATGCATGGACATTGCACACAGCCATTGTTATAACAGAGCCTGAGTCCCTGATGCCATGGCCTATCATCACCCTGGTCCTAGGATGAAGACTGGGGAAGCCAGGACATGTAAAAGACAGAGCATCTCATCTGGTCACCCAGGCTGCCTCCTGTGTTCCTCCCACCCTCCCCAGATGTACCCCAGGATGCCAAGTGGCCCAGGGCTGCAGAGCCCCCATGGGGTCTCCCCTTTCTTCTCCGTCATCTTCCCACTAACACTAGGAAACTGACATCTCCTAAGCAGCCTCCTGTCTGGACTAGGCCAGTGTGGCTGTGGTCCCAGCATGCAGAGGGAAGGGAAAGAAGATGGCCAAAGGTGGCCCTTGGAAAGTCACCACAGGCTTGGCCTTACAGTGCTGTGTTCTTTCCCCAGGGAGGGAGGGAGGGAGGACAGGCTCTCAGAGGTCAGCCAGGGTCCCATAGTCATGCTCAAGAGGTGTCCTGTTTTGGGACTTAGTTTTTGGATTTGTTTGTTTGTTTGTTTGTTAGGATGTTTTTTTATTTCTCAGATAGGCTGGCCTGGAACTCACTATGTTCAGGCTTGCCTTGAACTCAGGCCAGTTCCCCCAAGTGTTAGCATTATAGATGTGAGTCACCATGCTCAGCTGATGTTTTTAAGAACTGAGGTGAAATAGAGATAAACCCAGCACAAACATTGCCGTAAGTTGTCAGCCGCAGGCAGTTCCTGGTGTTTGACACCATAGCCCTGGCTGGGCCGGAACTGTTGGCAGTCCTCTTGCCACAACCTCCAGAGTGCTGAGACTCTGGCTACGCCATCATTCTTAGTGGTTATTTTCTTTTTTACTGGTGGTTGCCGTTAACAGAACCCCATTGCACTGGGAAGCAAAGCATCTTTCTGTCTAGGCTGTGGGGTCTAGCCTAGATGGTGACCCAAAAAGAGGGGTCAGAGGCCAGGTCCTGAGAAAGAGCAGCCCCTGTAGAACAACGGCAAAGCTAGCCTAGTAGTCTGGGAACTCTACAGGGCAGACAGGACCATCAGGTCCCCAAACATGAGGCCTTACTGGACAGGGCCCAATTTGGTGATTGGATGTCATCTGTACTTGAGCCTCTTCCCTGTTCTGACCTGAGAGAACTTTGTTCAGGGAAGCTGGCTGGGGTGCTGCCTTTCCTCTGGGAGACACAGAGCAGGGCTTACACGTGCCAGCCGGAGAACAATGGTCACAGACCCATCTCCGTGCCAGGGTTTCCTGTGCAGGCCACCACCAGTGGCCATGCTGTTCCCACCAGGCTTTGCTCCTTGCAGGAGTCGGATGGCCTTCCTTCTCCCTCCCAATGCTGTGGCCATCGCTTTCTCCACTGCAGGTCCAAATGCTCAGGAGCCAGACTGGTCATCGCTGCCTTCTGCTCTTTATCATCACGTCCGTCTGTGCTCTGTTGCTCACTCTGCCTTATGATACTTTTGACTCCCTTTCTCTTCCTGCTCCTCCAATTTCTCTTTCTTGCTTTTTTCACTCTCTCCCCTTTCCTGTCGTCGTCGTCGTCATCGTCATCATCATCATCACTGTCATGTAAGCTCTTCTCCTCTCCACTTTCCTTGAATCCCTTAATTCAGTTCTCATAATAATCCCTGTTAGACAGGTTCCTCAGTGTAGAGGCGAGGAAACCAAGGCCCAGAGATGAAGTACTTGCTTGAGGTAACACAGCTAATTAAGTAGTTAAGAGTTGTGTATAAAACCCACATCTCACTGCCCCAGGAATCCTTGTGAGGAGTCCGACCACATTCCTTCCTGCTTGGAATCCTCTATGTCACCTACTTCCTACCACGGTCTGGGAGAACCCTATTTACTTAGTTCTTGCACATAACGGGCCCCAGCACGTGCCTGCCTACGGCTGTCAGAGGGCTGACGAGGCGGGTGCTGCTAGTGCTGGTAAGTGGCAGAGCTGCACTGTGAACCAAAGCTGTGTCATCCTGACTGTTCCCCCAGCCTCCTTGTCTACTCACCGGTCCATTCGTTCAAATTCAGACCAATCCCCAGCGTCATGGCAAGCTCTGGAAGCGGCATCGCCCCCCTTACTTGACACCCCCGACACACCTACTCTCTGTATCCAGCTGGCCCAGTACCAGAGGCTGCATGTCACCATAGAGAGACAGAAACTCCGCCAGCATCCTGTCCCTAGCTGTCAGTCCTCTCAAGTGCTCACTCTCTCTCGCCGTCTTCAGTTCTTCTGGACCTGTATGTGAGCATGCAGAGTAAAGGCCATCCGTGAACTTCCCGGCCTCCAGTCTACACACGTGTAGTAGTTTCTTTCCTGTCGCTGTGATAAAACATCATGATAAAGACACTTAGAGAAGGAGGGGCTTATCAGGGCTTCTGGTTCCAGAGGGCTGTGAGTCCATCGTGGCAGGAAATCGTGGTACTAGGCAGTAGTTATGGCAGCAGGGACAGCTGAGAGCTCATTTCCACAGCCACAAGCAGGAAGCAGAGATGTTTTGAGGACACACCTCCAATCTAGCAAGGCCACACCTCCTAAGCCTACAGTTCCACCAACTGGAGACCAAGTACTCAAACATCTGAGCTCATGGGAGACATCCTCATTCACACCACCACACTGAAACCCACATCTGCGTCCATTCTGCTCTTCCACCACCCCTGGCCTTCTTGATCAGGTTCCATTTTCTTCCTGAGCCTTTTCTGAGGCAGTCTTCTCTCCTCTGTCCCCTTCTTGCCTCCATTGCTGAGCCTCTTCTCACATCCGTCTATTCGTTCGGGTCCCTCTCCCCTTAAGAATAAGCCTGGGAGCTGGCAGTGTGGCTCAGTGGGTAAAGGCAACTGCCACCAAACCTGCTGACCTGAGGTTGCAACCTGAAACCACATGATGAGAGGAGAGGAAACGGCCTTCCACAAGGTGTCCTCTGAGCCCCCAACACGTGCTGTGGCGAGGTTGTAACCCGTGATGTTACTACCATGGGTTTTACCACGCAAACCATGATTTTACCCGCCGTCTCATGGCTGGGGCACATTTCTCAGTTCCACACCCACGCATGTGCACACACACACACAGAATACACAAGTAAACATAGTAAAATACTTCAAGCTCTTCTATTGTCTTACTCATCCTCTTAACCTTCTTCTGTCTCAGGTAGCTAGAAGAGTCAACCCCCTTTCACTACACAGTCCCTCTGGCCAGGCATCCGAACCCACCCCTCTACTGGAGTGACTTTCTGCTTCTAAAATCCAGAGGACTCACCCTCTGCCCTCACATTGAAGGAGCAAGTACGCCCAGAGCATTTCTTGGACCTTGGCAGTGAGAGTCCAAGGACAGGTCTCTGTTTTCACAAGCCTTGATTCCTTGCATACTCTTCGCCCTGTGTCTTCAGCCATCCATTATCCGGAGCCGTAATCAGCCCTTCTACAAACGGCTCCTGTCTAGCGATTTCAGCCGCTTCCCAGGTCTCTGCTTCTCGTTAGGTCTCCTCCAGTGGGCTCACCACATGTGCCCTCGGAGCCACGCTGGCGCAGCCTTCTGGCTGGCTTGTTCTCTTGCTGAATGGCTGCCACCATTCAAGTGCGAGGTCTCATACCGACAGCTCAGTGTCACCTGGAATCTGGTCCTGTGGTGAAGGTCCCATCTTAGAACTTCTGAATGAGGAACTTGGAGGTGGGCAGCGGCTCGTTTTAATGAGTTACCCCGTTATAAGCTCAAGCGAAAGAACCACTGGCCTGCGGGATCGAATTCAAACCCTGACATCCTCAGAGCCTCCCTTGGCTTTGCCACCTTCTCACACCCAACACACTTACTCTGCTGTGGTAACCATAAATGTCCATTCTGTTTCTGTCAGTGCATTCTGATTCTGCAGTCAGCCTGTACCATCCAGGGCTGTTAGAACTCCTCCCGTGAGCCCCCGGAGGCAGGAACCATCTTGCCGGTTGCAAGCCCAGGCCCCTTCAGAGCAGAGAATGTTTGAGCAGAGAATGCCCAAACATGGAAACTGAGGCTGGTGGCTTCCGAGGAGTTGGGATTTTAACCAGAATGTGGGGCTCTGAGCCTGGATCTTTCCTCTCTGCAAAGCTGCCTCTTGCCTTTGCCACCCCGGAAGTGATTCTTTTGGGTTCTGGTCTCTTGTATCCTCTTCATCTCTTGCTTCTCCTGAGGATCCTCTTTACCAGTTCCAAGCAGATTCCTTGATAAAAGAAATGAAAACTAAACAGTCCCTGGCTCCCTGCCTGAGTTGTCAGTGTCCCACAGCCATCCCAAACTGACTCTTCTCTTTGTTCTCAGCTTTTCCCAAATATAGCTTTCCAAAAGGTTGTTGGGCCCTCTCTTCATAGCGTACATCAACATAAGTCCCAAGTAGACTAAAAAGCAAAATAGAAGAATACAACTAAAGGATATAAGTATATATAGAGATAGAGATATATATAAAGTCTCACTGTGTTGCCCAGGCTGGCCCAGAACTACGTAGCCCAGGCTGGGCTTCACCTTTCAACAATCTTCCCAGCTCAGCCTCCCAGATTCGGGGATTGCAGGTGTGAGACCCCAAAACTAGCTGGAAATTTTGAAGATAACAGAACAGGCACCAAACTCTTTTTTTTTTTTTCAAACTTTAAAAATTATTTTACATTTATTTCTTTATTGGGTGGGGGGTCGTGCACCACAGCTCTCAGGTGACAGAGGGCAACTTCCAAGAACGAGTTTTCTCTGCACCGCGCGTGGGTTCAGTAGATCAAACTCCAGCTGTGGGTTCAGTAGGCGAAACTCAGGTCGTCTGGTTTGGCAGCAAGCATCTTCACCTGCTGAGCCATCTTTCTGCCCCACCTCCATCCCATTGTTTGGAACCCAGGCGCTAACTTTGCTGTGCTGACTCAGAGACATTCACCTGCCTCTGCCCCTCTGGTGCCAGGATTAAGGGTAAGCGCCCCCACACCCAGTCTTTTTAAGCCTGAGCCGCCTCCTCCTTCTTCTCCTCCTCCTCTTCCTTCTTCTTTTTTTTGTTTTTTATTTTTTTTCCCCCTAGCTTGAGCTGTTAGGAGACAATCTCCCCGTGCTTGGATTACAAGTGTGAGCTGCTATGCTTGGCAGGAAGGGACAAACTTTCAAGGCACAGAAGTGCTAGAAGAAACTTGGCAGTATCCATTTCATTTAAATCAAACAAAAAAAAATATTCCAAACATTATGAAAAGTGTGTTTAGAAAATATGATAGACAAAGGTTTATTATTCTGGGGGCTCTCAGGGAAGCCTTCAGAGCCCAGCAGATAAAGAGGAAGGGTTCGAAGATTGCAGAGGAGGAAACTACAGCAGAAATGCATGTGGCCTGCCCCGGCAGTCAGAGACATACATGTACAGGCAGCAGGGTGCCGTTTGTCACCCATCACGTTTCCAAAAAACAAGTTGAGAGTCTAACACAGTACACTGGCAAGAGTGCAGATGCAGGATTCTCAGGTTAGACCAGTGAGGGATGGGCTCTGGGAAGGAAGTGGCATCCAGTGCCAAGGACTGTGTCCCAGAGGAAGGAAAAACATGCATACAAGATTTTTATCATGGTGGTATTTATAGTAGCCAAATCCAGATGTGACCCAAGGGGATTAGTTACACAAATTCTGGTTGTCACTGCTGGATGGGGCACATAGCCAGCCCACAGTGGGTATGGACATCTGGACCCGCCATCACGGTCACTCTCCTGTTCTCTGCATGTGAGGAAGGCTGGTGGACAAATAGCCAGAGTCAGTATTAGGTACTGAAACTGTTGTCTCAGTTGGGGTTTTGCTGCTGTGAAGAGACACCGTGACCACAGCAACTCTTCATAAAGGAAAGCGTTTCACCGGAGCTGGCTCACAGCTTCAGAGGTTCAGTCTGTTATCACCATGGCGGGAAACATGGTGGCGTGCGGGCAGACATGGTGCTGGAGGAGCTGAGAGTTCTACATCTTGATCCGCAGGCAAAAGGAAGAGACTGAACCACTAGGTCTGGCTTGAGCTTCTGAGACCTTGTCAAAGCCCACCCCCAGGGACACACTTCCTCTGACAAGTCCACACCTCCTAATAGTGCCGCTCCCTATGGGTCCCTATGGGTCCCTATGGGTCATTTTCTTTCAAACCACCACAACTGTCCTCTTCCTCTGCCACAGCCACCTGTCTCACACCCGTAGCAACTAAATGGGACGGTGGACACGCCAACCCTTGACACTCCAGTTGCCTTCTGAGAAGTGAGAGTAAACCCAGTAAAAACTGTCTGCCCCCTGGAGAGAATGCCCAGCCTCAGGGCCAAGAGTCACTGAGTCAGGGCAAGCAACTGGGTCTGGCAAATGGAACAGACGTGACCCTGGTGGAAAAGTTCCAACAGAAAACATTAATTCAACTGGTATGACGTCAGGAAGGTGCTTTTCTTAGAGTGGGTAAAGGGGTGTGTGTCCTCATCATACTCTGGCCACATCCAGAGAGATGGAGTGAAGAAAACTATAGAAGACCAAGGGCAGAGTGGCCACCTCAGGCTCACCTACCCTTTGGAGTTCGTTGCCGTGTCCTGGAGACCTAACAGGGTCAATGCCCCTTCCATCCTGAGTGCAGAATGTTGCTCTGAGCCCACCTCCCAACCCCAGGAAGGCTGTTTGCAGGGACTGGGAGCAGAGTTCGGATATACAGAGTAAGGAGGCCACAAACAGGAGCAGGCCTTACAATGTGGGAGGGGCCTGGGCAGGAGGAAGACGTTGGTCCCTATAGGTCTCAGGTCCGAATTCCAAATTCCAACTCTGCCCTCCATGGGATTTTTTCAAGGGAAGGTAGACTGAATTCTATGTAACAGCTTGATAGACTGATGTATGACTTCTTAATGCCCAGAGTATGGATTTTATTCTCTCATGTATTGTTGCAATGCTGGCGATCAAGCCCAGACTCCTGGTCATAGTGGGCAAGTCCTTTACCACCTAGCTAGCCCCCCCTCTGGCAAAGCAGGAAGTGCTCTTCACCCCTGGCAGGCTCTCTAGTCTCTGGACCTATCATTATAACGACTTACAATAACAGAAGCTAACAGAAGCCGACTTTGAGCCAAATATTTTATATGCATGGCTTCTAACTGTCATAACAACAAACCACCGTAAGGCCGGGACTGGCACTCTTATCCTGTAGTTAAAGATGAGCCGTAGAAAGCGTGGTGAACTGCCTCGGGGCCTAGAGGGAGCAGCTGGGAGTTTGGGTTGAATCTTAGACACACACTCTTGACAGCAGCCATCCCGGAGGGCGGTGGGAGCCACTGAGGTTTTTAAGCTTGAGAAGGTAAGGACCAGACCTAAGCAGGGAAATGCAGGGATCTGAAGGACGTCCGGACGGTGGCTGACGCAACGACCCCAGGAGCGCAGGTGACCCAACCTGAGGCGGTGGCGGTGGGCAGCGTTGGGAGTGAATGCATCTGCTCCATCTGCCACTGCAGAAAGCCAGGCTGTCACTGTCACCAGACCCCTCCGAAGAAATCCTCCACAGGGACCAGGAAATATCATGGTAGCAGGACCCTGGCAGGGAGACACTTCCTTATTTCCTTCCCAGATCTTTTTCCACTTGGTTCTGGCTGTTCGGGGAAGAGCAGCGCAGGGTTGCATCAGCAGCCGGGGCCTGGCAGCTCCACACACAGGAGCCAGCCCAGACTTGACTGAGGCAGGGACATTCCTGGAGAAGGGAGTGACAAGGAATGCAGCCCACAGCCGGCCTCCGGGAGAGGTGCGGGAGCACTGACTGGCCCCTGGATTGTGTCCCGTGGGCGGGAGAAGTGAGATGTAGGGAGCCATCCTGACAGCGCACCCAGCAGCAGCCTGGCCTCCAGCACCCCGCCGCCTGCCTGCGGGAACCAGCCGTCCCCACTCCCCTGTCTGAATGGGTGCAGGTGTGGACCTGTGCAGGTGTGCATGCGTGCTGGCCCTTCTGTGGTGGCTGACACTTCCAGCCACACCCTCTGTTTCAATCCCTTGGCTTCTGCAACACTCAGTCATAATAGGAAAGATTTATGGAGTTCTTGCTGTCTACCAGACACTGCCAGACGCAATCAAACACAGCATCTCCTTTAATCCCTTCAGCTTTCTGGGAAGTCTTGTCATCCCGGTTTTATGCAAGAGGAACCTGAGGCTTAAACCGATGACGCGATGTGCCTCAGGACACAGAGATTCGGACTTGTGGTATGAGCCTCAGTTTTCTACACCACAAAGCCTGTCCCCTGTAGACTCTTGAGGAGCTATGGGGGGCTTGCATGATGTTAGGAGGCAGGCTGAGATTTGGTTGGTAGCAGATGGTTTTATTTATTTATCTACTTGTTTGTTTGTGTATGTGTATGGGTGTTTTGCCTGAATGTACATGTGTGTACCCCATGTAGGCCTGGTGCAAGAAGAGGGCATCAGACCCCTGAGAGTGGAGTTATAGACAGTTGTGAACTGCCAGATGAGTGCTAGGAATCAAACCTGGGTCCTCGGAAGAGCGGCCAGTGTTCTTAGCCACTGAGCCATCTCTGCAGCCCCAATACCTGATGTTTTTATAGCTAGGGAAACAAAAACTCACATCGCACCTTGTTCTCACTATTGTGCAGTTCTCTGAATTCCCAAGGAAGTTTTACATCAGAACAATGACCAATAGGGAGAAGCAGAAGAAACACTGAAACGTTGACGGTGCCACTGCCTGGTCCACTAATGTGAGGCTCCCTGGGACTTGGGGCCTAAGGTCCCAACCCTACCCTTCACCACTTCTGCTACCCAAGGCAGCACAAACGTCAGAGCTTGCACAAATATGGGGCAGGGGCAGAAAGTGTTCACCTGCCCCCAGGACACGGACCCTGCCTCAGTTTACCCATGCTGCACAGAGGCCATAACTGAGCAAGAGCTTGCTCACGTACGTGTGTACATCAGGATCCGTGTGTGTGTGTGTGTGTTTACATGGGTAAGAGACCATTCACTTCATACTGGAAATGGGACACTCTGTGTCCTCAGATCCTCATCAAATTAGTCATTTCTCCTTCCAGAAAATTAACTGAGAGAAGCAAGGCTGTGGCCTGCCCTTCCCCGCTGGCGCTTCTTTTCAGATTCTTAGAGGGATTTGCAATAAGTTAATTCCCTCTAGTTTCACTGGTGGTTAGACCCTGGACCTTTAAAAACATGGGGAAGGCTGAGAATGATGGTTTCAGTGACAAAGCCTCAGATCGTGGGTAGATCCCAGATTCCAGAGTGGAACTCAGCTTAGATGTGCCCTGCTATGCCAGCTGTTCATGTGCCCCAGCACGTTCCATTCGCAGAATGGGTCGTGCAGCACCAAGAGACCCCTGACCCGCCTCAGAGCCCTTGGAGGGCAGTAGCAGATGCCTCTCATCAGTGCTGTAGACGCCCTGAGTGGGAACAGCAGCTGTAAGCTATACTGGCCTGGCACCTGTCTTGGAACCAAGACACTAGGTTTCAGTCTAGGCACAGCCTGTAAGGCTGTGTGAGTGAAAATTTTGTTCGTGCCTGCGAGGTAGACGAAAGGAGAGAGAGAGATGATGGAGCCTCATACCTCCCCTCCCCCGACCCCTGCAGCTCCTTTCTTCCCTTTAGGTGTACAAGAACAAGCTCAGGCAGAAGCCTGGGGCGGGCTCAGGGGGCCTGTTGAGCTCTGGAGAAGAGACAGGACTGAGACACGTGGCCAGCACATCTGCCACTCCTAGATGACTGTCACAGCCTGGCCCACCCAGGAGGGGGTCTTCTCCGTAACTCCATCCAATGACTCAGCCTGTTCTCTTCCATGCTGGTCCTATGTCATCCTGTCCCCACCTTTACTTCCTTTACACACAGGAGCAGACCCAGGGGAGGGGTGCAGGAGTCACAAACTGGTCCCTATTTGATTAATAGGCTGAGACCCAGAAATTGGCCTCAAGGATTAGTCCTGTGATCTGACCGATGAAGGGACAGAAAAGAGCTGCCAGAGAAGGAAAGGTTGCCTTAGTGAGAGACAAAGAGGAAGCCATTGAAGCAGAGACAGGACTGAGGAGGTTCTGACCATCTTGGCGGCGGGGGGGGGGGGGGGGGGGGGGGGGGGGGTCGTTCTGTTCCTGAGGCCAGTGGAGGGGCTTTGGAAAAATGTCATATCCCCTTCTGGAACCATGCTCCACCACAGCTGGGCTGGGTCCTGGGCTACAGAAATGAATCAGAGAGGAGCCCGGGACTGTGGGCTCACATGGTAAATATCGAGTGTCTCTGGCTTGTCCATTAGGAATCTGTTCCTTGCTCAGAGTCCCTAGTAAGCAGTGAGCGAAAGCCGAGTCCCAGGACTGACTGAGGCCCTTGGCTCTGTGTTCTGTGATCTCTCAAAGCCTAGTGGGCGTTCTCCCTTAGGCTGCAGGAGATCAGGAGAGATGAGCGAGAGGCAGGTCCAGGCGGGATGCATTGTGTGGGTAGGGTTGGAGTTGGGCATTAGAGATGAGCAGTGGCGGAAGCATAGAGGGGTTAGCTAGTGGTGGCCCCAGAGGACGCGGGGGTATGAACTGAGGGGCAGCCAGGGGCGACACAAGCTGCTTTGTAGTTGAAAAGATCATCCTGGTAGGGTAATCCGGCCTGGCAGGCAGAATCAGACCTTCTAGATACTCAAGTCCACGTGTGCTGAATAAACAACTGGAATTCAGCCATCATTTTCATGGGGCTCTGGAGTGTTTAGCAGGCATAGACTGGGCCAGTTGTTACAGCAGTCCTGGTGGACAATAATTCAACAGGGACCTGAGGGGGCAGCAGTGGCTTTGGGGGAGAGGCTTGGATCTATGGGAGAAGATGCAAGAAGAAATGGCCAGAAGACAAGGGTGGCCCAGGGAGTGGAGGACTTGAAGTCTGCTCCCAAGTTTCTGGTCTGGAAGATGGATGGAGAGTAGAGGAAGGGACAGGCAAGAGGAAATGATGCAGGTAGTATTGATGTCAAATGATATCTATGTGACAAAATTCTCAAAAAGCATAGTTTTGATGTCGGGCATTTCCTTTATGGGGCTGTCTCCAGATTCACTTAGCTGAACTGCTTTTGGAGATTTTTCTGGTATTTCACATCCGTAACTATAATAAACAGGTTTGCAGCCTGGAGGTGTGGGTAATTGGCTTCATGCCTGACTAGCATGAAGATGGCCCTGAGTTGCCATTTCCCTGTCTCTTACCATTTCTGTAAGATCTCATTGATTTTTTTTTTTCATGACTCTTGATTTTCTGTTTGTCTGTTTGAGCAGGGGTGTTGTTGAGACAGGGTCTTGCTGTGTAGCCCAGGCTAGCCTCCCTTGAAGCCTAGGCCACCCTTCTCCCTCAGCCTCCCAGGTACTGGGATTATAAGAATATATCACCATGCCTGGTTATTTTTCACGAACTCTTAACAACATGAACCTCTTATTATTGGTGGCAAACTTTTCACATTTCTTGTTTCTCTCTTACATTTGCTTGTGTTATTTTATCTTTTTAGAGATTTGGAACTGTGTATGTGTGTGTGTGCACTCTATGTATGTTCTGAGGTACATAGGTAAGAATGTTTGTTAGGTTGGCCTGGGCACGTGGCTCAGTGGTAGAGCATTTGCCTAGCATGCTTGAGGCTCTGGATTTGATCCTCAATGCTGGGGGAAAGGTGAAGTCAAAAACCTTTTTAGGACCAGTGAGATAAATCAGCAGGTAAAGGTACTTGCAAATGGGAAATCTCTACTATTTTATATGTAAGTGTGTGTGTGTGTGTGTGTGTGTGAGAGAGACACACTTGTATATATGTATGAGTACATGACAACTTGATCTTCTCCTTCCATCGTGTGAGTTCTGGAGATCAAACTCAAGTCACAGGCTTGAGTGAGCACCTTTCCCACAGAGCCATCTCTCTGGCCGAGAAGGGGCCTTTTTCCTTGACCCAGTGATTGTTTCCCCTGGGTGTGCAAAGTTCTCTAAGTTTAGCTGATTCTTTCCTGTCCCCCAGGCCAGTAACAAACTTGCCACTTTGGAGGCCACGGTAATGGCGCACAGGCTGCTTGGCTTGCCCCTTCATCCAGCATACTAAAGAGCCCTGTTGTAAGGGCAGAAAAAGGGGAAGCTCTTGGAAGTGAGCTGAAATGACCGAGTTGGGGGTCTAGACCAGGAAAGGCTGTGCCGTCAGAGGTCTTTGCAAGGTTGAACAGGAGGAAGGAAGAGGCTAAAGAGAAGAGGTGCTATGGCCCTGGGTCACACACTGGGATGGGTTTCTGAGGCAACGATTCCACATTTGGGACCACGCTCAGCTCCGTGAGAGAGAATGAACCGTTTATTCTGCGTGCGCCAAGGCTGAAGCCACCCAGCTCTGGTCAGGGGCGGGACCAAGATCGTTGTGTCATTCTGCTGTCAGCTCTGGTCAGGGGCGGGACCGAGATCTGCGTGTCATTCCGCTGCTTTGTGACAGCTCATGCAATGTCTTTACTTTCCCAGGCCCCCCTTAGCACAGTTGACTGAGAGCTAGGAAAGGCAGAAGAAGGGGAAGGGGCGAGCTCAGCAGAGCAGATAGGCAGGCTTCTGGCGGGCCCCGGTCTTAAGTGGGGACTCGGGAGAACTGGGCCTGCCTGTCTTCCTTGTGGCCCAAAGACACCCTTCCCCTGCACTCAGGCCAGACCAGCATACTAACAGTGCCCTCAACACTTTTGTCCTCAGCCTCAAAACTCACTCTGTGCCCTCTGTTACAAACCTTTCTCCCACACCATATGTCTGTCACACATCCCAGGAGCCCTCACTGGCCAGAGCCCTCCCGAGCTGGTTTACACCACGGACCTCAGGTCGCCCTCCCGCACACAGGTCCCCTCTCCTCACTGCTCACTTCTCTGTGTACAGTGTGGGGCCTTCGCACTCACCTGAGCACATCCTCAGCTGCGCAGCTCACGTCCTCTCACGCTGTGTCTGCAGAGCGCCTCCGACGGCTTCTGGAAGTCCGTGGCCACTCGAGTGCCCAAGGAGCCCCCCGAGATCCGCATCCTCAACCCCTACTTCATCCAGGAGGCTGCCTTCACTCTCATTGGACTGCCCTTTAACAACGGCCTCATGGGCAGAGGGGTGAGACTCCTGGGCAGGGAGGAGGAGAAGGACGAGGCAGAAGAACCTTGACAGGGAATCATCGAATGGCAGTGCTTGGGGAAAAGGAGGCTCTGTGGGGGGCCAGAGAGGGTCCATCTTGGAAACGAGCTTAATTAGCTCTGGAGGTCTCAGCTCCCCCCCCCACCCCCGCCCCAGAACTCTACATGCTTCCTCTCCTCTCCCCTTCACAGAACATCCCTACCCTCGGCAGTGTGGCGGTGACCATGGCACTCCACGGCTGTGATGAAGTGGCAGTCGCAGGCTTTGGCTACGACATGAACACGCCCAATGCACCCCTGCACTACTATGAAACTGTACGCATGGCAGCCATCAAAGAGGTGAGGGCCGGGCAAGGGGGCAGTGGGTGGAGCCAAGGAGGAGCCTCCAGCACAAAGGTCGGAAGCCAGTGTCTGTGCAAACGAATGCTAAGGGGGAACCAAACCGGCAGCTGCTCTTGCTGCCCAGAGTTCCCGGAAGGACCACCCTCAGTTATGCAGCCACTGAGGTCTACCTAGCTTGCAAGCCTCTGGCCGTCTATGCATCCTCCTCCCTAGCCTTCCCCTGAGCCCAGAGCCCCTTTCTTCAGCTTTTTCCCTGGAATGCTCCCTTCCAGCCCTGGCCCTGTACCTTACCCCTCCTTGCTACACCTGACCTTGTACTCACCTCTTGTCACCAGCTCAGCTCATGCTCTTCCACAGACTCTGCCTTCCCTGGAAAGACCCCTTAACCCCTCACAGAACCCACAAGTAAACAGTGCCTCTTGCTCCCTGCACCCAGAACTCACGAGGGCATGCTCCCAGAGGCAATCCATCTGTACAGGCAGCTTCTAGCTCTCCACTCTCTCACCACCACAGCAAGGATACGGCTGGGGGCGGGGGAGGGTAGGGTAGGGTGAACCTTTCTTAAGCACGGCTGCAGCCTCTCACTGGGCCATTCCTGAAGCCTGGCAGTCTGGAGGACGGGTGTGCCTGGAGAAGTTGCTCCCTTTATGCAGGCCCACATTTCCATGAATCCAGGGGCTTTGGCAGCCATTTGCCCCCACTGCCGCTCAACAGTCTCTTTATAAACCCCTCCAGTGAGAAATCTGGAGGCGTACAGGGGACTCGGGGGACCCTCTCCTGAAGCACCTCCTTTGCACCCTTCACCCCCATTCAACCCTCCACTCCCTCAAAGTCACCAGTCACCTGTCTCAAGAATGCTAAATCTGATGGGCAGATACATGCCACCCTTCTTTGTTTTGTTTATTTTTTATTTATTATTGTTATGGGCTTGCATTGTACCATGGTACACTTGGTGTAGAAGTCAGAGGACTTTTCGGACTCAGTTTTTCGGACTCCTCTCCTCTCCTCCCCTCCCCTCCCCTCCCCTCCCCTCCCTCCTCCCCTCCCCTCCCCTCTTCTTTTTTTCTCATTCCTCAGCTTTGGTCTAACTATTAATAATCAGTATTAGGCTTGGTGTAGTGACACAGGCCTTTAGTCTCTGTGAATTCTAGACCAGCCAGGGCTATAGTAAGACCCTGTCTCAGGAGGAGAAAAAAGAAGCACCAGAGTTGGTCAGTGCCTGGTCTAAGAACTACATCCAGGACAAACTTTTATGCCTTCCCTTTCTTTTATTTTCTCCAAGATTTAATTTTAAGAGTGTGTGTGTGTGTGTGTGTGTGTGTGTGTATGAGTGCAAGCTTCCACTGAGGCCAGAAGAGGGCATCAGATCTCCTGGAACTGAAGTTAATAGCTGGGAGCTACTGACAGCAAACTGAACTCATATCCTCTGTAGGAGTAGTATAAATGAAACTTTTCTTTGCCTTATGTAATTGTAGTCTCAGAGGCTTGCTACTGTATGTAAGCTCAGTATTCCTAGCTCTTTCTGAACTCTGGCTGGCTGGTTCAACTCAGTTGTTCTGGCTCAAACGCCTGTCCAAGCTGACTGATTCAGGCTGGCTTATCTCAGCTTCTCACTGAGTTGTTCTGCTTTGGCCTCAAACTGATTTTGGCAATCTTTTCTAATCTTTTGGCTCGTTCTCATTCTCTGGCTCATTCTGTCTTCACCTGGATCTAGCTTGTTCTCCCTTCAACCTGTCTCTGTAAAACTGTCTCAATAAAACTGCCCCCTCCTGCACTGTGCTCATATGACTGACTCAATGAAAGCAGAAATCTGCATGCCTCTTGTCTCCTGAGTGTTGGACCTAAGATTTTCTTTACCTGAAACTTGCTCTATACCAGGTTGGCCTTGAACTCAGGTCTTCGTGCCTCTGTCTCCTGGGATTAAAGATGTGTCTGTATTCCAGCTGGATCACACAGACTTAGAAGGTCTTTGGATGTGATACCTTGCCAGAGCAGCCATGTTTCTGGAGTAAAATTCCTCTGCAGAGCAGTATGAGCTCTTAACCACTGAGCCATCTCTCCAACCCATTGCCTACTTTTTCATTAGGAGAACAAATTGTCCAGCATGTTCATAAGCATCGGCTGGCCGAGAGTACAGAGCCCCCACCTTCCAGTTATCAATACATGGCTAAGACTTCCCCCTGTTCTTCCTCTCACACTCCCCCATCCCAGTGACTACTGGGAAATGGCTTTTAGTTACAGCGTTATGGCCAGAAATCCAGTAACTCTAAAAGATAAGAAGTATTTTACTATCTCACCTAAAAAAGTTAGCGATTTCTTAGTATTGTGGACTATCCAGTACTCCACTGACCTATTTAACCCTCCGTGACTCCTAGTGGGTGCTCTTGAAACCGACCCATTCATTGGTTACTTCTGCTGGAAGGAGGAGAAGGTGTGGGTTAAACAGTTTTATGAGTGCCCGTGTTTGCTTGAATCTTATCCTTCTGAGCCTGTTTTTGTTGTTGTTGTTGTTGCTGCTTTGCTTTGCTTTGCTTTTGCCTATAAAACCCAATTTCTGGCTCAGAGGATAAGCGTCCCTGCAGCATAAGCGTGAGGGCCCACGTTCAAATCACAACAAGTCAGAATGCGAGCGGTCAGGCATGGACCTTCCTGTGGCTCCTCAGGGTAAAATCAGGTGGCCAGGCTTGAGCGGGCGAGTGCCTTTACTTCCTGAGCCTCCTCACCGGCCCCACTCAACCTCTTGCGCTCCCCTCCGGAAGCTTTCTTCCTTTAGTACAGTTACCGCAGACTGAGGTAGAGTGAGGCCGAAATGGAAAGACACCCCCGGTGCCCCCTCCACCGTGCAGTCATCTGGAATCATCCGAGGACAGCGTTGTCTTTGTAGCCGAAATACTTGCTTTTAAGTTTCTAGCGGTCCTCCTGGCAGCCTCTCCTCACTGTGTCTAGAGACTGGTAGACCGATCCGTCATTTTTCTGGGGTAAAAGTTAAAAAAAAAAAAAAAAAAAAAAAAGAGACTCTAGACTCCATCTTCTGGGCAGTTTGATTCTTTCCCAAGGTAAAGAAGTCCTGCAAATTTTAACCAATCACAGAAAGATAGTTAATTTCTTTTTTTTTTTTTTCGGTATTTTTAAATAACTTATTTATTTTGCTTCTATGTACATTTGTGTTTTGCCTGCATGCATGTCTGTGTGAGGGGGTCTGAGTTACAGACAGTTGTGAGCTGCCGTATAGGTACTGGGTCTTGAACCCGGGACCTCTGGAGGAAAAGTCCTCGTAACCACAGAGCCATCTCTTCAGCTCCTCCCCGCCACCCCTGTGTTTCAACCTCTAGCAGTTTCTTTTTACTCCCCTGCCAAGGGTACTCCATCTCATCTCTTCCGTCTTCATGTGATTGTTTACAAACTGCAAAAGATATACCCCAAGAATTCTCTGTTCCTCTTGAAGCAAAAAAGAGAATCATCCTCTTTTTTTTTTTTTTTTTTTTTGCCAGGAATGAGGGAGAGGAAGAAAAGTCAGAGAGCAAGTTTTTTTCCCATAGCTTATAAACGAATTCTTTTTATTCTCTAGTCATTTCCCGGTCCTAGGTCTAACATCATCTCCTTAGTCGAGAGGTTCAGCAAGGATGAAACCCTTTTTGACAGGTTCAACTCCCTTTCTATGAGCAAGCCCTGGTGTTTGATGTTCGCCTTCAGTGTTACACGGACTGCATGCCTCGCGCTCGTTCAGAGCCCCAACCTTAGCATCCCATCCCGTGTGAAAGGCGGTGCACTCAGGGCAGGGAGTCAAGGAGAGATCCACACTTCCTTTCAGATTTCTTAGTCACGGAAGGAATCCTTAGGATAATTTTAAATTAAATTTGTCTGGAATTTCTGTCTTGCACTCGTAAAACTCTAGGCGGGCTCTGACAATTTACAGATCTTTATATTTGTAAGTATTAAGTACTGATGAAAATACAAGCTCTAATTCTGGGGGCTGGAGAGGTGGCTCAGAAGTCAAGAGCACTGGCTGCTCTTCCAGAGGTCCTGGGTCTAGTTCCCAGCTCCCACACGGCAACTCACTGTAACTCCAGTTCCAGTGCTTCTGGCCCCCTCAGACAGACACACATGCAGGCAAAACACCAGGGCACATAAAGTAAGAATAAATCAACCAGTTAAAAAAAAAATAAAATCTTTAATTCTAAAAGAAGAAGAAGAAGAAGTAGTGGTAGTTTTTGTGAGGCATGGTTGCACAAGCACCAGACAGGAGGCCACTGGGGTTTGTTGAACCCCAGCCTAGCTCCAAGATCAGCGAGAGACCCAAAGATGGAGCGTGATAGACCAGGACAAAAAGATCCTCCTCTCCCGTCTACAAGCATGTGTGCACAATCTCTCTCTCTCTCACACACACACATACACATATACACACACACACAGACACACACACACACACACACACACATAGAGGTGGGGGAAAGTTCAATCTAATTTTACTAAACAAATCTCATGGAGTGCCTACTCTGTATCTAACCATCCCTGCCCTTAGAAACTTCTGGAAAGATGATTGACTCTTCAGAGAATGGACATGAGTCGCCCAGGGGTCTGAGAGAAGGAGAGCACCTCGCAGAGGCAGCAGCGAGGACAGAAGCCAAGGCCTATGTTCCTCTAGGAGTGTGAGGGGACAGATGGTGAAACAGGAGGCCCCCTGAGGAGGACTTGCCCACCTCGGGCACTGTGCTATGGATTGTGAGGGAGGAAACCATTTGCCACTTGGGGATGTCAAGGCTTCAGGGCAGCCAATCAAACTAAGGGCTAGATAGCCCCTGGACCAGTAAATGATGGCTGTGAGTACAGACACAGAGTGGCCCAGTGCCGACACAGCAGGCTAGCCAGGTAAGAGCCAGGAAGCTAATGACATTCATCCCTTCCTTCAGTCAAGCCTTTTCCTTCCTTCTTTGAGTGGCTTAGTCATCCAAGCTTCCTGGGGAGATTAATGGGAATCAGAAGGAATCCAATCCCATAAGCCCTGGTCTGTGGCATCTTCTCTAACTTACTAAGGATGCAGTTTTTAAGTATATGGTACTTCCTGTTTCTTTTGTTCTGCTTGTTAAGACAGGGAAAAATCAAGGATGGTGATATGGGGAAGAGCTTCTAGCCATTGGGAGCCAGCCTGGTCTTGGAAAGTGGAGGCAAAAGGATGAGGGGTTCAAGGCCAGCATGAGTTTTCTCGTGCTTCAGAACAATATGGGTGTAGTGGCTCATGCCTGTATCCCAGCATGTGGAAAGCTGAGGTGTAAAGATCATGTATGAGTTTGAGACAGCCTAGACTATACACTGAGTTCAAGGCCAACCCAAGCTACTAAGTGAAACCCCGTCTCAAAAACCCGGGGCAGGTGAGACGGATCAGGGGTAAAAGCGTTAGCCATGAAAGCCTGATGACCTGAGTCCAGGGCCTGGAACCCACAGTAGGAGGAAACCCATTGCCAAAAGCCGTCACTTGACCTCCACTCACATCCTGTGGTATGAGCAGGCGCGTGCTCAAAGACCCACACGTCATATACACACGCACAGTGAGGACACATTAAACAGACGTAGAAAAGTGACTTTTTAATGTTTAGTTTTAAAGAAAAAGTATAACATTTTTAAAAAGAAGACGAGGCATGCTCCTCAAGCTCCCCAGTTCCTGTGCACGGGAGGAAGACTTTCCTTAGCTGCCTGAGGCCTGGAGAATGGATTGCGTCAGGCCAGAGAAGCAGCTCCTGCCCCTTGCTGTGCGGTCCAGTGACTCACCTCCTTACCCTCGGGCTGTCTAGAACCCGAGCGCTGCCAAGGAGCTGTGGGCTGCTGTCTGAAGGAATGAAATTCTGAGCGCTAAGGGGACTGGGAAGCCGAGACTACTCAAGACTTGGAAGAAACCCAGGGCAGAGCTCCTCTGGGGTAACAGTGGGGTACCAGGCTTGTTGGGGAAAGCGTTGTGAGTTGTCACGTTCTATAGCCCGGTTATTGTGGTCTTCTAGTGGGGCACAGGACACATGTGTCTGCATATTCCCAGTCACAGAGCTTCAGCGGTTGGGTTACTGGAAGAGAGCATTAGCCCGGATTTAAGCAAGGCTGTGTCCCAGCAGCCCTCTGGACTGCCCACTTCCTGACTTCTCCATCTCTTCCCTTCTAGTCCTGGACGCACAACATCCAGAGAGAAAAAGAGTTCCTGCGGAAGCTAGTGAAAGCGCGCGTCATCACTGACTTAAGCAGTGGCATCTGAGTGGGCCCAGCACTGGGCCAGAGAGGCTCACGCCAGGAACAAGCAGCTGCCACCTGCACAGGAGTCTTCCAACCCAGAGAAGGACAGTGCCAAGGGGCCCAAGGGCCAGGGAGGGCCTTGGCAAGGCAACCAGAGCTCTGCCTGCTTACAGGCCGGCCTCAGAGACCAGCACTCTGCCTCGCAGCCTGGGTCGGTGAAGCCAGAGGGCCAGGAGGCCACTGGCTGCGGCCAGCAGGCCCAGCATGGAGGAGGTGGGACATGCGGTAGCAGGAGTGTGCTGGAATCATTTCTCTAATCAGTGTTTGGTGTATTATCATTTTGTGAACTTGGGTGTGGGGAGGGGAGGGATAATTTATTTTTAAATAAGATGTCACCTTCGGTCCACTTGTTGTGCAGAAAGAGGTCCACTAGAGGGCCCATCAGGCAGTGGCACCGGTGAGCTCCCTGAAGGATGGAAGTGGCAAGACCATGCTTCAGGGCCACAGGGAGGTGGGTGGCATGGCATGTCAGCCATCTCCAGCTCATGACACTCTTTGGCCTTCCCTGGGGAGAAGATGGAGTACTCCCTCTCACCAGGCCCCAATGTCCCACAGGGGAACCCCAGAGCCATCCCTTTAAAGCCAACAGGAACAGCTCTTGGACAAGAGCAGAGAGAACTCAGGAGGCAAAGCCCAGCCCAGCCTGAGGAGAACGGCTCCCCTCCATAGCTGTCCCTGACCCATGGGGCAATGCTCCTTCTTGGACTGAGCAACTGTCAGATGGTCTGGGCTTCTCGATGAGACTGCCAGCTCCATGGGTCCTACCCACGACCAGAGGGGAGTGAGGTTCAAGGACCCTACCCAGGCTGCAGCAGCCATCCCAGGCAACCATCACGGAAGCAATAAAGCTCTCCCTTGAATATGGCCTCCTGTTGTTTTCTCTAATTTTTCTGGAAGAAACAGAAACTTCACTCAACTCCAGGGTCTTCTCTCCAGCCCACGGGTTCCCGGGTCCCTTTCACTTTGCATGTTAAGGGTAGGACCTTTGAGTCCTCCAGCTCCCTGGTTAAGGGTATTTGCTGCTCTTGCGGAGGACGCAGGTTCAGGTCCCGGCACCCACACGGGAGCTCACAATCACCTGTAACTCCAGTTCCGGGAGATCTGATGCCCTTTTCTGGCCTCTCGAGCTCCTGTGGTATATATACACTCGGACACACAAACATACAAAAATTAGCATATTAAAAGAAAAGTGGAGCCAGGTACTGTGGCACACACCTGTAATCCCAACACTCTGGGAGGCAGAGGCAGGCAGATCTCTGTGAATTCAAGGCCAGCCTGGTCTACAAAGCAAATCCAGGACAGCTAAAGTTACACAGAGAAACCCTGTCTCGAAAAACCAAATAAATAAATTAAAAAAAAAAAAAAAAGCGGAAGAGGCCCACAGAGTACAGAGAAATCCATAGACCTCTTTTCCACTACCATCATCCATGGTTCCACTTAGAAATGGATCCGACCCACTCCCCATTAGCAGTCCCCCTCTTTTCAACAGGAAGCAGGGACACCCCCCTCAACCTAACCTTAGGTACCCTGGGACTTTAGAAAGGAGATCCCTGCCCCATTTCACCCCCTTAGAGCTCTGGAATCTGACCCCTTTAAGAGCAACCCCAGGTAGGTCTGAGAAGGCTCAGTGGTTATGTCCTGCCCTGTAATCATGGAGGTAGCTTCCTGCCAGACACTGGCCTCTGTGGTAGTAAGTGGGACAGCTGTCCCCAGGCCTCTCCTACCTCAACCAATCCCAGTAAGCCCCCTGGTAAACCACCTAAAGGCAGAGAGGCTTGGCCGTCCCGAGAACACAATGCTCCCATATGTAGCCTCAGCTACAAGCCTGTCAGTGGTAGCCCCAGCTGCAAAACAAAAAAAAACAACCCTGAATACAGCAGCCCCCCCACCCCCCTAGTCTCTCCCCCCACGGAGTCCTATGGAACCCTCACAGGCAGCAGCACTCTGCAGTCCGGCTTCAGCATCAAGCACTGCACAAGACTGCTTTCTCAAAAGCTGTGGTCACGGACCCTGGCTGTATGCCAGAATCAGCCGTGAAGACCTGGGAAACTGCACTGCCCACCCCAAGACTGATTCAGATCTGGGATGGGGCCCGGATGTGGGTAGTTTTTAAAGGTCCACAAAGGTGCGGAAACATACTGCCAGCTCCACGGGTCCGACCATCACGGAAGCAATAAAGCTCTCCCTTGAATATGGCCTCCTGTTGTTTTCTCTAATTTTTCTGGAAGAAACAAACTTCACTCAACTCCAAGGTCTTCTCTCCAGCCCACGGGTTCCCGGGTCCCTTTCACTTTGCATGTTAAGGGTAGGACCTTTGAGTCCTCCAGCTCCCTGGTTAAGGGTATTTGCTGCTCTTGCGGAGCACCCACACGGGGGCTCACAATCACCTGTAACTCCAGTTACAGTTACGGGGATCTTATGCCCTTTTCTGCTATCATCTGGTATGTATGGACTGTGGTACATCTACCCCATTCACAGCCCCGGGGCACCCTCCCTCACTCCCCACATCTAGTTATCCGTGTTTTGATTAACAAATACCGAATTACCACCACTAGCCCAAGTGCCTCCTTTGCAGGGCGTTTCCAGCAGGAGTCCACACAACTTCTAACTCAGCATGTCCAACACTGAATTCGTATGTTGTCCCCCCCCAACACACACACATCTGAACCTCTCCCAGGGAGTGCCAGGTCCTAGAATTCATCCTGTTGTCCCCCAGGCCAAAGCTAAAGGTACACACCTCTGTCCACCATAGCACCTCACTTCGTCCAGTCAGGCAAAGGGAAATATTGGGGATTGCGGCCCTGCAGCCCCTAGCTCTCTACAACCCTACTCAGGATTTATCCTGTCACCCTCCAGCAGCCTGCACCCTTTTTCTGCTTTGCTTGTCTCAAAACCCCACACTCCCTAGAGCAGTCATTTAGCTAAAAGGCACGTTGAGGTGGTTTGGTCCCCAGGATCTTGGTTAGTAGCACCTTTCCGTTCTGCCATCAACCAAGCCCCAGGCTCTTGTCAAATCGCCTTATCTCACCTCAAACTCCAGTTCAACCTTCTGTGACCCTCCAAGTCTTCACCCTCGGTCCCGCGCACCGCACGCTATCATCGCCTTCACAGGGTGTGCGTGCGTCCCTCTGGGCCCCGAGGCCCTGAAACTGAGCCGGAAACAGACTATGCTTGGACCGTGGGAGCACAGTGCAGAGCCCTGCTGGGTCCGAGGCAGCGGAGCTTCCCGGGGTCCCGGAGCCACTAGCTGACCGCGCAAGGTAGCTAGCCGGAACCCCCATGTCTGCGCGGCCCAAGCTGGATCTCTCCTCCAGGCTGCCCCTCCTTTGCCTCCCTCCCTCGCTCTCTCCCGCCCTCGGCCAGGCCTCCCAGTTCCCTACTTTGCGTGTCTACCAAGTTCGAATTCCCAGTTTCGGCGCTTCGCTGCCGCCCGATCTCTACTCTGCCTCCTGGGGTCTTCTCCCAGTACCTAGCCCCCACCTAGGGGGACCTAAGTGAACCAGCGAAGACCGGATCCGGAGGGTGGAGCGGCCAGGTGAGCCCTGAAAGGTGGGGCGGGGCGGGGGCGCTCTGGGCCCCACCCCGGGATCTGGTGACGCCGGGGCTGGAATTTGACACCGGACGGTGGCGGGCAGGAGGCTGCTGAGGGATGGAGTTGGGCTCGGCCCCCAGACGCGGCCCGCGGGCTCTGCCAGCAACGAGTCCCTCGGGCCCCAGCCCTCGCTGCGACTGGGGCTCGGAGCCCCGCAGCCGAGGTAAGCCAGCCCTCTTGCCCATCCCCTTGATAGACGCTCCCAGTGCTGGAGAAGGAGCAGAAAGGTCTTCCTCCCCCTTTTCTCTCAGCCTCTCTCTTCTGGGCCCTCAGCGCAGCTCTATGCCCCTCCCAGCCACTCCAGTTCGTCTTGCCCCTAGCCTGTTGGACTGTCTTAGCCCTCCTGGCTGGCTGTAATGTGAGGCTCACGCTGCCGCCACAGGGCACAGACCGGCTGCCAGGGCCCTACTTTTGAATAAAAGAGGCGCTGCCAGGTGCACAGCTCCGGGCATGATCCAGCTGAACTTCGGGGGAAAGGCCAGCATTGGTTCCAGGACAGGTGCCTAGAAGGACACGGTGCAGGACCCCCGTGGTGAGTATAGGGCTGGTGGAAAGGGGTGGCAAGGGCTGGAGGACCAAACATCCCAGATGGTAAGAAAGGAGAGGTGGTCCGAATTGCCCTCGAGGGCCTTGCTCCTGGGCTCCCCCTAGCGCAGGTACCCCTAACTCTGCCTTGCCTGGCTTTCCCTCCATCTGGGAGAGCACTAACCAGCCTGGTCTCTAGGGATCTGAATCTAGTCAGCCAACAGGTGCACGCTTAACCTTGGAGGACCACTTTCTGGATAAAGGCCTGGGAGGTATGTGTTGAGTCCTGGAGTCGGTGTGTATATGTGTGTGTGTGTGGTCCCCCACCCCACCCCCACCCCAGTGTATTCTGTGTGCTCGCAGAAGGATGGAGGGTAACATCTGGGACCCAGAGGAAACCAGCTAATGAGGACTCTTAAACGTTTTGGGGTCCCCAGAGCAGTGGCTCACAAAGACTGGCGATGTCCAGCAAAGCCGGCTGGGGTCAGGAAGGATGGCTCATGACAGAAACTCCTAGGAGCAAGCCTAGGGTGTCAGATGCACAGAAGGCAGATGGCTCAGACTTGGGTCAGCTCTGAGTGGCGCGGCCCCCTGAGACCAGGTTGGCGTGGCCCTCTGGGGCCAGGTTGGTGTGGCGGTCGAGCTGTTCCTCCTGGGAGTGGCTCAGACCTGAAAGTGCAGAGGATGTGGAAAAGACCCCCTCCCCTTAAGTCTGCAGGCTTGACAAACTCTGCCCCCTGGTGGCCACAGGAAACCATGGTCCAGGTCCTGTGTTCTCAGAAGGACCATCATTTCCCCAGATAATAGACAGGCTCTTGGGGGACACCTGTGGGCCCAAGAGAGAACTCAGGTCCAGAACCGAGATTGCAGGAAGCCTAAGCTCCCAGTCATCAAATGAGTCACCAACTGACCCGCTAACTCTCCAGGTCTCAGCTTCCTCCCCTGAGGTATGGAGTGAAGGCTGAGTGGGAGCCTTTACTCAAGGAGCCCCGTTACTATTTTCTCCAGCCACCCTGGTACCTTCAGCCCCGAAGTACAGAGTAGAAGGGTCTCAGAAAACAAGACCACAGCTGTGTGAGTCTTCCCCCTTGACCTTAGACAATCTCTGAACTCCCCCAAGCCTTGTTTGCCGATCTTGAAACGTGAGCCATTGGCCTCTTGGAATTGTGAAGGAGGAAATACTGCAAATCACCTAACACAGCAAAGTTCTCCACGCAGCTCCAGCTTCTGGATTGACTCTGGCTACTTCCGAGTAGCTTTGAGACATTGAAGTGGAAAGATGAGTACCCCAAAAGATAACTAGCTCATCTTTCGATTTACAAGCTGCCTCAAGAAGAGGGTTGGGGAAACAGGTCCACGAAGGCTGATGGGAGCTCCTGGAGTTGCCAGAGATGGAACTGGAACTTGGAAACCCTGCTGCATTGCTCCGCTGGCCCCGTCCTAGGTGGCAGGTGAGCCAGTCCCCTGCATTTCTCAGCTGGCTTTAATCGGAGGTGGGGGGGAGAATAGGAAATGGCCTGGGCAGGGGTTCAGATATGAAAGTTGAAATAATCAAGAGGGAGGAACCAGTCAGAGGAGAAAAGGAACAGGATTTCGCTGGATGGTCAGTGCCCTCAGGTAATTCCTCCCCTGGGCTCCCAGAAGCAGCAAATGCCTATTAAGCCTAAGCCCTTGCTTGCACTCTGCCACGCGACTAGGAGCCCGACTGGATCGGTCACCAATCTGGGGTGAAGACAAGACAGCCCCCACAAGGTGCCCTGTTCCTCGCCGAGTCTCCTCTTTTCCTCTGTGCAGGCAGCCTTGTGGCCAACCCTAGCTGCGCTTGCCCTCCTGCTGGGCAGCCTCACAGAAGCCTCCCTGGACCCGATGTCCCGCAGCCTCCCCGCTCGCGATGGCCCCTCGCCGGTCCTGGCGCCCCCCACAGACCACCTGCCCGGTAGGTGAGAGCGCGACTGGGCGGGGCAGGGGCGAGGCCAGCCCTAGACATCACCACCACCACCACCCCGCCCCGCCGCCGCCCCCGAAAGTGACTAAGTCTCCTTCCAGGGGGACGCACTGCGCATCTGTGCAGCGAAAAAGCCCTGCGACCACCGCCGCAGTCTCCCCAGCCCGCACCCCCGCCGCCGGGTCCCGCGTTCCAGTCCCCTCCGGTTGCGCTTCGCGGGGCGCGCGCGGCGCGTGCAGGGACCCGGAGCAGCCGCGCTCGGGCCGCAGACGCGCGCGGCGGCTGCCGCCTGCGCTCGCAACTGGTGCCGGTGAGCGCCCTCGGCCTGGGTCACAGCTCCGACGAGCTGGTCCGCTTCCGCTTCTGCAGCGGCTCGTGCCGCCGAGCGCGCTCCCCTCACGACCTCAGCCTGGCCAGCCTGCTGGGCGCCGGGGCCCTGAGGTCGCCCCCCGGGTCCCGGCCCATCAGCCAACCCTGCTGCCGGCCCACTCGCTACGAAGCCGTCTCCTTCATGGACGTGAACAGCACCTGGAGGAGCGTAGACCACCTCTCCGCCACCGCCTGCGGCTGTCTGGGCTGAGGGTGATCTCCAAGCCTTTGCACTCTGGACCTTTAACCGTGTGTGGCCCTCCCTGGAACAGCCCCACCCCGGGCTGCGGAGCTCTGGCCCCAGGCTGGTGAGTGACAGACATCCAGCCTGCAGAGCTGGCCAAACCGCTGGGTTTGTTGGTAAGAGTCCCGAGGCGCTGATGGATCCCAGCTCTAACAGACACTAGAAACCTCAGCTAAAGAGAACTCCTCTGAAAGAATCCTGAAATTGCTCCGAGCCCTCAAGAATGAATTTTGGGGAGACACGTTGTAGTGGCGTTGCTGGAAGAGCCTGTGCTGAAGCCAGCCTTGTATCCACTTGTGGAAGCTGAAGCCCTATTTATTATTTCTAAATTATTTATTTACTTGGCTGGCTGGTCAGATCCTTTCCTGGACGTGGGGAATGGGTAGACGAGGCGGGATGAAGATGTGCCCCCACACACCTCTCGACTTCCGCATTTCACACTGACTCAGTAATCACGGTGTTGACCTGGATCCGGCTGCTTGTCCTTCAGGTGGCTCTGAGGTGGATGGGAGGCACAGAGAGGTGACAATCATGCCCAGTCCTCAGTACCCGGGGCCTGGGTTACCTGTGGGAAAATAAACTAAGTAGCTTTCCGTGGAGAAAGGCCACCCTGGCACCTTTGAGGGCCCTGCTTAGTGGGTAAAGGCAGAAAATCATGTTTTGCCCCGCTCAACCAGTGTCTTACCGAGCAAGGACCTGTCTTGAAGGCTCCCTGACAGGTACACATGCTGCTTCCACTTACAGGCAGTCAACCCGGGGCAAGAGAGCCTCTGAAGAAGGGCTGAGGGCGGGAGAGGGGCACCGGGTGCTGGTTCACGGGAAGCAAGTGCAGAGCTTCGTGAGGATAGGAAGACAGGCAAGCGCTGCGGGTCCCCAGAGAGTGCATTTGGGCTGATGAACAAGCCTACTCATTTATCCACCCAGTGAACACTGACAGCAACATGCCAGCGACTACGTGGATGAGGCCGGAGGCCCTTGCTTCCCAGCACCACGTAACCAAGGTGTATTGCCACATGCCTCTAATACCTGCGCTCAAGAGGTAGGGGGATCAGGAATTTAAGGGCATCCTCAGGGACATATTGAATCCCAGGCTAGCTTGAGCTACGTGACAGTCTGTCTCAGAAGAAAAAAAAAAAAAGATTCAGAAGTAAAAAGAACACAATCTCTATGCTCAAGCTCGAACCAGGAAAGACGGTCAATAAACAAGCAGTGACATGTGCTCATCCAAGTTCAGCGAGGCTAATGGAAAAACAACTGAAGCTAAGAGAGACACACTTTCTTCTGGAAGGAAAGCCAGTGCTGTCCTTGACCTCTCACTGTCCTCGGGCCCTCTCCAGGTCAATGAGATCATCTGAGCTTTTCTGTGTGGCCCTTGAAACTCTGTTTTAAAGCACATTTCAATGTGATGATGCACATTTGTGATCCAGCACTTGAGGCAGGGAGGCAGGAGGGTTAGTGCAGTATCATCCTCAGCTACACAGCAAGTTCCAGCCCATCGTGGCTGCATGACACTGTGGGAAAGAGACGGAAGGAAGGGAGGGGAAGAAGGGAGGGAGGAAGGGAGGGAGGGAGGGAGGGAGGAAGGAAGGAAGGAAGGAAGGAAGGAAGGAAGGAAGGAAGGGGAGGAAAACTTTCCCTGGTCCTAGGCATTTACATTGAGGAGACCGTGTGGGTTTTTTTCTTCTTTAAAACAAGACAGGACACGTGTGTGTGTGTGTGTGTGTGTGTGTGTGTGTGTGTGTGAATACACACGCATGTATGTGTGAGGTCGGAGGTCAACAGCCGTGTCTTCCTTCCTGGGTTGCTTTCTGCCTTAACTTTTGAGACACAGTCTCTCTTTGAACCTAAAGCTGGCAAATTTGTCTAGGTTGGCTGGCCAGAAGGCCCAGGGATCTTCCTGTTTCTACCTCTCCAGCCCCAAAATGACAGGCATGTAATATTTTAAATGTAATTTTGTTTTGTTTATCTTATTTTGTGCGCATGTGTGGGTGGACATGACACAGCACACCATCAGAGGTCAGGGAACACCTCATGGGGGTCAGCTCCCTCGTTCCATCATGGGGCCATGGGGATCAAACTGAGATCCTTAGCCTTGGTAACCAGCCTTTACCCACTGAGCCATCTTGCTCAGCCTCAGCCCTGGGCTTTATGTGGGTGGTGACGACCAAATTCAGATCCACATGTTTGTGGCACAAACACTTTATCAACTGACCAGTTAGTTCCCAAGCCTCCAAGATGAGGACTTTCGGAAAAGGTGCTATGTCTGAAGGATTGTGTTACAGCACAGGGGTTGTCGGGAGACATGCTTATCTGGAACAGAGGCCGGAAGCCTAGGGGGGATGGATTTGAGAGCTGTCAGCACTGAGGCCAAGGGTGTATGAGATCCCACAGACAAGATCAGCTTGAAGGTAGGATCCCAGCCATTTAGCGGTGTCTACTGAGTCCTTCCTTCCCAGCCGAGAGTCTGCCCGCTTTGCTGTAGGAGCCCTTCACCGAGGCTACAAAGAAGCACCAAGGGTATAGAGGACTGGGCATGCTCTAGGTCAGCTAGGCAAACCAAGCCTGTGCTCTCTTCTGTAGTCTCCACCCCAGTTCTGGATGCTCCCCCAAACTTCGGTAGGTTTGCACCCCAGACATGCCCTTGGCCCTTTTCTCTGCCTCCAAGCTGATCAGAATCCTTCAGTTTACACACATACACACACACACACACACACACACTCCCCAAAGAAAAGATTGTCAGAGAGCCTTACCATTCACAGGGGGCTGCTTGAAGGGGTTGGGAACATTCCTTCAATTCTAAGGTGATTTGGGCTAGAGAGAACACTGCTGAAACTTTGAGCCTAGTGTCAAAAGTCCTCAGTGGGACCCAGCTGTTCTGGGTCATGCATGAGAATGCTCGCAGTGAGAGGGCCAGATCCCAGCCCAGGCCAGGTGCTAGCTCTTGTTGCTTTCTTTTTTATTTTGTCTTCTTTTGGGGGGCGGGTGAGAGTTGCTTGTTTGCTTGCTTTTTGAGATAGGTTCTTACTCTAGCTCAGTCTTGCTTCATACTTGCAGCAGTCCCCCTGCTTCAGCATCCCCAAGCCTCACAGGCCTGGTCAGCCATGCCCAGCTAAGTGCTGGCTTTTTGACATGCCCCAAACTGCCAATCCTTGAGGGAATAGGGTCCACCTCCAACTAGAAGCTGCATTGCTCTGACAACGTGACATCTTCTCCAAGACAGATTCCTTCCCACAAGAACTCAGCAATCCTCTCCAGGTCCAACTACCGAGTCATTCTAGAAAAATGATGCTTTCTGGTCAAAGAAACAGCTGCCAGGCCCCACCTGATTACAAGCTAGCCAAGGTAAGAGAGTCATGTGACCAGCCGAGGCAGCACGCTGGAGCTCCTGGAAGAGCAAGGCACTCCGGTAGCTCCATTTCTGACACTGGTCTGTGTTTCACACTTACAAAACTACGCTTCCCATTGAATGGTCTTCCTGGAACCTACCAGCAGAGCCTCCTCCGAAAGTAGAAAGCAGAAATCTCTAAGCAGATTCGAAATGTGTTTTTGCTACCCCTTGGGAACACCTCAAACCTTCCTCTAGGTTCACTTCACCTGGGAAGTGTGGTTCTTGGTTCCACTCACTTCTCCACGCCCACAGTCACCTGCTCTGGCAGATGGCCCTTAGTGGTGGCTCTCTTAGCCAAGGAACCCTAACTTATCCCTGGCCATCGATAGCTGTGGGGTACTGTCTGGCGACTGCTGGGGTCCCCTCTTGAAAAGAAAGTGGGGAAAAAAAGACTCGAGACTTTGAGCCCCTTTTGTTGTTCTCAGAAGGGTCCTAAGTTACCTTGGAAGTAGAGCCTTCTGAGAAGACCAGTAAAAGCTTGGGCCTTCTCCCCAAGCCAAATGCCAGAAAGGTTTCTGGGATACCAATCTGGTCAGAAAGCTTAAGGTGTATGTGGGCTGCAGGGGACACCTTCCACAGCTCACCCCGAGGTCCCATGGAGTCCTCGGCCCCATGTGATGCCGTATTCTGGGTACCTGGGGTAGCTAGATTGATTCCTTTGAGTGTACCTGGGCTCCGATATCAGGGCTTTCTCAGATATTTACAACACACTCCACGCTTAGCCTTTCTCCACTGCATGTCTCCTCCTCTGTATTTTATATACTGACTGGAATAGAATCACATAAAAGAGAACTGATGTTGGGGCTATGGAGGATAGGGGTAGGGCTGGTCTGACCTTCCTTCTCTAAAAGAGACTTTCCTGAGGTCTCTGGACCTTGATGGCCACTTTCTAGAAAACCTACCTTGGCCTTCTGGATCGCACACCCTGCATTTCCTCTCACTACTCCAGCTGCTCCTTCTGACTATGTCTGGGTTCCTCTTCCTCTCTCTGCATTTTCTGTGGCCTTAGCGCTCTGAAACCGGACATCCCCCCCCCCCACAACATTATCTACTCTCAGGGTTTCAGTCCCCACCTCTATTAGGTGCTCACATGTTATCTTGATCCTAGACCCTTCTGAGCCCTAAGCCTGCGATCTAATGCTTAGCCATGTATCTTCAAGATCTGCATACCTTCCTGCTGCCTTCTGCCCTTCAGCTCTGCTCCCCACCTTGTGCCCCTGTGTGCTTCCCACTGATAACCTTCTCTGCTTTCCAGCTTACCAGCTGCTCCAGTCCCCTCCTCAGCAACCTCTACCTGATGGCACAAGACAGGGCACCATCCTAGACTGGCCCTGAAACAACAATTCCTGCTTCTGTTGGCTGTCTCCTAAAGCTAAAGGTCTATTGCTGAAGACGCCATGCACTTTGGCTTGTGGGACATAGAGAAATGGAGCTTCCGCCCTGCTGGCTAGTCCCAAGCAGTTCTTTGCAGGCTGCTGGAAGAGAATTGTCATCAACAGTCTTCTTGGTGGTGAGCACCACAGGGCTGCACTACTGACCTGCCAGGCAAGATGTCCCTAGTGGTGAAATAGTGGCAGGTCTGCTGGTGGGGTAACCACTTCCTGGTTGGACTTGAGGCCCACTGCACAGGAGCGGCTGGGAAAGTCACAGGCCCTGATGGGGACACTGCCTCCGCTGTTTGGCTAAGTTGGCGTGATGTGTTCAGCAAATTGCCTCCTAAACAACTATGTTTATGTCCCTGGAATAGTACTGCTGTGGATTTTGGCCAGAGAAGCTTTTTTTGTAGTGGGCAGCAGTGACTACAGAGATTCATAATGGGTCAGTGATGAGAAAGAGTGACTGCCGAATGCTCAGCCGTAAGTGGGGCCTCTATCTCCCACCCTCCAAAATTCAGGGAAATAGCAGAAGGGGAGCAAAGAATGCAAGTCAGCAGCTATGATTATCTATGATTACAGATAATCCTGTCACTGACCACGGAGGAGGCTGATGAAGCTCCATCTCTCCATGAGGATTTATAGACAATTAATGGTTTATGGGAGAGGGAGAAACATTTTCTTCAGTTGTAAATGTCCATGCTCCTTTAACCAACCCTAGTGAAATACATTGGGATACACACACACAGGGACAGACAGAGACAACACACAAACACAACATGAAAGAAGAAAGGGATTAGTTGGGAAATGAGAAGTATCAGTGGAAGGGAGAGATGAATATTATTAAAATACATTATAACGTTATGAATGTATGAAAATGTCACAATGAAACCATTATATTTAACTAACATACACTATAAAATCTTATTTTATTTTTACTTATTTTTGTTTTTTGAGACAGGACTTCTCTACATAGCCCTTGCTGTCCTGGAACTCCACTGTGTAGACCAGGCTGGCCTAGAATTTAGGATTCACCTGCCTCTGTCCCCTAAGTGCTGGGATTAAAGTGTGCACCACCATGCCTACCCTAGAACTTTTTTTTTTTTTTTTAAAGCTAAACTATATTAAACTCAGTCTGGGCTTACTATATAGCCTCTCTCTCTCCTTATGGTTAAACTTTTCCCAACACAGCACCTTCTAGCAATAGCCTGGTTAGGAAAGTATGAGACAGGCTGCCATCCCATCAGGAGGATCAGAAATTTAGTAAACAGATTAAGATGAGGGCCGGAAATGTCATACAAGGCTTTAAGTGCTATACCATAGAGCTTGGGTTTTGTCCTGAGGGCCCACTAAAGGGTTCCCAGTGGGTTTGGTTAAGGTGCTGCTTGGTAGCTTGTCGATTTGACTCTAGGTTTACCTAGATAAATCTGGGGAGACTCTCAGTTGGGGAATTGCCTCTACATTATCCTATGGGCATGTCTTTGAGACACTTTCTTGATTAATGACTGTTGTGGATGGCAAGTGGTCCCGGGTTGAGTTATCAAGCTGAGCACACTTTGGAAAGTGAGCCAGGAAGCAGTGTTCCTCTGTGGTTTCTTCTTCAGCGTCTGCCTCTAGGTTTCTGCCTCTGCTCCGGCCTTGACTTCCCTCAATGATGGACATGTAAGCCATGGTATTATCATAGCAGAATGTATAGGCCACGGTGCTTTCATAGCAACAGAGAAGTAAGCCGAGACAGTATGCTTCTGAAGGTGGTCACTGGCTCCTGTGTGTGGTGATAAAAACGTTAAGGGGAAATCAGGGGGCTCTTTTTTTGAATTGTTATTCTCATTGATAAAAGTAAAATTTTTAAGATTTATTTATTTATTATTTATAATATGTTCTGCCTGCATGTATGTCTGCAGGCCAGAAGAGGGGACCGGATCTCATTATAGATGGTTGTGAGCCACCATGTGGAAGAACAGCCAGTGTCTTAACCTCTGAACCACCTCTCCAGCCCCTGATAAAAGTAATTCTAAGTGCTGGGTGTGGTGGCTCACACCTTTAATCTCAGCACTTGGGGAGGCAGAGGCAAGGGGGATCTTTGTGAATTTGAGGCCAGCCTGGTCTACAAAGCAAGTCTAGGACACCCAAGGCTACACAGAGAAACCTTGTCTCAAAAACAAACAAACAAACAAACAAACTAATAATTTTAAAACAGACACAGAAGGAAGCTGGGGGACGTTTTCATTAGAGCCAGAGAGAAAAGCAATGGGAAAGAATCTGATAGTCTCAGCAACTGATGGAGAAGAGAGATGAAAAGGAGTGAAAGTTATGCCTTTTGAGGTAGGCAAGGAGCTTGGCAAGCAGCTGAAGAAAGGTGCAGCACCTGCAGAGAAACAGTGGGAAGGTCCAGCGTCTCAGAAAAAGCATGCTTAGGCTCTCGGCCAGTATCTGAAAATGAGATAGAAAGAAAAGGAAGAGTTATATTTCCTAAGTTACAACTCCACTAGGCAGAGTGAGCAGACTATCTACAAGCAAATGCTAGGAGAGAGGAGCTTCTTGGAGGGCACAAGTCCATTATTCCATTAAGGAAATAATTTCTCTCATCTCCTTAACTTGGCTTGAATCAACCTTCCTGAAGGGTGATCTCCTAGCCAGCTGACTGGCAGGTCCAATTAGATCAACTTTCTGAAAGTTCTGCTTCCTTATTTGTTCATCATGTGGAGTTGTTTCGGGGAGGGGCACGGGTACGCAGGGACAAGCTGTGGGAGTCAGTTATCTCCTTCCACTGTGTGGGTCCCCTTATTGAACTCAAGTCCTCCGGTTTGACAGGAAGTGCCATTACCTGCCGAGTCAGATCAAAATGTCATGTCCCAGCACTTGGGAGGCAGAGGCAGGGGGATTTCTTAAGTTCCAGGCCAGCCCTCTACAGAGTTCTAGGGCAGCCAAGGCTACACATAGAAAGCCTGTCTTGATAAACGAAAAAACAAAACAAAACAAGACAAACAAACAAAAACCCTAAGACAGTTGTGAGACACCATTTGAGTGTTAGGAAGCAAACCCAGGCCTCTGGAAAAGCAGCCAGCGCTCTTAGCTACTCAGCCATCCCTCTAATCCCATTCAGATGGCATTTTAAATCTTAATGGAGGGGATGCTTGTGATGCTTCCCAGAGTTACAGAAAATGGGAGGGAGGTGGGGTTCAAAGCTTATGATGAGGAAGGAGTTTATCCTCATTGATTCTCCAAGCCTGCAATTGACCGTCTTAACAGAGAGAGGGGATGGTGAGGTGAATGAGCCTTTAACTGCAAACAAGAAGAAAACACAGCAGCCATGTTGTGGCTTGGGGGCCAGGTCCTATTCAAGTATTATTTCAGTTTGTGCTTCCCTGGGCAAATCTCTCAATCTCTCCCTCATCTTCCAAAGAAGCCACGGTCTCACAGCTAGAAAGACACGTAAGTTTTTAAGCCAGGTCTAAGTGGAGAAGCTGGGCTCTTTGCTGCCAGCCCTCCACCCTGCCATTCATTTACTTGGGAGGATTCATATCGTCAGGAAACCTTCAGCCAGCAGCAGACCTGGCAAAATTCATTCTAAGGTCTAGAATCAGTTACTTTCTTTTGGTTCCTTGATTCCCTCCTTTCAAAGCCTCCTACCTTCTTCCCTTTCCTCCACACTGCAGACAGGTTTTTCTAACATGGAAACGCAGTCATCAGTTCTCACTGGATTCAGGAACCCGTCTACACTCCTACAGGAGTCTACTGCCCTCAACTTCTCTTCACAGCTGTCAACTATCCCTTCCCTCTCCCTCACCCTCATATAGCCCCTTAAACACCGGAAATCACTAGCGCTCTTCAAATGTTTGTAGTTGTTGTTATGAGACAGGGTCTCATAGCTCTGGCTGTCCTGGGACTCACTCTGCAGACTAGGCTGGCCTCGAACTCACATTGATCTGCTTGGCTTCTTTAAGCAACCCCCCTTCCCCAACACAGGGTTTCTCTGTGTAGCCCTAGCTGTTATGGGCTTGATTTGTAGATCAGGGTAGCCTCAAACTTACTGAGATCCGCCTGCCTCTGCCTGCCACAGTGCCGGGATTAAAGGCATGCTGACCAGTTGTGGTGGACTTCCTTTAGCAGCGAGCCACTCTCCTTTCCAAGCTCTGAGGATTGTTCAAGATCTTACCAAGTTTCTTTTCCCTTGCGAAGCATTCATTGACCTTCTCTGGCCTCAGCAGCTAATTCCAGAGCCAGCTTCCTCCTTTAAAATACAAGCGTCACCTGGCACGGTGGTGTACATTTAAAACCTTGCATGGTGTCTTCAGCCTGTCTTAATCTGCATCCTCCCCAGGTTTACAAAATTTCTGATCCTCCAGTCCGTCTCATACTTCTCTAACTGTTCTACTGCTAGAAGACTCTGTGCTGGGCAAAGTTTATAATCAGTAAGAGAGAAGCCATACAGTAAGCCTAAATTGAGTTTAAAATAGTTTAGCTTTAAATAATGTTTTAGGCTGGGCATAAGGGTGCACACCTTCAGCCCCAGCACTCAGGAGGCAGAGACAGGCGGTTATCTGTGAGTTCCAGGCCAGCCTGATCTACAAAGAGTCCAGGATATCCAGGGCTACACAGAGAAACCCTGTCTTGAAATTTAAAAAGAACAGAACTTAAGGTAAAGCCATGAGCTACTCTTTACGCACATGAAATATAATGAAAACCTTCCCGTCCCCTTTACATACACATACACACACACACTGATGTGATTTCCTGGTTGCTCACAAGCTGATCCGCAAGGCTTCCTCCCCACCCCCAACCCCCGACACCAAGTAACTCCCATCTTTTCTCTTCTCTAGCGGGTGCTGACGGTTCACGAACACACACAGTTCCCTGGACCCGACTATGTCCTTGGAGTGAGCAGTGACCGAACTTGACCCTGTCCCTCTATTCTCCAGTTCTGACTTCCAACTCCATCTACAGGCCCCAAGAATCACATCTTCGCAGGAACTGCACTCCTAGGCAATTTGACGGAGCCAAACGGTCTTGAGCCGTAAACCGGGAATAGGTTGGGGCGCCACCGGATCCCAAACCACGTGCTCTGAGCCGCCCTCCGCAAGAGCCGCCTTCCGGTCCAGCGAAAAACTACATTTCCCAGGGTGCATAGAGGTGGGTCCTTGCTTCGGGCAGGGGCCCCTAGCGGCACGCCGTTCCGTCGCCTGTTTGGGGGCGCGTGGGCTGGCACGAGGACAGGGCCAAAGACCCGGAATGAGTTTTCGCGTAGTTCCGTCGTGCGGTGCCTGAATGTATTTGGTCGTGCCGGGTCAGGACAGGCGTGGGTGGGGGCCTGAGTTAGTGGTGCAGGGGACAGGCGCTTGGGACAGCCCGCGTCTTGCTGAGGTCCCCGCCCCGTCCCGGCCGGGCCGGCCCGTCTGTCAGTCACTGGGGCGGAGGCAGCGACCATAGCGGGGCCAGAGCTGAGAGGCGAACAGATCACGGGCCAGGCCAACGGAGGGCATCTAGCTCAGCCCCTCAACTCCACCGACTCTGCCCCAGACTTACGAAACTGCAACCCGTCGCTTCCTTGGACGCCTCAGTCTCCCGCGAAGGGCTCTTTCCCGGGTGATCTCCCAGCCCCCTGTCCTCTTAGCATCTAGGCGCTCACCCAGACTAGGGTGTTGTGGGTACAGACCGTTGACCCTGTGACCCCTCACGGGCCAGGGCCTCTGTTTCCCCTCTAGGCCTCCCTTCCCTATGACTTCTGATTCAAGGGACAGAGCCGTGACCTCCCACTAGGACCATTGCCTGAGAGCACCTTCCTGACTCCTCTCTTTTGGGAGCCGCCTCAGCGGGTCCCCTCCGAAGAGCACATCTTTTGACCTCTGCAAGCCCCCACCCTCCAATCGAGGTGGGCAGGCCTCGGCAGCCATGCCCGCCCTGGGCATCCCCTCATCCCACCGCTTCCTGGGTACTCAAGCCGGGGTCTAGCAGGGGGCCAGCAGCCAAAGGGCTGGGGCAAGAGAGAGATCAGGGTCCACCTCCCTGCCAGGCAGGGAGCAAAGATGGAGCGGCGGGAGGAGCAGCTGGGGGCTGCAGGGGCTGGAGCAGCACCAGCCTTGGACTTCACTGTGGAGAACGTGGAGAAGGTATGAGGGCCTTGGGGTGGGCAGTCCAGTGACAGAGCAGAAGTTCTGGGGACTGACACTAATGGCAGAGCTCAGGCCCGGGCTCAGTGCCCGCTGGGATGATGCCCCTAGAGCACCTGGTATTTACCAGCTAGCTCCCTTGGGCAGCCGGCTTGGGCAGCAGTGTTGCAGTGCCTAATGGGCTATTTTTGGCTTTCTGTAGACACAGGTCCCCTTTCCGGTAGATTCTCTGGGCTCTTAGGTTGTTCCCCTCAGGGTACTGATGGGCTTAGACTTAAAACAAGATTGGCCCCTGTCCAGTTCCAGGAGAAAAGCAGGAGCAGTTCTAGAGGAAACCAGGAACTCGGAAGACCTGTCACTCAGCAACCCCCACCTCTACCTTAGAAACGACACTGAGGCTGAACCATCCTGGACCTGACTCACTTTGTTTAGTCAAAGGCTCACAAAAATATCTGGAACTAAAACCATCTGGGCTATGTTTTCATTCATCTTCAGGAAAGGGTCTTTTCCTTATTGGATGGAAGTCGAACTGGTCCTAGGCAGGCGGGAGTGTGGCCGCTCCCTCGCTTTGTGCCGGGGCCAAGGGGCTTGGCTCTGCTGGCAACTTTACAGGGCCCTTCCTTCCTTACCTGCCCATGTGGCTTTCTGCTTTGGCCTCCTTCCAGACTTCTCCATTGACCAGGCCATCTTTTTTGATTCTATTCTCCCAGCAGCCTGGAATGCAGGAACGCACCACCCCCACCTCCATCCCCTCAGGGATGAACAGAGAGTTTGGGATACCTTGCTGGAAAGCAAGGGGCAGTTATCGGAACTCCTTTGTTTTTCTTGAGCTCTGTTTGCCCTCACAAATGTTGAGAATACAAACTGTTTCAATTTTGTGTTTCCTTTTGCATCCCTGAGTGGCTGAAGGGACAGTAGCCATAACTGGCTTTCAGGGTTAATCCTAGTGGAATGGAGTCCATTTAGGGAACCTGGCCCTTGGGGCTGCTCGGTGTTGGCATGGTGGCACATGGTTCCATGTGCTACCAGGGAGATAAGCCATTGTTTTCTTACTGCGTGAAGTCTCCCTGGAGTTGGGCCCAGGGATTCGGCTCCTGGGTAGGCACTCACTTGGGCTGCTTCTGGCACCATCTGATTGGAGGCTTACATGTATTCTCTGAAGATGTTCCCATCATCCCTTCCAGTGTACCTGTTCCAGGGCTACCTGGCCTGAAGCAGTCTTTCTCAATTTCACACTGGCTTTAGTGCCAGCCTCCAGAGTGACCTCAGGATGATCCTGGGGAGCAAATGGAGTTTGCTTGTGGGAATCAATGGGGCAGCTGTATCTGGAAGGGCCAGGCCCCTTTAGGCTGTTCTGTACTTGTCTCAAGTTCACATTTATCCCTGTGGAGCCATCCCTTCCTCCTAGGCCTTGCCCTCACATACCTCCCTCTGGGAAGAGCCCAGCCCCCACACCTTTTCTGCTTTCCTGTGGAGAGTCCCTCTCAGAAGCCATTTGTGCTATAAGAAGAAGATACGATAGAGCATGGGCAAAAGTCAGGCTTTCAAGAGGTCAGCTGAGCCCTGAGCTCTCCCTTCCTGCTCACTCTCTCTCTCCCCCCCCCTCCTGAGTCAGGGAGAGGCAGCCTCTTGAAGAAGCAAGTCCCACCCTCTGTTGTGTGCTCTGGCCGGATCCAGAGTGGCCAACACCTGCTCAATCCTCTGCCATCCTGCAGGCGCTGCACCAGCTCTACTACGACCCCAATATTGAGAACAAGAACCTGGCTCAGAAGTGGCTGATGCAGGCCCAGGTCTCTCCACAGGCCTGGCATTTCAGCTGGCAGCTACTACAGCCGGACAAGGTGCCTGAGATCCAGTACTTTGGAGCCAGTGCCCTACACATCAAGATCTCTCGCTATTGGAGTGACATCCCCACTGACCAGTATGAAAGCCTAAAGGCACAGCTCTTCACCCAGATCACCCGATTTGCCAGTGGCTCCAAAATTGTGCTGACTCGGCTGTGCGTGGCACTGGCCTCCCTGGCTCTCAGCATGATGCCTGACGCTTGGCCATGTGCTGTGGCAGACATGGTTCGGCTCTTCCAGGCCGAGGACTCTCCGGTGGACGGCCAGGGCCGTTGTCTGGCCCTGTTAGAGTTGCTGACAGTACTACCCGAGGAGTTCCAGACCAGCCGCTTGCCCCAGTACCGCAAAGGTCTGGTGCGGGCCAGCCTGGCCGTGGAGTGTGGGGCTGTCTTCCCATTGCTGGAGCAACTGCTTCAACAGCCCAGCTCTCCCAGCTGTGTGCGTCAGAAGGTGCTCAAGTGCTTCTCCAGCTGGGTGCAGCTGGAGGTACCACTGCAGGACTGTGAGGCCCTCATCCAGGCTGCCTTCACCGCTCTGCAGGACTCAGAGCTCTTTGACAGCAGCGTGGAGGCCATTGTCAATGCCATCTCCCAGCCTGATGCCCAAAGGTGAGTGAGTCTCCAGCTTCCCGGAGAGGGACAGCCCCACCCACCCAACACTAATGGAGTGTCTGTCACACACTTTATCCTATGCAGGAGACAAAAGCAAGGATGCCAAGGAGACACGGTCCCTGTCCACACATTTAGAAAGTGAGGCAGACATTCACCAACTAATTATCTGGTAGACTTTTAAAATATTTGCCTCTTCTCTTTCCCTCAGACAGCCGCTGAGCCCTGGCAGTTCTGCTCCCGAACCATATTGCAGATCTATTATTTTCGGTTTCTGCTGCTACCCCCCTGGCCCCAGCTGTCATCTCTTTTCCTGGATTTTAGCACAGCTTTCACATCAGTCCCCTGCTTTTCCCCCTCTTGTACCCTTAATCATCCCAACAGTCAGAGTGACTTTCTGAAAACGAGGCTCTAATCTTTCTGACCAGTGGCTCTCCTCTATGCTTCAAGTTCAGAATCGTTAGCGTAGCCTGTGAAGATGCTTCCACAATGAAGCACATGTGAACATGTCATGTCACACTCCTGACCTCCTTTGCATTTATACTGTTGTTTTTTTTTTTGTTTGTTTGTTTTGTTTTTTTTTCTGTTCCTTGCCAGCCCCTGAACAGGTGCTTGGCACATCAACTTATATTCCATCTCACTTCCATAGAGAAGTTCCCAAGGGTTCTTAAGACCAAGCTTGGCCTTCTTCACTGTATTATCTCAGGGCTCTTAGCGATATCCCTGGTTTTCCTTCCTGGCCTGTAATGTGATCCCTTCTTAAGTCTCTGTGCGTCTCTCCATTAGCCACTCAGCTGCAAGGATGCAGACTGTCATGTTACTTTATCTCATTGTGCCTGGGAAGTGGAGTGTCCACCAGTTTTTGAGTGGATGAAAAATGGGAGTTGCCTGGTGAAGGGAGGGCTGGGGGTTAGAGGAGATTTGGTGAAAGGGAACGTCTCTAGCTTCCAGAACCACAATAGGCACTAAACCCTAAAGTGCACATTCAAAGATCCGAAAGAAAGTGAATGTAGTAAAGTGTGCATTTGCCAAGCATTTGACAGGGACCTGCTGTGTGGTGGGTTTTTTTTTTTGTTTGTTTTTGTTTTTGTTTTTGTGTTTTTTTTTTTGGGGGGGGGCGTTGTTTCAATACAGGGTTTTTCTGTGTAGCCTTGGCTATCCTAGACTCGACTTCTAGACCAGGCTGGCCTTGAACTCAACAGAGATCTGCCTGCCTCTGCCTCCTGAGTGCTGGGATTCCGGGCGTGCACCACCATGCCCGGCTGACATGTAAAGGTTTTAACTTGTCGGGTCAGCTGCTCACAGTCTGGTGAGCACATGAGCTGGCAACTACCATTCAATACTAACAGAGAGAGCAGAGGCTCTGGGAACCCAGTCGAGGCATTTGCCTCAGTCTGAGGTATGTGAAAGCCTTCCCAGAGGAAGTGATGACCAAAGCTGTGTGAGAGTTAGTCAGATACAGTTGGTAGATTTGGGGAGGACATCCCAGACAGATGAAAGCATTCAAGCAAAGGTGAAAGATGTGAAGGAATTAGTGATGGCTTGTAAGTTACTACAGATGACGAGATAGCAGGGCCTAATGGCTGGAGCTGTAGGAGGACCAGGTTCAAATCATGTGGGATCTTGTCAGCCAAGCCTGAGGTTTTGTTTTTTAAATCTTTCATCCTGGAGATGGTATAAAGTTAGTAAAGGATTTTATACAGAGGAAATGGTCCGTTGAGATCCTTTGGGGTGTAAATTGGGCTGGAAAGAACAAGATTGGAAACTTGACCCCGACACTTCAGAGAAAGGGTTTTGGGAATCTTGGGCAGAGGTGGAGGGGAAAGCTACTGAAAGCTGTGTGGAGGAGTAGCTAATGGCTCAAGCCTTGTGAATAGTCATGTCTGAGTTTGAATTTCAGTTTGTTTACTAAATGTGAGACCTTTGGTAAACCACTTCTAAGCAAAAAGGGAGGCAATCATACAAAACACAAAGTAATTGTAGTGCTTAGAACAGTCTGATGTGCACAGGGCCAGCCCTCGGCACTCAGTAAAGCGTATTTCCATTCCTTGAGTAATGGCTGCTCTTTTGTGGCCCTTACTCAGGGTGGGAAATGAGCAGGGCCTATTAATGGGTATATGCTATGCATGCGTCACATGCTTGAAATTAGGGGCTGTTTGTATGACGTTTCTGTCCTTCCACCATTTGTGATAAGTTTAATGGTTAACGTTTTGGGTTTTTTTTTTTTTTGTTTGTTTGTTTGTTTGTTTGTTTGTTTTTTAAAGAGAGAAACAGACAGTTACTGTTAAACAGATGAAAGCTGTTTGTTTTAAGCAAGTGAGAAGTAGAAAGTGTTACAGGCGGTGGGCTAGAGCACGAGCACGTGCAGACACATAGGTGATATGGTTGATCGCTGTTCTTTAAAACTTTAAAGAGCTGTGCATAGCAAGGCTCAGTAGTAGTGTGCTTGCCGAACATGCATGCGCCCTAGGTTCAATCCCACTACTAAAAAGAAAAAGAAAACATATTTTGGTGTGATTGTTACAGAAGAGAGCATGAGCTGTTTAGCATGGCTGCCAGGTACTCCATAATATCGTGTGTGTTTCTTAATCTTGGCTATTCTCATTGCAAGGACGGTTAGTAAGATACACCTGCTCCGTAGCATAGGCTGGATAACAAGTCTCACATCAGGGTTCTGGTGGCAGCATGATGCTCAAGTGCTGGGTGGGCTCAGGCAGTGTCTAAAGAGAATTATCAGGACAGGTACTGGGGTGATGTTAGGTATCCTCGAATGCACTGGAGTTTACTCACTCAGCCTGTCTTGAGGGCTTTAGCAGGTAATTGTTGCCCCTTCTCTTCTGAGCAAGCAAGGGGCCAGTGAGGGAACCCATAGCCTCCGAGGCACCTATTGGTTGCAGCCCCTTGGTTGCTTAGCAACTCTTCCCATTTTCTCAGCTCTGCTCCCAGAGCTCTAATTGTAGGTCTGGGCTGAGCTCAGTGTGAGTGACAGCCAAGACACCCCAACAGCTCTACTCCAGCTGCAGGAGCTGACCATCTAAAGCCAGGCCTCTGGAACCTGCCTTAGCCAAGTCATCCTCTCAGGCCTCCTCCAGCAAGTCTGGAAACCTCTGAGGCCCCAGGCTTGTTCTGTTTGCTGAGAGGTCTCAGCATGGGTGGTAGGAAATCTACATAGGCAGTTTCCCTGTGGGTGGGCTACAACAAGCCAGGAGTTGGCACCCGGGTTCTGCCCTGTCCAGTCTAGTTTGCTATATTTGGCTTAGGAAAGTGACCTTCAGTGACTGATCCTGGGTAATCCAGTCTCTGAAACTAACACTCCCTCTGGCCAAGTTTTTTTCCCCCCTTTTTCTGCTTCCTGGCTCTCTCCTTTGAAACCCCCCTCCCCAATTCCTTCTTTTGTTTGTGTCTGCTCTGTTTATTGTTTGTTTGTTTTTCAAGATAGGATCTCTCTGTGTAGCCCTCACTGTCCTGGAACTCAGTCTGTAGACCAGGCTGGCCTCAAATGCAGATCCTCCTGCCTCTGCTGGGATTGACGGTGTGTGTCGCCACACCCAGCCGGGACTGGAGATAGTAACCAAGATCTGCACAGGTCCTCTGCAGAAATTGTGACTGGCTCCAGAAGGGAAGCAGATCTAGAGCAGCTTAAGACTTTCTCAGTTTCAACTGAGTCTAAGTTGCTGTTTGACGTTGGACAATACTCTGAGCCCTTCTAGCCTATGTTGAAAGCCTTTCCTGCCTACCTTCTGTCTGCATGAACTGGCAGGTAGAGAGTGGGGATGCTATGGAGTTAGCCTCCATCTCAACTGCTATCGAGTTTATGGGTCATAGCCTTGGCCCTGCCCCTGACTCTTTGTGCTATAGAGCCTGGCCTGAAGGTACCCATTGTCTGGTGGTGCAGCCTGTGTCAGGATCCTGAGACTGAAGTTATCCCAGCTGTCCCCAGGCGACACCCCCTGGGGCTGTCTCTGAACTGGGGGTATTCTGGTATGAATAGCTTTTGCTAGCAGAATCTAGAATGGGGTTGTGGAGAAGGAACTCCACCTTCCTGGTCTGGCTGCCTCTTTATGCCCTTCGTCTTCTCACTATGGTCCAGATGGTGTTGCCTGTCAACTTGCTTAGGGAAAATCCAGGTAACATGGACCCTTAGTCCCTCTTCCTGCCATACATAAATTATTACAGTGACACTGGTTGACATCATAGAGGTCCCAAACATTTGCTCTTCTCTTAGAGTGTGGCTTCCTCTGCTTTATCCTATCTGCCCAGAGTGGATGGAGTTAACCTCGTCTCTGTCCCCTTTGTGTCCTGGCTTTCTCTGCCTGTCCTTGTGCTTCAGGATGCTGGCCTGGACATTACGTCTCTCTCACTCCTGGTGAGCTTTCCTCCTGGTCAGCTCTTACTGACTTCTATACCTTTGGCTACCAGCTGATGACTCCTGAATCTGTGTCTTGCTCTGGCCTGTCCACTGGGCTTGAGGGTTTCATGTCCTCGTCCTTCTGAACACTTCTACTTGTCTATCGTGTCTAATGCTGAGCTTTGCCACTCATTAAAGTTGTTCCTGCGCCTGCCTGCCTTCTCCATGTCTCAGTAGCTTTCAGCTTTACTTACTTGGAGAGTTGTCCTTTGTAATCAGCCAATCACTTTGTACTGTCCATTTTACCTCTTAAAAGTTTGTCATCTAGTTCACTGCCATCCTGCCACCAGACACAGGAGTTTGGATTTGGTGGCAGCCAGTGGGAACTGATGCTCTTATGAGCTGTCACTACCTTCCGAAGTCCTCATTAACGGTGTTCATGACGTGGCCACCCTTGTCCAGGATCCCTTGACACTACCTATGTTCCTTTCTGAGGCCGGGATAGCAAAGTACCACAACCTGGTGGCTTTGAATGACAGAATTTGCCTCACAATTATGAGCGCTAGAAGTCTGGAATCAAGATGTCAGCTGAATTGTGCTCCCTCTCAAACCTGTAGAAAACTTCTTTGTGGCCTCTTCCTGGCTTTTGGTTTGCTGGCAGCTTTTGCATTCCTTGGCTTGCAGCCCCACAGCTCGAGCGTTTACCTTTCTCTCTACTTGTCATTGTCTCATAATGTCTCTGTCGTCACATGGCTGTCTTCTAAGGACACAAGTCATACTGGATTAGTAGCATGCTTCTTCTAGTATGCCTTTATCTGCAATGATGCTTTCTCTAAGTTTCCGGGTCCTGAGAGGTAGAATGCCAACATTATCTGTTTGTGCACACCAGCCTCCGTGTTGTTTCTAAGGAGCTGTCTACATTGTATTTTGAGACTGGATATCTCACTGGCTGGAGCTTACAAAGTAGGCTAGGCTGGCAGGGTAGCAAACCCCCAGAATTCCCCTGTCTCTGTCTTTCCAATACTGGCATTACTAGTACACCCAGCTTTTTTGACATGGGTTCTGGAGATCAAGTTCATGTCTTCATGATTGTACAACAGGACTGTCTTCCCAGCCCTTCTAAATACCTTCCTAGGAGATTTTCAACCCATAACAGTCTGTGCTCTGGGCTTCCAAAATTCATGTACTCTCTCACACAAAAATACCTTCTCTTCCTCCTGATTCCCTCCAAAGGCTAACCCATGCCAGCATCAACTTCCAGGCCTGCTGTAGGTGCTTCAACCTATAACTCGGCCTTTCTTGTGCTTCCTGCCCAGAGCTCTCCTGAAGACCTCTGACCTCATGTTCTCAGCATGAGCAGCATCAAAGCAGCCTTGGCGTCCTTTTGATAGGAGGGCTTTGGTGGAAGGCGGGGGATTGTGCCTTTCTCTCAAAACTTGTGGGGATGGGCAGACAGCTCTGATGGTCCCCCCTTATCTCCTGCCTCTAGGTACGTGAACACTCTCCTGAAACTCATCCCGCTGGTGCTGGGACTGCAGGAACAGCTGCGACAGGCAGTGCAGAATGGGGACATGGAGACCTCCCACGGCATCTGTCGCATCGCTGTGGCCCTGGGCGAGAACCACTCTCGGTAGGGAGTGGGGCAGCTGCTGGTGGGATGGCCGGGCCTATAAAGATTAAAACTGTGGCCCCTCATTGGGGAAGCACAGTGAACTAACTGTCCCCCTGCTCCCTCCTCTCCTTCCCCAGGGCCTTGCTAGACCAGATAGACCACTGGCAGAGCTTCCTGGCGCTCGTCAACATGATCATGTTCTGCACGGGCATCCCTGGCCATTATCCTGTCAATGAGACCACCAGCTCCCTCACTCTCACCTTCTGGTACACGCTGCAGGTATGTCTGTGTGACCATCAGACTGGGCCATCATGGAGGAAGGTGGACCACGAGCTTCTGTGGCTGCTGGTGAAGTGTCTAACCGTCTTCCTTGGCTCTGTCTCAGGATGACATTCTGTCCTTTGAGGCAGAGAAGCAGGCTGTGTACCAGCAGGTGTACCGACCAGTCTATTTCCAGCTGGTGGACGTGCTTCTGCACAAGGCCCAGTTTCCTTCTGATGAGGAATATGGATTCTGGTCCTCGGATGAAAAGGAGCAGTTCCGAATCTACAGGTGATGGTAGCAGGCCGGCCCTAATGAAATGAACGAGGCAATTAGCAAGGCCTCCTAATTTCCGGGGCTCCTTTCTCTAGCCTTTAGGCAATTTTGCAGGGTCATGAGGGTCCCCGGGTAGGCTCCTGGCCTGTGTTAGAGATACAGGCAGTATAAAAGACCTTTATCTGCTTTTCAGGGTGGACATCTCAGACACGCTCATGTATGTCTATGAGATGCTGGGGGCCGAGCTGCTTAGCAGCCTCTACGACAAGCTAGGCCGTCTGCTCACCAGCTCAGAGGAGCCCTACTCCTGGCAGGTACCTCACAAACCCGATTCCCTCTGCCTTCCCTAACTTGTTGCACCCTCCTCCTAAGTCAAGCCAGTGGCACCCTCTTTCCATAGCACACAGAGGCCCTGCTTTATGGCTTCCAATCTATCGCTGAGACCATCGATGTCAACTATTCTGACGTGGTGCCCGGGCTCATCGGCCTCATCCCACGGATCAGCATCAGCAACGTGCAGCTGGCAGATACTGTCATGTTCACCATCGGTGAGACCTAGCATACATCACTGACCACATTCTCAGAGCCACAGCATGGCTGGCCTGTCCAAATTGAGAGAGATACATCCCCCCCACACCACCACACAGTTGACATTGCAGCCTACTCACTGTCCTGGCAAGTCTCAGGCTCCCTTCTGCAGTGCTCTGAGCTGCCTCCCAGTGGTGCCAGTTGGCTGTCGTCAGACAGGAGCAGCAGTGCTGGGTCTGTTGAGTAACCCCTTTCTGCCTTTCCACGGTGAAGCTCACGGTCGAGCACCAACGTCTTTGCCCACACAGAGTCCTCCGATCACTCTGGATGTACATGGGCTGTAACTTAAGCAGCCCTAACGCCCGGCCTGCCTCAGAGAGCCTTCTTTTCCCCTCCCCCCCAGGAGCTCTGTCGGAATGGCTAGCAGACCACCCTGTGATGATCAACAGTGTTCTGCCCCTTGTGCTGCACGCCCTGGGCAACCCTGAGCTGTCTGTCTCTTCTGTGTCTACCCTCAAAAAGATCTGCCGGGAGTGCAAGTATGACCTGCCGCCCTATGCTGCCAACATTGTAGCTGTCTCCCAGGTATGTGGGGTCCTGGGTGGTGCCGGGCCTCAGAGGGTCCTGCTCCACACTGATATGCTATTCTCTACCCCCAGGATGTGCTGATGAAGCAGATCCACAAGGTATGGCTCCAGCTTTCTAGGGGTCCCCTGGGGTGGTGGGGAATGGCTCCCCCTAAATCCTGCCTTTTCCCTTCTTCTCCCCCACTCCCACTTACCCCTTATTCTCTGTTCTTATACCCCTTCCCGAGAAGCCCACTGCCCTATCTACCCACAAGCAGATGTGGTCAGGATGGACCATCCCTGTTCTCTGCTCCCACAGACAAGCCAGTGCATGTGGCTAATGCAGGCACTGGGCTTCCTGCTGTCAGCCCTGCAGGTGGAGGAGATCCTCAAGAACCTGCACTCACTCATCTCTCCCTACATCCAACAACTGGAGAAGTTGGCAGAAGAGATAGTGAGTGAGCTCTGGGGACCTGGGGCAGTGCTGGGACCTAGGAGCTTCTCTGTGGGCCCAGGGGTGGGCATGTTGGAATGGGCACTCAGGTCTGGTGTTTAGTGATCTGGCCCCTAGGCTGGGCCTGGAAGATCTGGAGCCTGATTCGATTCTCCCCATAGCCCAATCCCTCCAACAAGCTGGCCATTGTCCACATCTTGGGGCTTCTTTCCAACCTCTTTACCACACTGGATGTCAGTCATCATGAGGATGATCACGAAGGGCCTGAGCTCCGAAAGCTGCCAGTGCCACAGGGACCCAACCCGGTAGGCGACATTGTCTTTGCCACTACACTTTTCCTTGTGGGAATGTCTCTGTCACTCTCCAAGTCTGTGGGTAGTGTTGTGTTGCTTCCTGACCCCACAGAGCTCAGATATTTGGTTCTTTGACCCTCCACTTTATATGTGGCCGCGTCATTGCATCACTCGCGTAGATGATGCCTCAATCCTGTAGACGATGCTTTCCTGGTCCTCAGCCCAGCTGGGGGTGATGTCATTGAGGGTTATTTGTCCCCACCCCCAAGGGACACCAACATTAAGCTCTATTATGAGCTCATGTCCAAGCCCTTTAGGGCCTCCTGCTTTCTCATGTACTGCCCCCTGCAGGCACTCAGGAAGCACACGTGTCCACATGCAGCAGCTCTTGCCTTCAAGTTGCCCCTGTTGAGAGGAAATGCACAGAAGCGAGTCCTGCAGAATGGAGCTATAAGTTCTGTGACAGCTTAGGCATGGGTTTAGGCCAACCGCTTTGCTTTTTCACTTTTGGGTTTTGGTTTTTGTTCTGAGACAGGGCCTTGCTAAGTAGCCTTGGCTGGCCTGGAACTTACTGTGTAAAGATGGATGGCCTTGAGCTCAGAGATCGTCCTACCTCTCTGCCTCCCGAGTGCTAGGATCAAAGGCATTTGTAATTTGATGGTCTTGTTTTTGTGGTGTCAGAGATTGAACCTACGGCCCTGGACATGCTAGGCAAGCTCTCTGCCACCACTTGACATCCCCAGCCCTTGAAGTGACCTCTTAAAAGCTGTACGATATGGGACAAGCCTCAGCTTCCCTGTCAAAGCTGTGTCCATCAGGGTCTGCTGCTGCTCATCGCAGGACTGCTGGGGCAGGGGAGGCTTGAGTGAGACATGTTGGCAGTCAGCAAGTTCTGTACAAACACCGGGGACTGCTTTGGTCATTGACCTTGCATGCCTCATGCCTTCTCCTGGAAAAAAAGGAAGCCAGGGGCACCCTGGCCTCTGCTCAGCACCACACCTCAGCTTCACTTACCATTTAGGCTCTAGGCCAAGCCTGGGCCATCATCATCCCACAGAGCCCCCCTTTTCTTCTATGGCAGTAATCACTCTGCCTTCCCTATCTCCCAGGACCTCAGCCTGCCCTCTGCTCTGCCATAAGCTGCCCGTATCTACGCATCCCGTGGGGCTCCCTCCCCCACGCCTATTTGGTGAGACAGCATCTCCTCCTCAGGGGCTAGCCCTCTGCTTTGGGTTTTTTTCTGAGCAGAAATGGATAGAGAGTGATTTTTATTTGATTTTGTTTTGTTTTGTTTGTAAAGCTTATCACAATTTTATCAAGAGCTAAGGAAGTCTCTGCTTTGCAGTTCTGAGTCCTCCTCTGAAATGACCTACAACTCAAGATATTTTTCTCTTTCATTCTTGGGGGGGTTAAACACACCACCTCTTGCCCCAGGGGTCCTATGTAGCAAATCGTGAGTGTTCAGCCGAGGGTGATGGGTTGAGCCCTTGTCTCGCCTCCTGCCAGGTCCGTGAGTGGGTGGCAGTGGCCCCTCACTCCTCCCTGTGTCTCTAGGTGGTGGTTGTGCTGCAGCAGGTCTTCCAGCTCATCCAGAAGGTGCTGAGCAAGTGGTTGAATGATGCCCAGGTGGTTGAGGTGAGCCCTGACCCTCTCTGTTCCTTGACTGGTTTTGGCCAAAAGTGCCAGAGCGAAGAAGGATTGCCACCTCCCTGCTTCCTGCAGTGGTCTGGAGACAGTAAGGAGGGAAGGCTGCATCACTGACACAAGAACAGTTGGATGTCTTTGGGGAAGACACCCTCCCAACCCCCACTGCCACCGCCCCAGTATCACAGTGCTGGGTGAAAGGGTAGAAACATTAGGGCCAAGTAACAGATGTCTGTTGTAGCACCAGAGACCTGGCTTTGGTCCCTTTTGAGTTGAGATTTTGGTTGCCCTTACTGTCGCTAGAAAGGAAATGGTAGCGATGGGAGTGATGGGAGTTAGTGACAAAGTTCCAGCCTGTGCTCCTCTGTGGAAAGCCTTTTGCTCCTTCTTTTCAGGCTAAGGAGTAGGTTATTTGTGTTGCTTGGTTTGCAGGGCTTGGCCAGACTTCTGGATAAGGGTCCTTTCTTAGCTGCCCCCACCCCCATGTCCTGCTGACAAGCGCCTCTTTGCCTTCTTCCTCAGGCAGTGTGCGCCATCTTTGAGAAGTCTGTTAAGACACTGCTAGATGACTTTGCACCCATGGTGCCGCAGCTCTGTGAGATGCTGGGTCGGATGTACAGCACTGTTCCCCAGGCCTCTGCTCTTGACCTCACACGACAGGTAAGCCATCCGCTCTGGGCAGTAAGTGCTCTGGATGTCGCCCACTTAAGAGACCTGACCCCGGGTGGGAGTGTGTCAGATGGTTGCCATGGCTGGGGTCCCCACCTGTGTTCCAGGGATGTTAATCTGTCCTGGTGGGGCGGACCCCAGCTGACTAGCATCCCCTGCTTTGTTGTAGCTGGTCCACATCTTTGCTCATGAGCCTGCCCACTTCCCCCCAATAGAGGCCCTCTTCCTGCTGGTCACTTCCGTCACACTCACTCTCTTCCAGCAAGGTAAGTGCTGATCAGGGTCTCTGCTGCCACCGCCGCTGCCTCCTCCTCCTCTGCTTCCTCTACTGGGGAGCCAAAGCTACCCACTGTGTTCTGGATCCCCTGGTCACATGTGGGACTTGATGGGAAACTTTGGGGGATGAAGCACAGCACAGTTGTTACCTATAAGCAGTCGACACTGAGGATGAAGTGGGTAAGATGGTGAATGGTGACTTTTTCAGCCTGCCTGCGCTCCAGGCCAGCCTTGATACTGGGGGAAGCTGGGCTGAGACTGAGGGGCTTGGGGCACTAGTCTGGCTCATTGCCTTTGGGCTATCGTGAGAAGCTGGAGGAGCATGGGCCTTGAAACCAGGCAGACCTAGAATCTAAGCTCATCACCACCAAACTAGTTGTGTGACCTTGGGCAAGTCACCGACCTTTGCTGGGCCTCCTTTCCATATCATTTCAGGCATTCTGGTTCCTTGGGTCCTGTTTTGGGCTTTTGCATATCAAGAGTGCTGGCTCCTTTTCCCATGTTGAAGCTTAGACCTTTCTGAGCCCAAAGTGCCTGCAGGGGTGGTCCCAGTCCCTCGTTCTGTGGCCCTCTACCTGACAGAGTTGGTCCTGGCCTTTGGGCTTCCTGCCCAAGCCAGAGGTTATTCTGGCAATGCTAGTCTGTCATCCTATAAGCTTAGGATGGATTTGAGCTTTGAGGCCAAGCAGAGACCTCAGCTGGAGCCCCGAGTATTCCCATCTCATATCATTAGTGTCTGGTCCCTTGTGGGCCAGGGAGCAGATCCAGTGAGTGTCCTCAACTCCACCTTTCCTGCTCCTTTTACCCCCTTCCTGGATGAGTCCCCGTGATCTTAGGTCTGTTCATCCCTCAGGGGGTTCGCTCCTTTGCTCCATGAGCCCCTCTTCATTTTAGGCTCTGCCTCACCTGAACTCCATAAACTCCCATGTGCACATCTGTCCCTTTCTCCAATCCATCCAGCATACAGCAGTTATATACTCCATAAAACGCTAATATCACTTTTCCTGTCTGGCCTAAAAGCCTTTCAAATGCTGCCCGTTGCCCTCAGTTACAGTCATATTCCCATACGACCAAGCTCTGGTGTATCTCCAATGTTCTCTCATGACGGGAGCAATCCCGCCACACTGACTCTTTCCTTAACATGCCCTATTTGAACTCTGCCTTGCTCCTACAATTGTAAAGTGCTATGCCCTTGACCGGGTGAGCTCTCACTCTTTCATGCCTTAGATAGGAGGCAGGAATTATTCCTCAGACAAGTGACTCTGGCAGGACTGGGCACTTGTCGCCAAGTGCTGGAACTGCACCATACAGACATTGCTGATAAAGCAAGCACAGGTCACAGAATGAAACCCCCCCCATGTCTTTCATAAACTGCGCCCTCTAGGGGCAGGGTTACATCTCCCTTGCTGCATTCCCTGTGTCCAGACTGAGGCAAGTCTCAACCACTGTTGAATCAAGGAGGGCTCCCTGCCTTCAGAACCTTTCTCCCACACTGTGTGGCCCAAGCGGGCAGGGAACTGCACACCAAACCCACCCTTCTACAGCGGGACCCAGGCATATGGTACATCGGACATTTCCGGGCCCTGAGCAGCACAGATTTCAGAGCTCAGAGGATCAACCTTAGGTAGTGGCTCCTAGTAGCCCGGAGAAGGAAGCGAAGCAGAGTTAAGTGTCACAGGTAGGGAGACAGAACATCTGTGGCTTACACAAGATCACACAGCTACTCGGTGCCTCAGGCAGGTGCCTTTCTGCCACACGCTCCTGAGAGTGGAGGAGCCCAGGCAGGAGCTGCAGGTGCGTGCCTTGCTCTTGTCCCAGGAATGGTCAAAGCTGAGACAGGGATGGCCAACATTGTTATTTGTGGGGGTTGTTGGTTGTCTTGTTGGGCAGGATGGTCCCCACACCTGTTTTGCTGTCCCAGTTTGAGGCTTCCTCGGGCTCTGCCCTCCCACCAGGTCATGGGGTAACACACTGACTGGTTTCCCCTGTTAGCATGTCCAGATACTAGGAGCTGCCCTCAGCCCTGAGTTTGGCTGTCTCCTAAGTCTGTGCTAAATGGAGGGACTTTGCAGGGATGGAGCACTCCCTCATGGTGTTATGGTGCAGTTTATTTCCCTGGCCCTACTGATGACTTGACTGGCCAGCCTCCTAGCACCCAGGGCCCTGCCCTACCCAAATAGGGTTCTGTAGTTTAAGCAAACCACAAAAATGTTCCTTGGCTAGGCCAAGAGCCCTAAGGCCATCAAACGAAGGGGATACTTACTAAGCTCTCATGCCCTGGGCTTTCTAGGGCCTGAGCCATGCCTTAAAATGAAGTGCTATGGAGCAGCCTGCAGCCAGCTCTGCTCTCCACGTAGATGGCTGTGACGGGGAGGTATATGCCAAGAAGCAATGTAGGGCTACCCCAGCCAAGCAGAGCTACAGCAGGAGTGCGGGGAGTGTTTCCTCAGCTCTGTGGAATCTAGAATTATTTGTGCACCAAGAGATCACTGGGGGACTGGCCTGAGGTGGAATGGGGGAGTAGGTGGAAGGCCCCTGGGGGGAGCTGGGGCAGGCCCGTCCTTCACTTTGCCGTCTCTTTCTGTTGGGCTTCTCCCAGTTCATGGTTTTTGTATGTTTTGTTTCTTTATCTTGCTTCCTGCTGCTCATGTGCCCCACGCTGTCTCCTACAGGCTCTCAGTCCCACATAACTATATGAGGTTGAGTTGCTGTTTGTATAATTTTTTCTTAAGTTCCATCTTTATTATATTTTAGGGCCCAGGGATCATCCTGATATTGTTGATTCATTTATGCAACTCCTGGCACAGGTGTGTTTTAGTTTTATTCATTCACGTTCTGTTCTCTCTCTTTCTCTTTCTCTTATGTTGAAATTCAATTTAAGCCTATTTTTAGCTTTCCGTTGACAAATTTTTTTTTCTGTTCAGTTGAATAGAGTTTCTTCATCTGTTTCCGTGGGAGTGGGCAACCCAGCACCCCCCTTTAGTGCCCCTTTGCCTCAGCTAGCTCAGTCACCTACAAAGACCAGAGAGAGGCTGAACCTGACGGGAGGGAGTGGGGGGGAGAGGGCGGTGATGTACCCATCCGTTCCTGTGAGGCCGGCTTACCCAGAGCTGGCAAGCGTAGGGCTGAAGTTGAAGGGCCTGGGCTTCACTGTCTCCGTGCTCCCGCCGGGGACTACCTGCCTCAGCGCTCCTAGTTTGCTCCTAGGAGGTAGGCTGGGAGGAGGTCCAAAGAGCAGAGCTCAAGGTGAATGAGCACTGTGCAGTCCAGAGTCCATCTGGTGGAGAGATTGTGCTGCTGGAAGTGGGGTGCAGGCTCCACTGTGAGACCTCATTAGGGTGCATTTGTGTCTGGGGAGTGCTTAAGTGTGGTGACCTTATTCTGTATGTTTGGAGTTTGGTTTCAGAGGGGGACAGAAGGCATCTACTGTGAGTAGGATGTCCACGGTGCTGGCCATGGAGATAGGCGTGAAACTGATGTGGTGTGTGAGAAGGGTGGCCCTTACACTGTGTGAATGTTGACATGTGACATGTTAGACAGTTGGTGGACATTGAACATGGATATGTGTTGGCTGTGTGTGTGTGTGGGTGTGTGGGTGTGTGGGGGGGGTGTATGTTTGGGCTAGAGAGATGAGTTTTTAATGGGAATAAGAATGTGTTGTGAGTTGTTGGCATGCCTACCATGAATGAACGTGGCTTGTAGATGAGTGTCAGGCTATGGGCGCGTGGAGGCTAGCGTGGTGGGTTCTATGTTGGAGGGCCCCTGTGAGGTGGAAGGGTTCTGTGAGGTGGAGTAAGTGGGGTACCATTTTGCTTGCTCATCCCATAGACATTCTCTGAGTTTGTAGTAATGCTGTGACTGATAGGATATGAGCACATCCAGTGGGGGTGGGTCTTGCTCTCCTAGAGCCTATAGTCTGGTAGGGGTGTGGGGAAAGGAGTGAAGAATGAGGCTGGTCTGGCCCTGACGTTGTGTGTGTGTGAGTATCTGTAAGGGTATATGGTTAGCAAGAAGGCTGTTTGAGTGCATTTGTGCACATGCTAGAGTGGTGTACTTGTGGGAGAGGGCTGTGAGTGTGTGGACGGTTTGGGATGTGTGAGGGTGCGACAGGTGTGTAAGGAGGGCATTTCAAGTCGGGGTACATGTAGGGCTGTTTGCACTTGAATAAACACGGGGGTATTCAAGTGGGTATTCATGAGGGGTTGGAAGGGTCTATGTTGTGCGCTGGGGCCATCGCTGGAGAACAGCAGTGTTTAAGGACTGCTGCGGCTGTGCGGAACATCTTCTGTGACTCAAGGATGTGTGTGCTAACCATGTCTGGTAGCGCTTGGGGCAGGCCATCTGCCCTCACCCCTCCATTTGCTACCCCCACGGCATCACTGGCTCCTAGGATGGGGATGGCTGAGAAGCCCTGGACAGAGCATCCGGTATTCCTCTTCTTGAGGAGCTGGGAAAATGAAAGGAATTTGGGGAGGGGTTGGGAGTGTGGTGCTGGGCTGGAGCTTCGGGTCCAACTGCTAGCTCTCTTTGCCACCCTCTCACAAATCTGAAGGGGCCTGCACCACTTCTTTCGTGATTCCAAACATAGTCCCTATGGGCTGCCTGGAGCCTTAGGGAGGGGAGAAGGGAAGGTGTTTGCTTAGGGAGTGATTAGAACCTAAATTCTCTCTCAGACCTGTGCATTCAGATCAAACTACTTGTACAATCAGCATCCCTGGGGCAGCTTCTCACTTGACTGAACTCTGTGGTGATGTGGGTTTCCCAGAGGTGTCTGGGTGGCACCCTGTACCTGCAGTGCGTGAAGTTAGGAGCTTGGGTGGCAGGTGAGTGGGGGGAATGGTCCTTGGAGCTGGCTGGGGCTGGGCTCACCAGCTCCACCTCCTGCAGGCTTTGAAGCGGAAGCCAGATTTGTTCCTGTGTGAGCGATTGGATGTCAAAGCTGTGTTCCAGTGTGGTAAGTGGGGCCAAGTGGAAAGGTGGGCGTGGGGTTCCCCTGCCATGACAAGACCCCATCTGATGTACCTCCACTTCTCTCACAGCCGTGCTGGCCCTCAAGTTCCCTGAGGCACCTACTGTCAAGGCCTCCTGTGGCTTCTTTGTGAGTCCCACTCTGAACCCCCTCCAGAACTCTGAGGGTTGGGGTGTGACGCAAGGATTTCGTCCTCAGGGAGAGGTGGGAAGGAGCTGGGGCTGACAGGCATCTGTCTTTTGCAGACAGAGCTGCTGCCTCGGTGTGGGGAAGTAGAAACTGTTGGGAAAGTGGTACAGGAAGAAGGCCGTATGCTGCTCATAGCAGTGCTGGAGGTGAGTTGGAGTAAGTGGTGGGTTGGATGTGGGGAGAGTGTCCCTGCTGAGGCAGCAGGGATTGAGGAGGGGGGTAGACGAGTCTTTGGTTCCCTGAGCTCTGACTCTTTCTCCCATGATTAAATGTCTGACGTTTCTGTGAGGACCAGCTGGCTCTCAAAAGACAGTGCTTACTCACACAGCCTGGCTGTGGACCTGTCCCAGAGAGCCTAGCAAGGAGGCTAGGACTCCTTGCTACAGAAAGTCTCTGATGTACTGAGAACCCCTCTTCCTCAGGCCATCGGGGGCCAGGCCTCCCGCAGCCTTATGGACTGCTTTGCCGACATCCTGTTCGCACTGAACAAACACTGCTTTAGCCTCCTGAGCATGTGGATCAAGGAGGCACTCCAGCCGCCTGGTTTTCCATCTGCCCGTCTCAGCACCGAGCAGAAGGACACCTTCAGCCAGCAGATCCTTCGGTGAGCAGAGCTGGTGTGGGCCTGAGCTCGCGTATGGAGGTGACGGTGTTGCTAGACTACATTAATGTGCTCTCCTTTCCCTCCTCCAGTGAGCGAGTGAACAAGAGACGGGTGAAGGAGATGGTGAAGGAATTTACACTGCTGTGCCGGGGCCTACATGGCACAGACTACACAGCTGACTACTGAGGGACACCTCTGTCCCACACGCCCCTTCTTACCCCTTCCTGTTCCCAAAGAGTAAACCTGGACTCTCAGTGCTGCCTCTGCTTCCTTTCTGCTTCCACCATCGCCTAACTGGACCCAGGCCTGATGGAAGAATAGAAGGATGCTTGGACCCAGGCCTTGGCGAAGAATAGTGGGGACATAGGGTGGGTGTGGTTAATCCCAACACTTGGGAGGCAAAGGCAGGCTGATACCTGTGAATTCAGGGCCAGGTTGGTCTACACAGTGAGTTCTAGGACATCCAGAGCTAATAATGAGAACCTGTTTCAAGACAAACAAGCAAACAAAGAATAATGGTGGGGACACCTGGCTCCCAGGGTAGGCACCACTGTCCAAGCTGCCTCGCCTGGAACCAAACACTATCTGCTCTTGCTCGCAGGGTGAGAGACTAGAGTAGCATCAGTAACACATACACACTCCTGTTAGAGTCATACATACATTTAATCAGCAATGCCGAGTACTAGGTTCTAGGCCAAGCAAAGGCTGACCTCATTCATAGCTACTGTACTCAGTAGAAAATGGGTAAGGAAGGCTGCATGGAGGTTGCATTTCTGATGAGGATAGACCCTCGGAATCCACTCGGGGTATGGGAAGAAATGGGGTGGAGATTTGATTTCCAGGATGGGTGTGTGGTATTGATACTTTATTTTTATTTGCGTTTATGCTTACTTATATTTTTATGGATAGTTTTTGAGTACATTGCAAGGGGACGGAGACCTGGGCCTTAGCCGGTGTTCCACCTGCATTCTGATAAGGTGTTTAGAACATCCGACCTTGCACATGGTTGAGAGGGCTGTGGAGAGTAGGGTGGGGTGAGGAGAGCTGGAAGGCCTTTCAGCCCTTACAGGAGGAGTAAGTATTTCCTACCATTGCCTGTGGACCTCCAGCCGTCCAGTCTTAGGATCGCTAATGTAGATGTGCTGGGCCCATCAGGACCACGGACAGCGCCCGGCTGCTGGACTTCCCTCTTTTTCTTTCTCTCACGCTTGTGTCTGGCCTGCCTTTCTGGCCGTCCAGACAGTAAGATCTGAAGAGCAGAGCGGAGCTCGCCCCACTCCCGTCCCTGACATCTGAATCCACTTGATGGGGTAACATGCGTCCCACTCCTCTGTTCTTTAACCAGCTTTTCGACGGATTCTGTGTCTTTCATCCTTTTTCATCCAGTATCTTCCTGAGCCAGCTAGCACCAGTCTCCTCCACTTCATCATTTATCATCCCACTTCTCAGTCCCAATTAAAAAAATTACATGTATGTGATGTGTGTATGCCTGGGTTTATGTCTGCGCACCACACAGTGTTACCTGTAGGTACTGGAAGAGGGATCCCCTAGGACAGGAGTTACGAATGGGTGGGCGCTGGTAACTGAACCCAGTCCTCTGCAAGGACAGCAAGTGCTCTTAGCCACTCAGCTGCTTCTCCAGCCCCGTCAGTTCCATTTTTACAGCACTTGTTTCTCAGCTCTCCTGGAGGATGCAGATAGTCCACGTGTTTTCAGACCTTTTCCTACTCCATTGTGTTAAGAGACTGTCTTCTCCCATCCGTCCTCATGATGGAGGTGGGAGAATGTGGGTCTAGGGCTGGGGAGGTAGCTCAGCAGTAGAGTTCCTGCTAACCTAGCATTTATGTGGCCCAGGTTCAGACCCAAGGAAGTGGGGAGAGAATAAATGCGGGATCTAAAACTCAGCTTCTGCAGTCAGCAGACCTAGTTTTAGTTGTTTCCTTATCTATGCAACAGGATAATTCTTTCTCCTAAGACTGTAGTGCTGAGCTGGAGAGATGGCTCAGAGGTTAAGAGCACAGGCTGTTCTTCCAAAAGATCCTGAGTTCAATTCCCAGCAACCACATGGTGGCTCACAACCATCTATAATGAGATCTGGTGCTCTCTTCCAGCATGAAGATGTACATGCAAGCAGAAAGCAGAACATTGTATACATAATAAATTCTTAAAAAAAAAAAAAAAGAATAGTGCCTAGGCTGGCCATCGTTGCTCACATCTGTACTCCCAACACTTGGGGAGGCAGAGGCAGGTGGGTCGCTGAGTTGGAGGCCAGCCTGGTCTACAAAGTGAATCCATGACAGCCAGGGCTACACAGAGAAACCCTGTCTCGAAAAGCCAAACAGAAAGAATGTAGTGCCTGATGAACTTAGCAAGGGCTCCGTGTTCTTCTGACAAACTGGGGGTAATAACATTTGGGATATGCGAGGACTGTTTTGTAAAGTTATAACTCGACCCTTGTGACAATCCCTCAGCCGACTAGGTAAAGGCACAGTCGCGTTCATTCCTACAATGCCTGGTAGTAAGCGCCCACCCACAAATTCAAACCCAAGCAGTGGGCACTGAGTTGGGGAAATTATGCAGTACTGGGAGGCCCATCTTCAGTTATGCAGCAAGACCCTCTCTCAAATTACGGGGCCATGAGATGGCTTTGGTGGGTTAGGCAGCTTGCTGCCAAACCTGAGTTGGACGGTCGAGGAACCCTGCCCTCCCCCCACCACCACACGTTTAAAACAAACTTCACTAAACATGAGATGCTTAATGTGACCAGCAGATAGGGCCTGCTCACACTGACTCAGTAACTTAGGAAGCAGATATTCCCCAGGCTGACCTGAGGGTACCGGGTGAAACCACAACACCCACAAGGCTTCGCGGCACTTCCGATTGGTCCTGAGTGCGAGGTTGGTGATTGGTTCGCTGTAGGCACTCCTTGAACCCGGAAGTAATCTCCGTAGGTCCATGTGTTGTGGAGAGCCGGGAGTTGGGAAGCGTAGAGTGTGGTTCCTAGGGCTCATGGACAGGTTGGTCCCGATCCGCAAACAAAACTGCTGTGACTTTGAGGACCGTTGAGGGCGCAGCTGCATCTTGCCCTACCCAAGTTGTGCCCCATGGAGTCCGCGTTCAGCAGCCCTGCGGAGGCCGCCCTGCAGCGGGAGGTGGGCGTCCCGGGACTGTTGACTCCTCCCGAAGACCTCGACCGAGTGTACGAGCTGGAGCGAGTCACGAAATTTGTCTGCGACTTAGGGTGTCAGCGGGTGAGGGCTGACGCCGAGAGGGAGGGTTGGCTCCCTCTGGGGAAGGGTTGCCCTGACTGGGATCTTGGGAGCGATGTGAGGACGGGTGGGTTTCGGAAATCGGAGTCCGCCCGCGTCGCACGGACCCCCCACCACTCCGTGGGGCTGAGTGTCCCTCTGAAGTAGGGGCTTGGAAAGTCGAGTGTTTCTTTTGCAGAGTCTCTTGGTAGAGGACTGAGGTTTTAAAACCTGACTTTAAGATTTGTGCTTACAGGTGGCCTTGCAGTTCCCTGACCAGTTACTGGGAGATGCCGGGGCTGTCGCCTTCCGGCTGGAGGAAGTCACAGGATCTAAGATGTTCATTTTAGGGGACACGGCTTATGGCAGGTATGAACTCGTGCCGAGGGTAAGTGCGCAGGGTGTGAGGATCCAGGCCTCGTGGGTTTTCCGCGCTGATAGTGACTGCCTCCACTGACTGTGCTTGCATGAGGAGAAGCTCCTGATGCCAGCTCCCCTCAGTGACCATGAATTCCTAGCACGGTACCATTTTCTTACCTGATCCCATTTCCCACTGATGACAACCCTCTCCAGGTAGGGAGCGCGCTCACCAGTGTTCTCTCCCTGCAGCTGCTGTGTGGATGTGCTGGGTGCCGAGCAGGCTGGAGCTCAAGCCCTTGTACACTTTGGTCCTGCCTGCTTAAGCCCTCCAGCCCGCCTGCTGCCCGTCATCTTTGTCCTTGGTCAGCATTCTGTTGCCTTAGAGCTCTGTGCAAAGGCCTTTGAAGCTGAGAACCCAGATCCCACAGCACCGGTAGCACTGCTGAGTGAGCCAGCTTGTGCGCACGCCCTAGGTGAGGGATCACTCCCGTGAGGGAAGGAGAGGTGGGTCCATGGCTGCATGCCGTGATTTTCCCCACTTAAGCACACTTCCATAGAGCTCTTGGCCTAGACTGGCCTAGCTTGTGCTTTAGGGTCACATTTAGGCACCTGGATGTGAGCCATCTCCTACTCTGCCAGACTTCAACTCTGATACTGCCTCCTCTTTCAGAGGCTTTGGCCACTCTCCTGCGCCCAAAGTACCAAGATCTGCTCATCTCCAGCCCAGCTCTTCCCCTGCCAGCTGGGTCCCCAAACGCACAGCCTGAGTCCCTGGAGCGTTTTGGACGCCGCTTCCCCCTGAACCCAGGGAGACGTCTGGAAGAATATGGTGCCTTCTATGTGGGAGGTTCTCAGGCAAGCTCTGACCCCAGCCCTGATCCTGATCTGAGCAGACTGCTTTTGGGGTGGACACCAGGACGGCCCTTCTTTTCCTGCTGCCCAGACACAGGACAGACACAAGACCAGAGTGCCCAGGCTGGGCGCCTAAGAGCACGGAGACTGTATCTTGTGGAGAGGGCCAGAGATGCCCGTGTGGTGGGGCTGCTGGCGGGCACATTAGGGGTGGCCAGGCACTGTGAGGCGCTGGCACACTTGCGGAAACTGACTAAAGCTGCTGGAAAACGTAGCTACGTGTTGGCCCTGGGGAGGCCCACGCCCGCCAAGCTTGCCAACTTCCCGGAGATGGACGTCTTCGTGCTGTTGTCCTGTCCGCTGGGGGCTTTAGCCCCACAGCCTCCAGGTGGCTTCTTTCGGCCTGTATTGACACCGTGTGAACTGGAGGCTGCCTGTAATCCTGCCTGGCCGCCTGCAGGCCTGGCTCCCCACCTCACACACTATGCAGAGCTGTTACCTGGTGAGCGGTGGGGCCGTATCTTGAAGGTTGGGGCTTGCAGTTGAGGAACCAGAATAGCCTTCTCTTCTTCTGTTTCAGGTTCTCCCTTCCATGTGCCACTCCCACCACCTGAGTCAGAGTTGTGGGACACCCCAGATGTGTCACTCATTTCTGGGGAGCTCCGACCACCGCCTTCATGGAAGTCATCAGATGACACTGGGTGTGCCGCCTTGACTCCGAGGCCCCAGCTGGAGCTGGCCGAGAGCAGCCCCGCAGGTAAGCATGCAGATCCCTGCCCCCTTGTAATCTCCCCCAGGCCCAGCCCACATAGCTTGTGTTCCTTCCCTCTGCAGCCTCGTTCCTTAGTGCTCGGAGCTGGCAGGGGCTGGAGCCCCGCTTGGGCCAGACACCAGTGAAAGAAGCTGTCAGCGGAAGACGGGGTATCGCCATTGCCTATGAGGATGAGGGAAGCAGATAATACTTGATAAGTGTGCTGGGCCCTGTGCTCCATGAACCGGCTTCTCATCCTCTTGAGGTGGTACTTGAGCCTGGACAGAGGGAGTGCAGGTGGCTCTGACCTGCGGAGCTGCCGAGCTTGTTCATTAGTGCAATAAATGCCTGTTTGGTGGGGAGTTCCGGGGCTTTCCTGGGCCCGTCTGTCTGCAGTCTGGAACCGAGGCTGATCCCAGTGCCTGGTGTGCATGTGCAGTTCTGCCCTTGTTCGGGGGCAGGGGCTGGGTGATCAGACCAGGGCTCTTCCACCTCAGCACTGTTGACATTTGGGCAGAGTAATTCTTTACTGCAGAGGCTATCCTGTATATGGTCGGATGTTTAGCTTCAGCTGACTGAACCCACCCCCAGATTATCTTCAGATGTTGGCAGATGTCACGTAACTGCTAAGTGAGAGCCATTGGTCTCGACCTGCACTGTCCAAGACAGTGTTCATTAGACACATGGCTTTTGCAATTTAAAGTTGATGACATTTCAGGCACTCACATGGCTACATGTGGGACTTGAGAGGACAATTCCATCATGGCACAAAGTTCTGTTGGATAGTGCTGGGCTACACTGACTCAGACTTGTTTCTTGGAGACACCAAAGAAACTGAAATAAATGGAATACTTTTTGTTTATTCACCAAATAAACCTTGGTTCTATACAGTTCCTGTGGAGATGTTATAACTGGATTTCTGTCCTCACAATGTGGTTGGTGGGGAAAGAGTGACCCCATGAAATAGAATCGTATGTGAAGAAAGGAGCCCCAGGGGCAGCTGGATCTCAGGCTCCTGAGGGGGACAGGGGCATCCCAGAGAGGGGAGTCTGAAGTTGGATCTTGTAGAGAAAAAAATTTTTGGCAGACTAAAAGAGTGAAGGGAACATTTGGGCCCAACCACAGATGGACTTCAGTCAGTATGGTCGGTTCTTCAGAGTTGTTGTGGGGGCTGGAGGTCTAGCTTGGTAGAGTGTAGGCCTTAGGGTTTGATTCCCAGCACTGGTGTGTGTGTATAGGTAGTTACTGGATGCCAGAAGAAAACAAAACTTACTCATTGTCCACATTAACCAAAGAATCTTTTATGTACATTGATGTTTTGACTGCATGTCTGTGTAAGGGCGCCACATCCTTTGGAACAGGAGTTACAGCTGTGAGCTGCCATGTGAGTAACTGGGAATTGAGCCAGGGTCCTCTGGAAGAGCAGCCACTGCTCTTAACTGCTGAGCCATCTCTCCAGCCCCAACCTGAGACTCTTACATTGGCACTGTCCAGATCAGGTCATGTCCAGGCTAGTGGTGGAAGCAGAGCTGTAGACTGACATGAGAACCGGGTTAAAGTGAGCACCAATCAGGTATTCTACATACGTGTTATGAGGACCCATCTGTACAACAGGCACTAGAAACAATATGAGTACAACAGAAACCATGGCGCTTCCACCTTCTGAGGAGGATGGACAAACAGGAACAAAAGATAGTATATTAAGGGGTGATAAGAACTACAGAAAGCCGGGCAGTGGTGGCACACGCCTTTAATCCCAGCACAGGCAGAGGCAGGCGGATTTCTGAGTTTGAGGCTAGCCTGCTCTACAGAGTACGTTCCAGGACAGCCAGAGGTACACAAATCCTGTCTCGAGAAACAAAAACTATGGGAAAATGATTTATCAAGAAATGCTAAGAACACAAAGCTGGGAAAGAAAAGTTTAACTTAGACAATAGGGGTTAGATTATTAAACAGAATGAGTAAGGAGGACCATGAAGGTGAGCAAAGTCTGAGAACTAGAGAGCAGGGCACATGAATAACTAGAAACAGGGTGAACAAATATGAAAAGGCAACGAGGGAGAGGGAATGACTGACCAGGAATAGCTAGGAGGGTAGTCTACCCGCAGAATGTATAGTTTTAGGGGCCTGGGAACCTAGCTCTGTGTTAACAGTGCCTGCTTTGCATACTATAGGGATCCTAAAACATTTCTCTTCTTGCCGGAGTGAACCAGGAACAACCGGAGAATGGCACGGCCTCATAAGGATCACCTGGACACCGTGGGAGTTCACAGCTGGCACGCTACACTGCCTCTGGCTTAGGAAAGGCACCCTCGAAGAATGACCTGATGACCAGCAGTTGTTAGCTAGGCAGCGCGAAGACCTCGAAATCCTGCTTCAAGCAGAGGGAACATTGCAGCGCCTTCCTAGAACTAGACAGGACTAGAAAAGACTGCAGTGGTGAGAGCCCAGTGGGCAAGCTAGGGAACCGGCGGCTTGGAGGTGGACCGCCGCTTACCTGGCGCGGCGAGCACCGGCCGAGACTACAATAACCACAGTGCTCAGCGGCACCACGTCGTAGCGGCCCGGCCGCCGCCAGCCAGCCAGCCATTGTGCGCGGGGGTCACGTGGAGCCGGCGCGTCACAAGCGCCGGTCAGGTGGCGCTGCTGGGCGGGCCAACAGACTGCGGGGCGGACGGTGGACGCGGTGAAGCTCAGGTCCCACCGATCCGACCCCCGCCGTCTTCTGCTGCCATGACGGGGCTGGCGCTGCTCTACAGCGGCATCTTTGTGGCCTTCTGGGCCTGCATGATCGTCGTGGGTGAGCGGGGCCCAGGAGGGCCGAGCTGTCCGGCTGGGGCGGGGGCAGATGGCAGGTGGCAGCCCGAGGCCGGCCCGGCACGGAGCCCTCCCGTGACGGAGCCCGGCCGGCCCCGGGCTGCGAGGGCCACCCTGGCCCTGCCGGGGTCGCGACCGCCGGCTCCCCCTCGTCCGCGAGCCGCACACTTGGGCGTCCCGCTTCCTCTTTTTCCTCCTCGCCCTGCCCCCTACACAGTTTGTTGGGTAAACAGCGACTGGGCCGGCGGGATCTGGCGCGGCCGGGACGCTTGTCCTCTCCCGCCCGTGGAGGGGCTTGGTGTCATTGAGGAAAAGCCGGGTTATATAGGGAGTGGCAAAAAAAGAAAAAAATGGAGGCCTGGGCGGAGGTGCTGTTTTGCTCCGGGACTCTCGCTTGTCTAATTAGCTGTAGGTGGCGGACAGTTGAGCAGTGTTTCTTTAAGTTGGTGAATGTGTCTCAAAAGAGCAGCCCTTAACTCCTTTCCTCATTCGTGCAGGAATCTGCTTCACCATTTTTGACCTGGGCTTCCGCTTTGATGTGGCATGGTAAGGGAGGGCATGGAGATTCTCCTAGGGGATCCCTTCCTCTCTTCCGTAGCCCAGCTCCTCAGACACACGGGCGTTGGGAAATATGAAATGTACTGATGTAGCATCCTGGGTTGGTGGGCTGGAGCTGGGTGGGAGCCGAGTTTAGTGTGGTCTCCCTACCCGTCCTTTCCTGACCACAGCCGAATCGCTTTTTTTTTTTCAATGTTCTCACACCAGGTTCCTGACCGAAACTTCCCCCTTCATGTGGTCGAATCTTGGCATTGGCCTAGCAATCTCTCTGTCCGTGGTTGGAGCAGCCTGGTCAGTGCTGGACTAGTGGGAGGCGCAGAGACGGGGCAGGTGGCATCACTAGGTTCTTAATCATCCTGGGGACAGGGACAACTTGGGGTCCTCTGATCAGTTTCTTGTCCTTCCACCAGGGGCATCTATATTACTGGCTCTTCCATTATTGGTGGTGGAGTGAAGGCCCCCAGAATCAAGACCAAGAACTTAGTTAGGTAAGTCTAAGGGCTTTTGATGGTCAGAAGCAGCTGAGATGGAGGTCTGATGACATGACTTGTGACCAGGCTCATCATAGCGTGCCTGTGAGTCAAGGAAAGCTGGCTGGGGAAGAAATGGCTGATTTCCTTCTCGTCTCTTTTCTCCATCCCACCCTGAACCTTTACTGTTACTATTGCCAGCATCATCTTCTGTGAAGCTGTGGCCATCTACGGCATCATCATGGCAATTGTCATTAGCAACATGGCTGAGGTAAGGGAAAACCAGAGGAGATGGGCATCCAGCCCAATGGTCTGTGCTTTGCCTGAAGATTGGAGGGGACGGAAGGTCAGTGCATTAAGGGATGGCTTCCGGTGACTTAATTTTGTCTTCCCCAGCCTTTCACTGCTACTGATCCCAAGGCCATTGGCCATCGAAACTATCATGCAGGTAAGTGGGTAGCAAAATGCTTGGTCTTGCCATGCATGGCAGTGTGGGCCTTTAGTCCCGTTACTGGGAGGCAGCTGCAGGCAGTGAGTTAAGAGGACATACAGCCACCACTACCTAACTGAAGCCCAGGCTTGGACTCACACACGTCTAGGGTTTACACGCTTGCTCCTTTTTAGCTCTCAGCTGCTTTAGTCTGCAGAGCTGGGGTGAGATGGGCCCCATTAGCCTGTGTTGGGCACTTCATCACCTGTGCTTACCTTGGCCTCACTTGAGCTTTTTATCCTCCAGGCTACTCCATGTTCGGGGCTGGCCTCACAGTCGGACTGTCCAACCTGTTCTGTGGAATCTGCGTGGGCATCGTGGGCAGTGGGGCCGCCCTGGCTGATGCACAGAACCCCAGCCTCTTTGTGAAAATTCTCATCGTGGAGATCTTTGGCAGTGCCATTGGCCTCTTTGGGGTTATCGTCGCAATCCTTCAGGTGCTGAGTGCCCCTCTAGGGAGATGTGGCCTTTGTCCTTGTACCCAGCCCAGCCCTACTTTTCTTTTAGAGGAATGGAAGTACCTCCCTCCTTTACCCTGGAAACTCTGTCTCATCCCTTGGTTCCCCCTTTGTTGCCATATATGCACATATCTTCCTTTAGGCCTTCTGTTTGCATCTTTCCCCTCTCTGCTGTCTCTGGAAACGTCTTTGTGCTGTAGCCTGGGTTGGGATATCTGTGTCAGTCTAACTTGACATGTTTCTCTCAAGGGCTTTATACATATGTGAACTACTTGTCAGTAGAACAGCATGTCTGAATTCTGTGTTTTGTCACAGTATACGGGTTTTTGACTTGAAAGTCTCCCTGAGACTTTGGGTGCTTGACTGGGTTGACTCTTGGGGAAACTGGCACTATCTCTGTGGGACTTCTCTTTGTTGTACACCTCAACTCCTTTGTCCCTGTGCATGTTTGTCTGTTAGAGTGTATCTGTCCTTGTATGTCATCATCTGTGGTCTGTCTATCCATCCACCGCCTTGCTGGTTCTGATCTTGTCACTGTCCCTGCCTGATTTGTCTTGTTCTTCTTTTGCAGACCTCCAGAGTGAAGATGGGTGATTAGATGATCCGTGTGGGTGGGGCCGTGCCCCACTGTTATTTATTGCTGGTTTTCCTGGGACAGCTGGAGCTGTGTCCCTTAGCCTTTCCGGGGCTTGGTGTTCAGGGCCCTCCTGCACTCACCTCTTGCTGCCTGTTGACTCTGGAGGCATTGCAGTCCAGACTGAACCCCAGTGTGGGGAGTGGGCTGCTGACGGTGACTGTGTACAGCTGTGTACCTGTGCCCCTCACCCCTTCCCCTATCCAGCCCATCTTCCCAGTGTTCATGAAATAAACTTGGTGTTTGTCCCGGTCAGTGAGGCTTCTATTGGCCCTTTGCGACACCTTTCACAGGGGAAGGGTAGGGCCTTGGCACTAACTCCAACCTCTTGTAACTCCATCTCTGCTCTGGAAAGTATGCTTCTGGGGGAGGGAGGTCAGGGTGCTGGATGTTGAGTCTGAGCTCCGGGACCCTCCTAGCCCTTGGACCCCTGTGTACTAGACTCAAACTCAATACAGTTAATTCTCCTTCCGGGCTTCAAACTTCTGAAACTCCCCACACCTGGTCTTCCTAGAGCCCAGTTTTTTACTGCTCTTGATAGTCCTGTATGAACATCCAAAACCGTCCATAAACCGCTTCTCAGGTCTCAACTCCTGGTGCCCTGTTCAGCTCCGCCCATTTCGATCCAATTCTGGATTTTACCCCCTAAATCTACCCAACCTGCTTTTAACCCAGAAGTCACTTTCAGTCAACACGGTTAAGGGTCTTATCCAGCAGGCAGCCCGGTTGACTGACCTTGACTCATACGCCCATGAAAGACTTAGCAAGGCCTTAACCCCCGTGTTTGAGTCGCCCACTATCCAGACCCGGTCCCAGCTACCTGAAGGGCCTAGTCATCCGGCTTCTGGCCGCTTTTCAACCCTAAGGCAAGCTGGTGGAGGAACCTGATGAATTCACGCGCCCCTCCTGGGTCTCCGGCATCTCCTGCGGATGCAAACGCATCTCCCGGCTGGCTGGGCCGCGCAGGGCCAACGGCAGGGGCGGGCGGCGGAGCGGCGCGCGGCGCGTGCGGGCGCGCTGGAGGCGGGGGCCGCGAGGGCGCGCGCACGGGGGCGCGCCGGCCTGGCCTGCCCCTCCGAGGAGCCGTAGCGCGGGAGGGAGGCGGCAGTGCAGTGGTCCGTCGGTCCGCCGGTCCCTGGGTCTGCCCGGCCCCACCCTGCCTCCCGGGGCGGCTCGGCTCCATGGCCCGCGGCGGCGGCGGCGGGAGGTGGCCCGGGGGCCGTGGGGACCGCTGACCGGGCGGTGGGGCCGGGCCATGGGGGACGGAGCGGTCCGCAGCTGCGGGAGCCGGGATCCCTACCCGAGCTGGAGCGGCGCCCCCTGCTGAGCCCCGAGCGCTGGGTGAGAGGAGGGCGCGCGCGGCCCCCAACCCAGGGCCCCGACATTCCAGACCCGGCCCCGTTGAGGGGCCGCCCGCGCGCCGCCCCAGATCCTAGCCCAGGACCCGGTGAGCGAGGCGCCGGCGCTGCCCCCGGCCTGGCTGCACCCCACCCTACCCCCATCCCGCTAGCCTCCTGGGCTCCTACGTCCGCCCCCAGCCGGCTTCCCTCATTGTCCTCGCTCGCCCCGGCCTTGTGTCTCACAGAGGCGCTGGGCCCCGGCCCCACGTCTTCATACCCCGCTGCATGCACCCCTCCCCAGGGCTCCACACCTACCTGTCCTCTGCTGCCTCCCCCGTCCCAGGGTGCCACGTGTTCAACCTCCCAGCCCCGCCCAGACGCACCCCTCAGCCTGGTGGTTCGCCTGACCTAGAGCCTCTGCCCTGGAGGGAGGAGTGGGAATGCGAGCACGTGGGTCTGGGTGTATGGCTAGGCTTGTATAAGTCTGGGAGCCGCGGTTTGTTGATGTATGTGGCTGGTATGTTACTGTCACCCCAAGTGTGCCCGGCTCTATATGTAGGTCTCTGCGTGTCCCTTGAGTGCGGGTGCCTACGGTTGGACCTAAGGCTGTCTATATGGTTCTGTGTTGGCCGGAGATACTCTGCTCTCAGGAGCATGGCCAGACGTGTTTGTTGACCCTCCGGAACTACAATGGAGACCTGGCCCGAGCAAGGACCCTTCCCCTCTCCACCTCTGCCATCCTAGGAAGTTTACTCCGTCAGGACCTAAGCATACTCCATTTCAGGAATCAGAGCTAGCCTCGCTTATCAGGCTCCAGAACTAGCAGGAGCTCTTGAGTGAGGGTTAGCTATTGCTTGCCCCGTACTGTATTTTTACCCCCTGTTCCAGTGGGAAGGATCCTTTTAAACATCCTCTCCATTTTGGGAGGGCCCTCTGAATGCTGACGGTCCCTTTTCAGCCCGGTCCCAGTTGGCCAGGCCTGCTTGCTGTTGAGACCTGAATGCCCAAACCAGCCGTGGGACTAAGCGACTTCCCATCACGGCCCTTGGAAGGACTAAAGTCATAGTAGAAAGGATTCCCACTTGATAGCACTCCGAAGGTGAAGGTGATCCATTCCCTCAGCCATGTGTGCTGGGTTGAGGTAGCGGCTCTGTGGAGCACAGCTGGAGCCTGTAGTTAAAAGTGGTTGGGTGTTTCGGGGCAATCCTGTGTAATCAGGCTCACCTGTCCGTGCTGCCGTACAGTGAGGGTTTGTGTGTGCGCGTAGGTGGCTTAGGGTTGGGGTATGTCTAGGACAGCAGAGACTGGCTTGCCAGTGACTGCCAGTGACTTGGCAGGTAGAATACAGATAGGTTCCTGAGAGTCAAGGTGAAGACAGGGGCCTGTGGATGGGCAGCCGAGTAGGCAGCATTATCTGTCCTGCCCTGACCTCGGGATCTGTTTCTCCACCCCTGTTCAGGCTGGCAGCCGGATGCTTGGGCCCACTGGGCCAGCCACTGGCCGCCTGCGGGATGAGCAGACTGCTGGGGGGGACGCTGGAGCGGGTCTGCAAGGCTGTGCTCCTCCTCTGCGTGCTGCACTTCCTTGTGGCTGTCATCCTCTACTTCGACGTCTACGCCCAGCACCTGGCCTTTTTCAGCCGCTTCAGCGCCCGAAGCCCGGCCCATGCCCTGTACCCTGCAGCCAGCAGCAGTACCAACTGCTCTCGGCCCAACGCCACTGCCGCTAGCTCCGGGCTTCCCGACGTGCCCAGCGCCAGGCCTGGCACCACGGCTCCAGTCCATCCACCCTGTCCCGACATGCCGCCTGGTCTTGGTGAGCCTGCAGAGTAGGGTCTGCCTGTTGCAGGGGTGGGGACAGGCTCCCTCCCACCAGTGTGCCTAGGGAGTTGGAGTGTCGAACCATGGGGGCGCCCAGGCTCTCTGTTGCCCACTCCCAGGTGGCTAGTGTCCCTGGATTCTGGCAAAGGCCCTGACTCTTGACACTGTCCTGCCTGCAGTGGGCCGAGTGGTCATCGAGTTCACCTCACCCATGCCTCTGGAGCGGGTGCAGAGGGAGAACCCAGGCGTGCTGCTGGGCGGCCGCTATACTCCACCCGACTGCACCCCGGCCCAAACGGTGGCAGTCATCATCCCCTTCAGACACCGGGAGCACCACCTGCGATATTGGCTCCACTATCTGCACCCCATGTTGAGGCGGCAGCGGCTGCGCTACGGTGTCTATGTCATCAACCAGGTGCGTGGTCTGCGGTCCTTGGCTGAGCACTAGCCAGCGTCGAGGAGCTCACGTGCACCCACGATGTGCCGGTTGGTGCACATGTGGGGCTGGAGAATCCTGTGGGTCCTCCTCACCTGTTGCTGGTTGTCTGTCGGTGAACACAGGAAGGGTCTGTGTATGGAAGGAATACGAACATATAAATGTTGGCATGTACTTCTGTGGCATGTACATAGCTTGTTTTGACATCTCCTGGGGATATGCGTGTCAAACAGAGAGAAAAGATAGGTCAAACAAGAATGGTAGAGGCCTAGTGTGCACCGACTGGGAGGCAGGGTCAAGGGCCTTGAGGAGAGGGAGAATTAGACTCTGAAAGCCTGAAACCCTAAGTTTCTTAAGCATCTAAGCTGTGGCTAGAACCAGCATTGGGCTCCAGGACCCTCTCTGCCCCTGGAGTACTCGGTAGGAAGGTATATGGTTGGGATTGGAGTGCGGGCAGAGAGAACCCAGAGAAACGTGGTCCAGGCCTGCACCTGAGAGAGATGAACAGGCAGCAGCAGGAGGCGGCGAGCCTTCTGGGAAGAGGAGCCTAGAAGACCAGAGCTTAGCAAGAGAACTGATCTCTGTTTAGGAACTGTTCTGTTGGCTGAGGGGTGGTGGAGTTCAACAGCCAGGCCTGGCAGCAAGGGTTAGCCAGAGGGATTAGGGGAGGCCGCATCAAGAAAAGCCTGAGAGGTATGTCTGACAGTTGGGAGTCTAGTGTGAGCTGGGGGGGGGGGGGCATTGTTTGCAGTGGGGGTGCTGTATTACGTGTGAAGCAGTGTGACCAACTAGGAAGAGATTACAGTGGCAGAAGAGAGCTGCTGAGTGTGCTCACGGTGCAGCGGTCTACAGAGTAAAAGGGAGGTGTCGCTGTAAAAGAATTTGGAGAAAAGAGATGTGGAAACAAAGCAGGGGTTTTTAGTCTTGGCTGGTAGCAGTGTTCATGGGATGGGGACCACAGGCGCTGGGCCGTATCCAGTGGAGAGCAACTTGGGATGCTGTCTTGCCTGGAATGATGAAAGCTTGAAGAATTAGAAGGACATTCTGCAGGCCGACTGTAAGGCTGGACCTAGGGGGGACATCTGTGAGGGAGAGGGGCCTCCGGTAACACCAGCATGTACACAATTCTTTATTACACATTTCTTGTTTGTTTTTTGGTTGGTTGGTTGGTTGGTTTGTTTGTTTGTTTGTTTCGAGGTAGGGTTTCCCTGTATAACTGCCCTGGCTGTCCTGGAACTCTCTCTCTGTAGACTAGGCTGTCCTTGAACTCACAGAGCGATCTGCCTGCCTCTGCCCCTGGAGTGATGGGAGCAAAGGTGTGCGCTACCACACCCAGTTCACACAATTTTTATTGTGTAAATTTGTGAGTATGCACACTCAGGCCGTGGCACTCATGTGTAGGTCAGAGGACAACTTTGTGGGTTACTTCTCCCCTTCCCCAATTTACATGGGTTTTGAGTTTGAAAATTCCTTGGATCCAGCTGTCAGGCTTATCCAGCAAATGCTTTACCCCAACTGAGCTACCTCACTAACCCATAATTTAGAGTTTTTTTTTAAACATAGTTGTTTAGTTTTATTTATCTATTTATTTAGTGTGTGCGTGCGTGTGTGCGTGTGTGTGCCATAGAACACTTTTGGAGATCAGAGGACAACCTTGTGGAGTCCTGGGGATCAAACCCAGGTCATTAGGCTTGTGTGGGAATTACTGTACCTGCTGAGCCATCTAACCAGCATTGGAATTTCTTAAAACCCGCAACATCTGACATGCCTCTAGGGCATGGAATATTGAGAGTGGGGCTGCTAAAGAGGCCCAGAGATGGTCCCAGAGTGTGTCAGGAGACCCAGCTGTGTCGGGAAGGAAGCGTGGCAGCTGGGTGAGCGCTGTGGGGGAGTGAGAGGGCTGTGGACCAAGATTGTCCAGTGGATTTAGCAACAAGGTGGGCCTAGCGAGAGCCATTTCAGGGGCATGCTGGGGGCGGAAGCAGATTGCAGTGGGTTGAAGAAGGAATCCGATTTGACAGAATAACTAATTGGAGACAACTCTTAGGAAAAAAAAATTCTCTGTTGAGAAGGGAAGGCAAAGGGTAGGGTGATGGCTGGAGGGAAGTCTGAGGGTTTTTTCCCCCCTCTCCAGAGAGAAAGCGGAGCATGTTTATGGGCCATGTGGGAAAGACTGAGGGCTCCTGGCTGGTGAGAGTGACGAGAAAAAAGATGATAAGCCAAGAGAAAATGGCCAGTCCCTCTAAGGGCTGGGGAGGAAGGCAATGAGCAGGTGTAGGGTCAGGTCAGTGTCCCAGAGGGAGCTGCCTCCAGCTCTCGGTGGGTGGGGGCCGCTGTCTCCTGTCTCTGGGAAGCACCCATTCACAGATCCCAGCTGCAGAGCGTCTGTCTTTAGCCTGGGTTGTGGAAGAGGTCGAGGGGCCAGTTCTCATCAGCTCCTCCATCTCTGTCCAGAGTTGCCTGGGCCTGCATGGCCAGGAGCCCTGCAGCTCTCTTTCTTTGGGTCCCAGCTCACAGAGGAGTGGCTGTCGATAGCCCGTTGCTTGTCTTTTTTTATTGGGAAGACAAGATCATCCAGCACAGTCCTGCACCGGCTCAGAGGCTGCCCAGGGAGTTGGAAGTGGATCGAAATGGGCCAGAGGAGCTGCTTCAGCACTGGTCATTTAGGGCATTCATTGTTTGTCTCACGTCATGACTGTAGGCTCAGTAGGGAGGTAGATCCCGGCTCCTCATCTCTCCACCAGCACACCCGAGGTGCTCTGGCACAAAGAAGAAAGTCACAGGGTGTGTTTGAATGAATGAATGAATGAATGAGCACTCTAAATAGTGGTTTAGTAGACAGTGATATAAACTAAGCCCAGAAGAGAAGGGAGAATTGTACTGGGGCCTGGAGGTCTGTTCAGACGTCAGCCTTTCCCAGGGATGGGATGTCTAGATAACCAACCCCAGTGCCTGGTAACAAGAAGGTCCAGCATGTTCTGTGACAACGGCAACTGGGAGACTAGAACCAAACTGTAAAAGGTCTTTGAATGGGGGATCTAAGGTGAGAAGCTGGACTTAATCCTGAGAATCTGAGAGGTTGTGGGGGTGGGGGACAGTTGTGTGGGCCCCTGGGATCATGATGGAAACTGAAGTGGCAGGTACCTGCTGCTCTCGGACCCAGAGCTGATGTGTGTCCGCCCACTCACCCACCAGCATGGTGAGGAGACCTTCAACCGGGCCAAGCTGCTCAATGTGGGCTTCCTAGAGGCGCTGAAAGAGGATGCTGCCTATGACTGCTTCATCTTCAGTGATGTGGACCTGGTCCCTATGGATGACCGCAATCTGTACCGTTGTGGTGACCAGCCCCGCCACTTTGCCATTGCCATGGACAAGTTTGGCTTCCGGTGAGACTCTTCTTAGTAAGGCTCAGACCTCCATACCCCCACTTTACCCAGGCGCTTAGTCCCAGCTTCAATGTCCTCCTAGCCTCCAGCCCCCGGTTCAGATCCCTCTTTGTAATGTGGGTCCTCCCTGGGTCCTCGTTCCTCGTTGTCCCCACACACCATCTGTGATCCTGCATCTTGAATCCCCTTGTGACCCTGACACCTGCTCTTCCATGTCATAGGCTGCCCTATGCTAGCTACTTTGGAGGTGTGTCAGGCCTGAGTAAAGCCCAGTTTCTGAGGATCAATGGCTTCCCCAATGAGTACTGGGGCTGGGGCGGTGAGGATGATGACATCTTCAACAGGTAAGCAGAGACGGGCAGAGAGCAGGCTGGCTCAGGGAGTGAGGAGGGGCTGGCTGGGTGGGGCTCCTTACCTCTCCCTGTGCCTGTTGAGTCTGCCTCTCCCGTCCTAGGATCTCCCTGACTGGGATGAAGATCTCCCGCCCAGATGGCCGGATAGGCCGCTACCGCATGATCAAGCACGACCGGGACAAGCATAACGAGCCCAACCCTCAGAGGTGACCGCAGCACCCCTGACCCCAGGTGCCCCTGATCCCTTGCTCCCTAGAGGTAACTTCCCAGGATCCCGAATGCCTTCGATCTCTGACCCTGTAGAGGAAGCCTCTGAGCCTCTTTGGCCCCCAAGAAGTGCCTTCCAGAGGCAACTGTTGCCTAGAAATGCCCCAAATGCTCCTGACCTCCAGCCTCTAAAGGTGACTCCTGGCACCCCTGGCCTGGCTCCTAGAGGTGACTAGATTTTAAATCGTAGCTTCAGTTGTCATCGCATAGACTGCGTTTCCATCAGTGTCCTCAGAGACCTCACTTAGGTCCTTTGAATGACCCCTGCTTATACTGGTCCTGTCAGAGCAGATCGTGGGTGCCAGCCATAGATGATAACATGATAGCGGGTGCCAGCCATAGATCGAGGAGCCCAACAAAGGTGTGCCAAACAGAGGAAATGTGGGAAGGGAGGGTTGCGACAGTGCCAACCCCTCTGAGGTCAGAGCTGACGACAACTCCTTTTAGGGTCCGGATGTCCACTTTAGATGTTTGTGGCTGGCTGGGTAAGGGCTGGCAGGCACATGGACACACAAGCAGACTCTTTGAGTTTCCGCCTGCGTCTCTGAGTGCCAAGCCTTTGGGAGCCAGGGCCAGTGCCTGCCCTGCCCTCCCTCAAGAGGCTTACACCAGGCAAGGAAAAGTTATGGCACACATCATGAACACCAGGTGCTTTCCTGGCAGAGAAAGGAATGGGGCAGTGGGAACGTGGAGTGAGGCTGGGAAAGTTACTCCTTCGCTGAAATGGCCCATTCCCCTGGGCATATATTCACCAGTGCTGTATGCCAGGTTGGTGGAGAAGGCCAGAGTGGATGAAGGAACTTGTCTTTGTAAGAGCTGAGCATGAGCATGCACAGCGTATACTGAAACCTTAGAGCAACACGGTTCTTAGACATCTGCAGGCTGGGAGCAACGGGAGGGCCATCCCAGTGCTGGGGAGCTGGGGACCAGGGGAGTTTTAACGTTTTCCCAGAGGGCCCTGAGAGTCCTGGGGAGAGACACCATTGAATTTATTTGGAAGTCTTACTTTCTGAGCTCAAGGAAGATGAAGGGGAAAGGCTTAGCCGCTGGGTGGACTTTGGGAAAACCTTAATGGAGCCTGAATTCGTAAAACTGGAGGTGCTATGTCGAGGGAAGGACCCTTGGGACTTCTGTGTCCCCAGACTTTTCTGCTCTAATCTCCGACTATAGGAATAGAGAGATGAATTGTGGACTGACTTGGGGATAGAATTTGGCAGAAGCATGAGATCCCTAGGAGTCCGGAGAGCCAATGAAAAAGCGAGTGGTTTAGATGAAAACATGGTCAGCAGGGAAGGAATGACAGGCAGATAAATGCCAGGACCCTTGGTCTCATTGTAGGATTAGCTGGTCATCAATGAATGCCTGCTCGGGTGTGGATATGGCTAGACAGCATGAAATTTTAGGGCTAAGGAAGTCTGGATGGTGGCTCTAATACCTTTGGCCTCCAAGTTAAGAGTTATTCAGGGGTTGGAGAGTGGTGGCGCACACCTTTGACCCCAGCACTTAGGAGGCAGAGGCAGGTGGGTCTCTATGAGTTTGAGCCTGGTCTACAGAGTGAGTTCCAAGATAGCCAACGCTACACAGAGAAAGCCTGTCTTGGAAAAAAAAGCAAATGAGAGAGAGAGAGAGAGAGAGAGAGAGAGAGAGAGAGAGTTATTTAGGATTCTTCCCCCCACCCTACATGTTCAGCTCATCAGCAAAGCATGTCAGCACCACCCACAAAGCATTTGAGCCCATCGTCGGCTTTGCCCCTTCTCCACCTTTACCTTAATCTGTGACCTTGCGATCTTGCTCTGATGGCTGCAAGGGTTTTCCTGGCTCCCTCCACGTACTCTTGCTCACGGGATGTGAGCTGCTTATCATGACCTGCACAGTCCTCCCAGCCGTGCCCTGGCCAACATGCCAGTCTGTTTCCCTTCGTCCTGTGTGCTGTGACTTCGGCATGAAGCGCTCATCCCCCACCCCACCCCCCCGCCTTCAGCTTAGCCTCACATTCTTCTCCCAAGGTCACCTGTACCTGTAGGCACGCTCATGTTTTCCTTTGCCCAGTATCTGGCTCCCTTAGCGACGCAAACTTGCTGTGGGAGGGAGGGCGTGCATGTCCTGTTCATGGCTGCTTCCCTGTTGCTCAGGGTACAATCTGGTATACAAGAACGGATGTGGAAGGAGTGAGTAACGGGAGAGAAACAGATAATGGCAGGGGTTAGGAGAGTGAAGAGGACACTTCTCACATGGGGTGCATTGAAGCTTGTGGAATACCAGCAAGATAGTTCCGTGAGTAAAGGTGCCCACTGGGCTAGCCTGCAGTCCTGAGTTCAACCTCCAGAACCCACGTAAAGGTGGAAGGAAAGGACCAACACGGCATTATTGGCCTTCGACCTCTATACACATGCGTCCGTGATAATAAAATATATGTAGTGAAGGTCTGAATGGAGAGACCTGTGGGTGTTGCAGTTGTACTCTCTGACCAAAGGGGCTGAGGTCTCCGTTTTGAGAACAAATATAAGAGCAGGGGTCTTCCATCCTTGACGGTAGAGATTCGGGATTGAGCAGAGACTGTTAGCCTTGATCTGCGCTCCTCTCCCTTTCTAGGTTTAGTAAGATTCAAAACACAAAGATGAGCATGAAGTGGGACGGCATTGGATCAGTGCGGTACCGGGTCCTGGAAGTGTCCCGGCAGCCGCTCTTCACCAACATCACAGTGGACATTGGGAAACCCATGTCATGGCTCAACCTCAGTCAAGGCTGACACTAATGGACCAAGGCCCTCCGTGCCCTTCCGGTGTGGAAGGTTGCCCACCAGAGGACTGACCTACAGCCTGGCTGACAGCTGCTTTGGGATCATCCCTAAGACTGAGACTGTGAGCTGTTTTCTGAGTCTTAATAGACAGCCAGCTGCACCTAGAAGTTTCAGAACCCACTTCGAGGGGCTTCTTGGCAAGCCTCTCCTGTGGCCCTCTCTGGGGTCAACCCTTCTTCCTGCCCTACTTTCCCCAGCCCAAACCTCCTCACTGTTAGGGTTGGGCCAGCCCCTGCACTGCCTCTCGGAGTGGCCTGGGCTAGGTCACTCCACCTATTTGTGCCTCAGTTCCCCCCCACACCCCCACCCTCGAGTCCTCCAGGGCCTGGAAAGGTGGGAGGTTTGACTAGGGGGCAGTGTCTCTTCCAGAGGGAGCTCTCAGCTCTGGAGATCCCTCGTGCTTCCAGGGGAGGGGAAACCTTTTTCATTCAACATTGTAGGGGCAAGCTTTGGTGAGCCACCTGCTGAGGAGCGCCCCCAGGAGGGGACCAGAAGGGGTGCTGTGTTGTTTCCTGGGATCATGGGGTTGCCCTTTGCATGGGGGAACAGGTGGGGCCTGGATCAGTCGATGGTCCTGGCCTCCCTCCCTTAAGAGGCAGAGGCCCCAGGGCCTGCTCTGTTTATATGTTGCACAGAAACTTGTGTGGGTGCTTTAGTAAAAAACGTTAATGGAGTAGCGCCTTGTCTGTTTGGGAATGGGTACCGGTTCCCCGAACTAGTTTGCCGGGGTCATCTAGTGACTTCCAAACCCCTATACCTCCGCTGTTCTAAGGCGCCAAAGTTTATCTTGATGCCGCTTTGAGGCTAGTAGGGGTAAGGAAATAGCGAACCAAATGGGACCAGATTTCTCAGTTCTACTTCCTCCGAGGTAGAAAGGTGTCCCAGGGTAAGCCCAAGGTGCTAGAGAACTAACTAGCGAGTGGCGAATGGCGCAGACACTGGGCAGGGCAGGGCCTCTTTGGAGGGCTGAGCCGTTTCCCAGGTGACCGCCTCTTGGGAGGGGAGGGGCTAAGGCCGGATTCCCAGAGGTGGCCAGGATCCAGTACCCCGTAGTGTCTGCCGGTAGTAGGCCAAGAGACCGCACAATTCCAGTGAAGGGAACATAAACAGAAAAAGGCGGGGCCTCCATGTCATCAGGAGGGACTTGGTGGGCGTGGTTCTGGTCCAGAGCAACCATCCGTCTCCCAGGAAATCTAGTACTCTGACCTGTGGTCGGTCCGTCCTGTAGGTCTGAACAGGGGACCGCGACCCACGCAGGCCATGTCCGGGGACTCCCCAGCACTGTGGGAGCTAGTGGAGGAGCATGTTCCACTCCCAGAGCGGCCTGAAGTGAAGAGGATTCTAGGGGAGGCAGCAGTGGACCTGAGCCTGGAGTTGCGAGAGGAGGTGGGAGTCCGGTGGGTGGGGGGTGGGTCACGTTCCAGGCCTGCCCTCCAACTCACGTGATTTCCGGCCTCCACCGGGTCCCAGGCCCTATTTGGTGACCCCTACGTTGGTCTCACTGTCTGCCCGTGCCCTCCCTTGTTTGGCTCCTCCCATCCCTGACAACCCCCACCGATACACACACACCCATTCCCTCTGCCCCAGTGGCAAGGTGCCCCAGCTCTCCTTGCAGGTGGCGATGTTAAAGGCTCTGCTCCAAGAGATCCAGTCTTCTCAAGTTTCGGGATCCCACCCCATCTCTGCCTCTCCCTCCCTTCTGGCACCTCCCCCTCTCCTGAGGGACCTCATGCGCCAAGAACTCCGACAGTTGCTCCAAGGCCTCCGCCTTAAGGCTATCTGTGAGGGCAGGTGGGAGTCTCAGGCATGGCCTCCTTGCCCGGACATCAGATGGGCTGCCCCAGATAAAGAGACAGGGTGGCTTTTCCTGGGGTTTCCTGAATGGAGGTCATCAGGTCCCTTCATGCACATGTTTTCAGGGACCAGACCCAGGTGTGGGCCAAGTATAGTCCCAGGGTCCTTCACTTTGCCTTAGAGGAGCCCAGGTGTGACTCATCACAACCGGAACTATTCCCGATGAAAGCTGATAAGCCCAGGTAAAGGGGGAGGAGGTTCTGCCCAATTGGTGGATCCAACCCGGTTCTGTGGAAGAGTTCTCATCCTGGGGCTGGACACTTCTACAGCCACTTGTGATAGGGATGGAGACAGGAGGGCTGAAGTCCCGAGGGACGCCTGCCCAGCTAGGAGGCAGGCAAAGCTTGCTGGGAGAATGACTGCTTCTGTCTGGGTCCTAGAGTATGAGCAGCAGTCTTCCAAGCAGATGAAAGGGAGAGGAGTTTTTGCACGCAGAGGACAGGGGGCGATAGAGCAGTTCTCCTCAGGCCTAGCAAACAAGATTGAGGGCTGGGCCGGAGGTACCTGGCGAGCTGAGAGGAGGTGACAAACGATGTTTTCAGCTGGCAACAGAATGAGATGAATGAAGGTGCTCATGTTCATGAGAAGACTGTAGCAATTTCTTAGTCACCACCCCCCCAGTCCTATCAGCTGAGCACTGTACCCAATTTTCAGGTGAAAAAAAAATGACAGCTCAAAAGGATAAACAGTTTTCCCGAGGTCACAGGGTGAAGGTGGCAGAAGCCACATGCAAGCCCGGCCTCTTGGAACTATTGTTTGTACTCTGTAATGTTCCTTTGCGTGGAAAACAAATGCTCTACAAGTGGTATTTGTTCCCTGAAGGACTATGACGAGCAACACAGAGAGGGTGACGTTAACCTCACCTGTCGGCAGCCGTCACAGGGACCTGAGTGTCATCAAGGACCAACTGAATGTGTCTAACATTGACCAGGTTATCAGACACCTGAGGTGAGGCCTAGGAGCACCTGAGTGTGTGTAGATTGGGGGCAAGAAGACAGGAGTGGATCTTTAGGGGCTAGGGCTGAGAGGGGATCGTGTGTGTGTGTGTGTGTGTGTGTGTGTGTGTGTATGTGTGTGAAGTGGGCAGAGTTTAGTGGGGCTGCTACTATACCAGCAAGCAGCCAATTACAGGGAGCAGGAGGGGCCAGGGCCCTAGAATTTCAGCCAGGCACAAGGGGAGCCAAAGGAGGTTGCGATGTGGGGGCTAACAGAAGCAGGAGGAGCCACAGGCCCAGTCCTGGGGTACAGAAGAGGATAGTGCTCGTGGGGGTGCAAACACTGAGGTGCCTGGAAACAGCGGGGGGGGGAGGGCTGGAAGGCTGTGCCCAGGCAGCACCTGAAGGACGTGGCCCGAGAATGGAGGGGCTAGAGTAGCTCTTGGGGCTCCGAGGTTGGGGCCGCGTGGTGAGCTCAGCTGGGCAGGTCCTGCCTCACTGGTTCTGGCTGTTCACGCTCCTGTCTAGGAGCCTCCTGGAGGAGGAGTGTCGCATGCTGCAGAGAGAGGCCTCTGACCTGCAGGTGAGTGCAGTCCTGGGCCATCCCCAAGGTCTCTGCTTAGCAGGGGTCGTGCTTGCGCGTCTGGGTAGGTATGTGCGTGCCAAGGCTGTGAGTCCTAGACCTGTTTCTCATGTATCAGAGGCCGTGGTCAGCAGGTTAGACAAACCCACTTGACAGTCCCACATCTCTTGCACCCTCTCTCCTTACGTCTGAGCGTATACCCAGCTGCCATCTTGCTAGGCTTAGCTTTCCGCAGGCTATGCCCTCATGATGGTTAGTCTGAGACTCAGTGGCCTTATTCCTGCCCTACACTAGGGCTGTTGGTCCTTTAGGCAGGGCCACTGAAACGGCTCTCTCCACAGCACTGTCTGGAAAAGGAACAGATGCAAGCTTACCAGTCCTCCAAGGCCGCCCTAATGCCCACCCTGGCAGGTAAGGACCCCAGGGAAGCCCCCAGAGTACCCATCCCCCTACCTTTACCTCATACTGTACATACTCTAGAAGAGCCAGGTACTCTCTCACCGTGCCCTTCCTCAGAGATAAAAGAACAGAAGGCGGCCATGGAACGGGAGCTACAGGTCTCTCTGGGACCTTCCTGTACCTCCTCCAAGCACAGGTACACCAAATCACAGGGCAGACAGGGTAGGGTGAAGGGACAGATCATGGTCACCTCACAGCTACCATCTTGTGTAGGCAGAAGCCCTTGAGGTCATCCGTTCTGGGCCTCAGATCCTTTCCTTGTCTCCATGGCTACATGCCTACACCTCCTTCGGAGCGCTGCCCCCACCCTCAAGGTCAGACAACCACCCATCGACGAAGACTTCGGTACTTCTGCTGGGAAGAGCCAACTTCCGCATCAGTGTCTGGGACAGCATCCCAGGCCCCAACCTGAAGGGCTGGTCCCCAAACAGGCTACTGCTTCTGCTTCAACTCGCCTATCTGTTGTTGCCTCCAGCTTCCATAGCTCCTACCAGTTTCCGCTTCATTCTTGGATGAGCTCACACAGCCCCACCCAAGCTGAAAGTTTGGTTTGGTCCCAGCCCCGCCCCTTAACAGGTCGATCTAGGACTCGGTGGCAGGATACCTGTTCTAACCATCACAGCCTTTGGCCCCTCTCCTCCACTCAGGCCTCCCCCCAGAGGCCCCATCCCAGCCTGACTTCTTGGCCCCTAGGGGCCCAGACAAAGCATAGCAGCAGCTCAGAGACAGGAATAGAAATTTCATTAAAATCTACGGACTTTAAAACCCTAGTGATGCGCACCAGGCGGTGTCGGGCGGCATACCGTTATTGCTACAGAGGATTAGAGGTGCCTTGGCCAGGGCTGTCACTGCAGAGGGCACAGAGGACGGACACATGGACACTGCAGGGCTCGGGGGAGACTGGGGGCCATTTGGCACATTGAGTTGCGGGGGATAGCACGTCTGGGAAGACTGGGCCTTCAGCCTGGTGGAGGGCGGACAAGGGAATGTCGTGCACGGTCCCCTTCCCCAGGACTCTGGGCTCAAACTTCCTACTGAGAAGTCCCCTTTCTTTCCCTCCATGAACAAGTGCTTTGGGCAGGCTGCTGAGTCCCAGCCTCTGCTGGCTGGGCCTGACAACCGAGGTTGGAAACAAAGGGCAGAGACCCCGAAGCAGCCAAGTGAGGTGCAGGCAGGCCTGGAAGACAGACAGACTGGACTTGAGGCTGGGGGCGGGGGTGGGGGGAGAACCACAGATTATACGATTTTTACAAAAATAATTACACAAACAGGGCTGGGTGGTCGTCTGACGGCCAACACTGTATGGCCCCTCACCTCATCCCTGGGAGGAAGATACAGATTTGCTGGGGCGGAGGCTAGGGTCTGGTCTGGGGTCAGGAACACTGGTCATGAGGCTTGAGGGGAACAGGTGGGGTATGGCCACAGAACCTCTCATCCCCTGGTGAAATGGCTCAGGGCAGAGCGTGAGGGTATCAGAGGCCACGTGAAGCCTGGCAAGCCTCCGGGAACCCAGCCTGAGACCTCCTCCAAAGTGCTTTGGACACTGCCGCCCCACCCCCACAGCAATCCTCCCATCGCTTTCCCACCCCCAGCTGCTATCTTGGCATCCAAAGGACGTGTAAACATTGGGGACGTGAGCACAAACGTCTGCACGAGCAGTGGTGGCCAAGGTGACAGCAGCCATCCTGGCCAGGGCATGGTGGAGCAGGTGGTCCCACCTGCCCACTGCCTCCCCAGTCTTTGTGGTGGGAGCAAGGGTTGGGCGGGGCCTCTCCCCTTGCAACAACTGTGCTCATATCCTCGAGTCCTGGAGGCGACTGGAGCCGTTACTGCCCACAATGGGGATCTGGGCCTTGTCCGGGTGCAGCGGCTGGACCTCAAATCCATCTTCAGGAGACGGGGCCGTGGTGGGGGCATAGCGCCCAGTCCGGTGCTCCAGGAGGGCAGGGCCCCAGTCTCTGCTTGGCTTTGTGGCATTTTTCAAACGCTGAGGGCAGGGGACACAGTGAAAAGAGTGCGTCAGAAGAGAACCCTTAAGCTCCAAGGGTTTCCGCTTCGCCTGGCTGCCCAGCCAGTCTCCACTCCTCACCTGAAGAAGTGTGTCTCCGTCTGTGCGGCAGAGCTGGAACAGCGCATACAGCGGGATGCAGATGACAGACGACAAAGCCATGAGGAAGCCGATGGCCACGGCCCAGCCTGGGTACTGGTAGTGGTTGTAGGTGATTGGCCGGTATTGGATCACCGTGAAGATGAGAATGAACTACAGATGGTAGAGGTGAGATGTGATGCTGGCCAGAGCCCCTCCTGGACCCCAGGCCTAGCCCTCCCAGCAGCAACCCTTCCTCTCCAGACTCCTAAGCTAGCAAAAGGTGTTGAGGTCAGGGCAGAGGCAGCTGTCAATCCCTGTGTGACAGAAGTCAGAGGAACCCACCGCCTAGGTTGGGGCTGGCCATGGAGGCACCATAAGAGGGAGAAGGTATGTTTTTTGCCAAAGCCCTGAACTGGCAGAGAACAAGCAAGCGGCTGCCACTGCCTCGCTCGGCCCTGTACTGCCTTCTAAGATAAGGACAGATTCCTAACCTTAGGCCTGGGCTCTTCCGGATCACCTGTTATCTTGCTAGCCCCATAGCCCCAGCTTCAGCTTTCCACCTCAGGTTTTCCAGCACTTCTTCCGGCCTCCGTTCATTCTGCAGACCCACCCTCAGCATTCCTGTCGAGCCCTGAGCCAGGGCCACCTCTTTCAGGAAAACTTTTGGGATTTTTCTGCCTTCTAAAAGGCCTGTCCATGGCATCTCCCACCTGCTTTCCTCAGAGCCGCTGTTTCCTATAGTCCTGAGAGTGCCTAGGATTATTACTGCATTAACTCTGGGTCTAAAACACCTTGCCCAATCTCAGTTATCTGTTCTAGCTGATTTTTGCCAGAGATGCTCAGATTGGGAAGGGGGTTGAGGACAGGCCAGGTAAGGTCCTGCTTTCCACTGTGGCTGTGGACACAAGTGGCATTCAGCCTGGAGAGTGTCCTCCGGCTGGAAATGCTGAGTTCAGGTAGCAGACACACGCCTCTTTCCGAAGGGGTGTGTGAGGCAAGCAAAGGACCTAAAAGAAACAGATTTGGCCAGGTGGCTCACAAGCCACACCCAGGGGGCACTGTGAAAGGATTTAACCTGCCTCTCAGCCTTTAAGTGAATCCTGGAGCTAAAGTCCCTCTGACCTCCGTCATCCTGAACCTACGGCATCCTTCTTGGGGCACAATACATGGAGTGTAGGCCTCCCGACCTAGCAGAGCCTGTGGGTATTTGTGTGTTTGGTTATTTTCCTCTCTCTCTCTCTATCTCTTTCTCTAGACAGGGTCTCACTTGTGGCACCCTGGCTATCCCAGAACTCTATATGTAGACCAGGCTGGCTTCCAATTCAAATACTGGCCTGCCTCTGCCTCTCCAGTGCTGGGATTAAATTCAAGCGCCACCACGGCGGTTTTAGCAAAGCTTGATGTATATGAGGATGAATTCCTTCAGTGGATTTACAGAAGGGTGGGCTTTGTCAGAAGAGCTTTCACAGGCACACAGGGCCCCAAGGAGAACATAAACATGTCTGTACAGTGGGCCGCCCACTTTAAGGTGCCTCCAGCCTGGCCTTCTAGACACTGCCTGCTTTACTCAATCTCTACTCCTGGACGACCCACAGGCCCCAGGCCAAGGCCCATTGGTGGGTGACCCCCAGATAACAGAGTGCAGCCTCCCAGCCCTCGGGAGAGAACGTCCTGGACCTGGGCCAATGCCACAACCCCAGAGGGCATGGTGCCGGGCAGGGGTTCCAGGCCTCTCTGGCCTCAGTCTTGAAAGACTTCCGCTCCTCCTGTTTCAATGCTGGGCCTGTGGCCAGAACTGTTGCCCGTGCCAGGCTCAGGAACATCCCATACCCCATGCGGTGGAGGCCTCAGTCCTCCAGGGACCTTTTTTCAGAAACATGAGCCAGTGTGGAAGTCTGGTACAGAGCCCTCCGGGATTCCAAGGAACTGAGCATGGCACAGGTAACTCTGGACACTGCCTTGTCACTCTGTGAGGCCTCTGAGACTCTTCTGTATGGAGTGACTGAGTGGACGTGCTGACCCTCTTCTCACATAGTGGGTACTATGCCACCAACCCTTCCCCCTTCTCACTTCAAACAAGCCTCAGAATGAGCCAGGTTTTAGCCCACAGGCCATCCGTTCCCCCTCTAGCAGGGTTTCCTGTGGCACACTGGCCTGCATCAGGGTCCCTGCCCCTTATTAAGTGTAGAGTGGTGGGTCTACTCAATGTCCCTGTGCCTTAGAGCGAGAACAGTGATAACCCAGAGAGGTGTTGCATGAGTGAACAGGGTGAGGAAAGAAAGGCCTGGCTCCTTGTCGTTCAAGTACAGTGCTCTGATGCCCTTCCCTGCTGCTCTGCGTTTGCAGAAATGGGGATGCTCCCTTCGAAGCCATCCAACCTCCCAGCATTTGGAGCCTTAGGAAATGCACCCACCACAGAGCTGACCTAACGAACGTCTAGCCCTGCGCTGACAGGTCCTGGGGCTGCAGAGGAATGCTACCATGCTCACGTGTCTGCCATGTACCTTCCAGGCTTGGGGGTAGCCTCCATGAGGGTCTAGGGTAACGGTAGACAGAAGCCACACTGATACTCCAGAGGCCCTTTGGAGGCAGCTGGGCAGTGGTGCCAGGGAGTGATGCCGTGGCCCTGACATCTCTGAGCTTGGGTTATTGACTTCAGTCAAAAAAAAAAAAAAAAAAAAAAAAAAAAAAACGGCTCAATATCCACTTCCTAACCCAAGGCCAGGATCTGACACCTCTGAGAGTGCACACATCTGACTACCCAGGCCTCTTAGATGCCCAACGCCAGAGCTGTAAGCACAGAGCTACTTGGGAGGGCCAAGAAGCAGCAGAAGCGGGAAGGGCCCGGGAGGAACTTACAAAGATGATGGCTGGGGAGACGAAGCGCCAGCAGATCTGGAAGAAGAGCGGTGGTGGGAACCCCAGCATCATCTGGATGTCCTGGAAGTAGTTTCGGTGCCCTGGAGAGATTTCGGGGCGGGGGGGGGGGAGTCAGTGACCTAAGAGGACAGAGTGGGCCCGTCACAGACGGGGACGCCTGAGGCCATGGAAGGGTGAGCACTCACCATAGATGTACATGATGGACACGCACATGATGCAGGAGATGACTACCAGTGAGAAGCTGGCGGCGTAGTTGTCCATCAGCAGCAGCCAGTAGATGCCTGCCTGTGGACCAGGGTGCAGATGAGCCAGGGCAGCACAGAGCAGGCTCCCCACCCACTCCCAAATGCCGTGGCAAGTGCAGCGGCCCCCCCCATCTCCATTCTTACCTGGCTGGTGAGGGGAATGCCCAGCAAGAAGCCAGCCACAGCCACACCCAAGGTCACATAGGTCTTTTTCTGCAGGATCCACTCATTCCCCACCTCATCCACAATGGCAGTGACGAGGGTCTCTAGGAGGCAGAACTGAAGGCACAGCTATCAGAACAGGCCTGCGCTCTGCCCCCGGTTCCTCCTGCCCAAGCTGCCAGCCAGCCACACGCACATTCATGTCGTACCTGAGTACCCAGCCCCAGCAAGATGAGCATGAAGAAAAAGAGCAGGGACCAGAGTGGGGAGATGGGGAGCAGCGTGAGGGCCTCAGGGTAAGCTACGAAAGCTAGCCCAGGACCGTGGTCTGCCACTCGGGACACATCCACACCCAGATGATTGGCCATGAAGCCTAGGATGGAGAAGATGACGAAGCCAGCATAGACGCTGGTAGCACAGTTGGTGATGCTGATGATGACGCTGTCCCTGAGGGAGAAGAGAACAGGAGAGTTTAGGAGACCCAGCTTGCTTCACCTTTCCTCAGTTTGGGCCAACAGAAGACATGGAGGTAGAGTATTCTAGAAACAAAGGTGCCTCCAACTCCCTCTTCTATCTGCTCTGGGTCTTTTAAAGTGAGTCCAGGGTTCCTGACCCTCGTCCATCCCACCTCTGTCTGGCCAGTGTTTTGCTCTCTACTTTCATGACCCACTTGAGATACAAGAGTCTCAGGGCGTCAGGGCCATGAGTACAGGAGGTCGCCAGGAGGCAGTAGGAGGCAGTGGAGTCCAGTGGTCAGGCTAGCCTCCAGGCTGGCAGGGGGCGCTCACCGGTAGCAGTTGTTGTGGAACTTGTTGTAGGACGCCATGGTGATGAGGCCACCCCACGCGCAGCCCAGGGAATAGAAGATCTGAGAGGCGGCATCCCCCCACACCTGCAGGGAGGACGGTCAGTGAGCCACTGCCGTCGGCCCCGGGGTCACCTGCCCTCTCCCTAGTCCCTTTGGGGTCAACCCTCCACATCCCACCTTGGCCTCGAGGATCTTGTCCCACTGTGGGGTCAGGTAGTACATGATACCCGTGAAGGCTCCTTCCAGGGTCACTCCGCGAACAAACAGAATGGTCAGCACCACATAGGGGAACGTGGCCGTGAAGTACACCACCTGGGGCGAGACAGGCTCCGTGGATTCCCCTAGAGCCCCTTTCAACCCCCGTGCTACCCCCCTGATCCCAGCAACCCCAAGAGGAGAGGCAGGGTGGGAACGAAGCCTGCCCGGGGAAGGTACTTGCTTTTCCTGAAGACTTGACTCCTCGGATGAGGCAGAGGAAGACGACCACCCAGGAGACACCGAGGCAGCCTAGGAGGGGAAGCCGCACCTCCCCGAAGTTTCCAATGTCATCCGACAGCTTCAGCACATACAGCCTGGGGACGGGGAGGGGACTGTCACTGAGAGCCAGCTTCTGCCACCCAGCAGCCAGTTCTCATGATCTACGCGCCGAGTTGCAAGATCCCAGAAGCCTGCTTGTGGAAGAACGGGAGCTGCTTTGGGAACCCCTACCCTGTGTCCTGCAGTCTGTTCTTGGACCCTCGAGGGCTCTGAGAGATCAAGTTTGAGCTGGTCGTCTTTCCTGCGGCAGGATGACTCCCAGTCTCGGCTTGGGCCCGCCCCAGGCAGACCCTTTCCATTCTACACTAGGAATGCCCACTCATCCTATCAAAGGCACCTCCTCCGGGCAGCCTTTAGAGAGAGGTATACCATAAAGGTCCGCTCCAGCTCTAGTGAGCCGAGTGGGCAGCAGAGCGAGGATGGCACCCTAACTCATCCCCACGTGGGTGTGGCTCCACCTGGAGCCCTAGGCCTGGCAGGCTGTGCTTTTTCGGTCAGTCACATACTTAGCATACCAGGCTCCTGGGCTGGTGCTAGACAAGAGGCTTCTTCCTGCCCTTGAGCAGAGGATAGAGGAAAGCAGGTAGGACCACTGTGGGAGGGAAGGACACCACAGAGTGGACGAGACACAGGAGGGGGTGTCGTAGCTGGAGGAAGAACCAGGATGAAAGACTTCCCTGAAGGGATGAGGTTAGAATTAGGGTGTGAGGATGTGGGTGAAAGGTGGGAAGAGTGAGCCTACAACAGGGCAGGGGACCAGGAGCTGGCATGACCAGCCTGGGCATGCTGGTTCGCTTGAGCAGGAAGAGGAGATGGGACAAGATAGAAAGGCAGTGAGCCTAGTTCTAAGAAGTTGTGAAATCAAGGCTAAAGAATTTTTCAATTCCTCCTGAGGGCCAAGGGGAGGCCTTTGAAGCCGAGGCCTTTTGTCAGTTCGTTTGCTTTAGGATAGTCATGACCGTCTATGGCTCCAAGCCTTGCAGTGGTTCTCATAACCCTTACCTGGCTATAGGCCCTGCAGGATCCAGTGTCCCCAGCTCTGCCATTTCTCTGATCCCCCTTCCTCCTCCCTCCCACTTTGCTCACAGATTTGGCTGCACTGGACTTGGTTTTTCTCAAACATGTTAGTATGCCCCCTTTGTACTTGCTACTATTTCTGAAGTAGCTTCTTTTCCCGCCAGAGAACTCTATGCACATCAAGCCTTGGATCACCTTGACATCTTTCACCCACGTGAATAAGGTGCTGTGTTTTACACTAAATCCCTGTATAGGATAGAGCTAGACTTCTGTGATCTCCAACTTCCTCCAGTCTTTATTCAGATGACAATTTCTCAAAGGGGGCTTCTTGACTCCCTAGCCCAGCATGCCCTCACCCTGGCCCAGCATGCCCTCACCCTGGCCCA
>NW_026594311.1:2219128-2277192 GCF_907164565.1 Psammomys obesus | reverse complement strand
AGCATGCCCTCACCCTGGCCCAGCATGCCCTCACCCTGGCCCAGCATCCTTCCCTTCCCTGTGCTCCTCCGTAGCACACACCCTCCTCATTCTATATATTTTGCTGTTTATGGTTTGTTTGCTTTACGTGAGACAAGGTCTCATGTCACCCAGCTGGTCTTGAACTTATGATCCTACTGCTCCCTCCGCTTGAAGGCTGGGATTACAGGTGTGTGCCACCTTCCCAGGTTTTATGGAGGTCTGGGGATCAAACCTTCAGGCACACCAGGTAGGTACTCTACCAAATGAGCTAAGATCCCAGACCTTTATTTTTTTTGTGGCTTTTGACCTCTGTGATTGCAGGGGGTTTTGTTCACTTCGCTTATGTCTGTATATCCCCAGTGCCCTGCACCGAGAGAGAACGTTTGATCTTGACTGAATGAACACTGTGGCAAATGGCTTGGGAAGCAGAAAGGAGAAAGCCCTGATGAACGCTCCAGGCTAGAGGCGAGGAGGCGCCTCAGCTTCCTCATCTGCAAATGGGATCACACCACCTTTCTTTCCTCTCAGCACAGGTCCCACTTGGAGGCTGTTCTCCCTCTGCTCAGCATCCTTAGCTATGCCCACATGAGCTCTCAGAGCCCACGCAGACACTCTTAACTTGGGATGGCATACAACTTTGGGTCTTCATGGAACAATGTTGACAGGGCTGTAACTTGGTGCCTGCTTGGCCTGCCTGCCCACCCAAAGTATACTTCCAACTGTCTCTCTGTGGCTTCCCACTTTCCTCCCGGGGCCACCCTCCACAGCATGGCCTGTGTAGGGTGCCGCCCAACTCCTCCTCCCTCTGCCCAATTCTCCCAACTATCTACATCAGTATGTGAGGCTGGCATGGCTCTCCCTTGGCCTAGCCACACAGGAATCAACGGACAGAGGAGTAAAGTTCAGGGGTTACAGAGGATCCAGGTTCCCTTTGGCATTGACTTTTCTCCCTGTCGTAACACACACAGAAAACAATTCTGTTGGTCCGCTGAGACAGACAGAAGAGGCCATTCATAGCTGAAGGCAATGGACTGGGGCTCCTGGCAGCTTCGGCCACACCCACCTGGGTGTTCCTCCATTAGACACCAGTGCCAGCAAGCGGGGGCCCTTCAGAATAACCGCAGGCTCCCTCTGCTTCTACTGAGTTACTTTTCCGTCAAGTGCCAACATTCAAGTCAAGAACCCCTTTTAATTTAAGGGATTAAAAAAAAAAACAAACCTTTTTGCCTCATTACACATGCTAACATGGCAGTATTTGATGTTATTTTTGTTGCACAAGTACAGCATTACTGTACTGGGACTGCAGAGCTTAAGATGGTTAGCCTGGGAACCGAGAAATGAATTCTAGCTTTATTTTAGGTTGTGCCGCATTTAGTTCTTTGTTTTGCTTTGGACCATGTGCTTCTGAGATCAAACAATTAACCTCAGAGTGTTTGGAACATGACTTATTTATAAGCTGGCTCTTGACACATGACCTCTCAGGAATTACTCTGCCTCCCCACATTTCTTTTCTTTTTAACTAATGATCCTCCTGCTTCAGCCTCCCAGCTGCTGAGATTACAGGTGAGTCACCACGCTCAGCCTTTTTCTTGCTAAAAATTTCTCCAGATATTAGTGAGATTCCGTCTCAAAAAAAAAAAAAAAAAGGTCAGTCAGATATGACACTTGCCTTTAATCTCAGCATTTGGAAGGCAAAGACAGAGAGGCAGGAGGATCTCTGTGAGTTCAAAGCTAGCCTGGTCCTATATAAGGAGTTCAGACCAGCCAGGGCTGTATAAGACCCTGTCTCAAAAAAAAAAAAAAAAAAAAAAAAAATCCGCAACTGCAGATACATAGAATGGACAGTAACTGGCTTGAGAAGAGAGAGCCCTCGCTACTGAACTCTGGGGTTTATGCCACGCTCCCACATTTCACCTCTGTAATGACGAGGAGAGGATTATAGCACCCAGATTCTAGGGGCGAATACCCAAGACTTAGGTAGGTCTGGTGGCCTCCCACGAGTACACAGTGGGCCAGTGGCGGAGCCAGGATTTGAGATGTCAGCATGACTATGAACCTGGCATGAGACACTAGATGGGCGAGGGTGGAACTGGGATCAGAGTCCACTGCCTCAGGTGCCAGCTGCCACAGAGGCGGTGGAGCTCAGAGAGCCCCGTCACGGGCTCAGAGCTTGGAAGCCGCATTCAGAGCAGCGCAGGAGAGTGTAAAACAAGCCCGGGGAAGGGGTGCAAAGGGTGAGCAGGGAGGAGTGGCTCAGAAACCGGACTAGATGCGCTCTCTTTAAGGGCCCTTGTTTGTCTGTCTTCTATTTTTGCTAAGGTGCTGGAGATGAAGCGCTGGGCGAGCTCTACCTCTGAGCTACAGCCCAGCCTTCCCTCATCATCCTTGCAGCCTGCTGTCTTCATTCATAAAACGGTAACTGCATCATGCCGCTTCTCAAAGGAACACGTCGGACTAAGCGCCCTGGCAGAGCGTACTGGCCTAGGACCTTACAACAGCGGAGCCAGGGCAGGCCTGGTTCACACAGCCCAGCTGACTCCAAAGCTGTCCGACTTTTTAACCTCGGGCTGTCGTCTCTAAACCTGAAAACGGGGCTAATACGACTTACTGAGACAATACACTGGCACCTAGTAGGTAGTATACCAATTCCTCTACCCTCCTATAATCAGTAAAGCCTGGGCAGCTCCATTCTTCTCTGGTACCGGGGAATCCAACACAGGGCCTCAGGCATGCTAGCCAAATAATCGGCCACTGGATAAATATCCACCGGCCCCCTAGCTCCTTCCAACCACACTACTCTCTTAAGGATCATTTCCCAGCCAGACCTGTTGATGCAGGCCTACAGTCCCAGCTACTCTAGAGTTTGGGCAGGCGGATCACAAGTTCAAGGCCACTTAGTGAGCCCCTGTCTCAAAATCACAATGTGAAAAAGAAGCTAGGGATATAGCTCAGGGATAAGGTACTTGCACAGCATGCTTGAGGATTAGGGCATGGGCCAATGTTCAATCACCAGCGGTGCAGGGGGAAAATACTTTCCAGGCTCTCCAGGAGGTGGCAGCAGGGAGCCACCGGGGGTTGGAACTGGGCTAATTAGGTAGGGCTGGCACAACCCCACTTGGGAGCAGGGCCCAGCTGTCCCCTCAGTATGCCTCCCTAGGCAGATTCTCAGTGAGCTATTCCCCACTGGTTTCACTGGCTAACGTCTCCAAAGCTTTGCCCCGGAGGCAGGCAGCACTGTAGCATCTGCTTAGGGTGAGGAAGGTAGGCAGGTTTGCGCTCCTGGAAGCTCCAGGGAGGTTGATCTTCAGTCTTTCCATCTAGGTCAAGTTGTGCGGTGCGCATCACGCCTCCAATGGACAGTTGCCCAGAGTCCTCTGTCTGGGTGTGGGCTGTGCCTTGAGCTCTTCCCGGTCTCCTCTCTGAAAGTGGTCTGTCCTACGGCTGCAGCTTCGGGGTGTGTACTTGTAAGGCTGGACTGAGAGGACCTGTTACCACTCTGCTGAGCCTGGGACCCTGTGCACCTCCCCTTTGGCCTTCATCACACCGCAGAGAAAGCTTCAAGCCTTTAGGCTGCCGGCACCATGTGACATAACCCTGCCCTCCTTGTCTCTTTTCTCACTGTCGGTCGCACCTGTGCCCGGTCCCTGCCTCAGTTTGCCTCGTCATGGCCTCTGCTCACCTAGTCACGACACTCCCAGCTCCTCTAGTCCTCTCTCCCATTTCTGGGCAGCTATGATCACCTCCTCTTGTTCCCCATCTCACAGAACTCACCACTACCCTCTCAGAGGGCACCCACTCCTAATATACTTAACTATCGGTTTCCTTAAGACTGTTACTACTTGGGAGCAGAGGCTCGGAACCATTTTTACACCTGTCACAGGCACACAGGGCCGTTAGAGCAGATGCCACAGATGTTTGTAGAACGAACAGGTGAGGCCTACCACCCACATCCAAAGATCCTCTGCCCTGGGACTCTCCAGTGAGACACAGGAAAAACACCTTTCTGTGCCCTCTATCTGCCACTCGGGACAAGGTGATCCGGACACCTTCAGTAGCTGCCTCCCTTCACAGGGCCCAGAGACACTAGTCTCTTTGTCACCTCTGAACAAAATGGGTCTGGCCGTCCTGGCATCTCTGGCCTAGCAAATGTCCATGGCTCCTTCTGTTCTAGAGTGTGAAGAGGAAGCTTAATTCTTGTTAGTTCTCTGGGAACACAGCGCCCCTTCAAGTCCACCTCAAAGCCCGCAAGACCTATCCATCCATGTTAGTCTCAACAGAGAAGGCTCTCCACGGCGTTGAGAATAACCTCTGGTGCTCTGGGACCCTCACCCATGCTGCTCTCTCTCCCTAGCATGCTATCCTCCCCACCAACCCCGCCCCGCCTTGCCGTGACTGGCCTCTGGAGCCTTAAGATTCCCAGAGAGCCCTCCTCTGCTCATCTTCAAGTCTGACACAGCCCTCTGTGTGCCTGCCATTTCAACCCACCTCTCAGCCCTGGGCAGCACGCACGCGTGCAGACGACAAAGGCACGGCTGCCAGGTGGGGGCAGGGAGGACTGAGGGCTCATCTCCCCTGACCCAGGGTCTAACGGGAGCCTCACCTCCAGTACTCCTCGCTGGGGCTGGTCCTCTGCAGGGTGTGGTTGAGCAGGTGAGACAGGTTGCCAGACAGGGCAGCGGGCCGGGAGCCATTGGTGAGGTTGGAAGCGTCCAGCACTCCGGCACAGTCAGGCGTGTTCCAGGGGTTGTTGCAGTATGCCCAGGGCAGCACGTGGGTCATGGAGGAGAAGAAGTAGTAGAAGGCGATGCAGATGACCACGTTGTAGTAGATGCCGATGTAGGTGGACACCACCATCATGCCGTAGCCCACACCTGCGGGGAGAGCACAGTCAGCGGCCCCACAAAGGTTCACGGTCCCTGAAGGTCCAGTGTGGGCCAGTCTTGGATGGAGAGCTACAGGAGGGAAGGTTCAGGCCTCTGGTAAGTTGGGGGGGGGGGGGGGGAGGAAGCGGTTTTGTGTTTACACGTGGCAGGAGGGAAAGTGGGGGCCAAGAAAATGTGAGTACCAGCGTGTGTCCCTGGCCTTGGCCATTGATGCTGAGCTCGGGGTCAGCACCGAGTCTCATCAGGGGATGTTCATGTTTGTACAGATGGACAAGCCGGCCTCTGTGTAAGTGTGTGTGTGTGTGTGCGCGTGTGTGCACACGCACGCACACAGACATACAAGAATGAATGAGCACATACATGTGTGTGTGTATTCTCCACCAGAACCTCACCTTTGAACATGGGGCTGATCCTCCAGACCCCCAGGCAGCCCTGGCTTGCAAACTGGCCGAAGGAGAGCTCCATGAAGAAGAGAGGGATTCCGCAGAAGATCAACATGATGAAGTAGGGGAACATGAAGGCGCCTGGCATGCAGGGAAAGGTCAGGCTCAGGGTGGGCTTTCGGGACCGCTCCCTGGGTTCTCAGAACCCACAGTAAGACCTTTGTGCCTCACTAGTACTTGGACAGGAGTGTGCCAGCACTGAGCAGCAGCCTGGGGCTCATGCACACTCCCTGCCCTGTCTTTGAACTGGACTGAGGCTCCCAGGAAGTCCACTCTGGAGAAAATCCAGCCCCAGAACTGCCATTTTGGGGCGGGATTTGATGGTTTAACCAACTGATTTCTCCCCCACCCCTTCTCTCTGTCTTTCTCACACACACACACTCTCTCTCACTGAGATCTTCAAATATCTCTGTACTATTTGGGGGTCCCATTAAAACATGTGGCACTGACAGGGAACCCAGGAAATGTGTTTTTCTCTACTTCTACCCTCCAAGGAGCAGGATGGCCAAGATCAGACCCAAAGAACAGGCTGTGAAAGTCTGCGGGTGGTCTGCACCTTAGGCAAAATATGCCTAAGCCAGAGATGGGGAGAAGACCAAGGCCAGAGGCCAGCTTCTTCCGGGAGTGCTATCTTCCGGGGAGATAGTGGCCCAAGCCCTGGTGGGTGGTCCCTGCCCTGTGCCCACTGGGTACCTCCCCCGTTGCGATAGCAGAGGTATGGGAAGCGCCAGACATTGCCCAGGCCCACGGCATAGCCCACGCTCGTCAGTACAAACTCGATCTGGTTGCCCCAGTTGCCCCGTTTGAGATTCTGGTCCTTCTTGGTGGCCTCGCTGGGCACAGCACCATTCTGTGGGGACAGGAAAGGAGCGACCATCAGGAAGGCATTTGTGCCCCATGTCTGACCCTCTGAATCTCCCCTCCGCATAGCCTGGCAAGAAGACACAAAAGGAGGAGCTGCAAGATGATACCCAGCCCTCAGCACCCTATGCCAGGTATACCAGCCCACCTGAGGAACTGTTAACAGCAGGAAAGGGGACACTGAGCCAAGAGCCCCCTAACCCCTCGGAAACCTTGCCTTTCCTCTCAGGCTAAGGACCTAGGAGCAGCTGAGCCCCATACCAAGCAGCCAAGTCAAGCTGGGCACAAAGGGGCCTGTGTCCAAACAGCTACCCCCCACCCGCCGCCTACCGCATCGCCAGGCTAAGCACGCTGCCCACGGGCAGTCGGTGGCTACACTGCTCCCTAGAGAAGGCTCCTTCCTGGGGGTACAGGGTGAGCAGGGCTAGGTGGAAGCGGTGTTTGTGCAGCTAGACTTGGCCCGTCCTGGGCTGGACAGACCTTGTGAAGAACAGAGAGGGCCCTGGGGAAGCTGACTTGAGCCACAGCTGGGCATGCTGTGAGTGACAATACAGACTAGAGTTGTTAGGTACCACGCCAGACTTTGAGGACAGGCTCTGCTAGAGGGAACAGAAGTGGTTTTCCAGGGAAGGGCTGCACTGAGTGTGAGGGTGGCCTGCATGAAACCCCGATGGATACTCTGCCTGCTTGCCTGTGGAAGTGCTGGGTTAGGCTGTCCAGGATCCACTGGAGACACCCGTGAGGAGACCCTCCTTCGGGTTGGACCTCTAAAAGCCCCTTACTATGTCCCTTCTCCAAGCTACTCTTCTCCCAGCCCTCTCCCGCTGTGAGAGGGAACCAACCACCACAAGCTAGACTTGAGAGGCCTGAGAGTGTCACTAAGGACACATAGGACCCTGGGAGTCACCAGCAAAGAAATACAGAGTGCTTGTACACCGACAGCAGCTTCCCAGAGATGAGTTGTGACCCTGAGAGGGGAGGACAGGAGTTCTCCTAAAGGACACTTGGATCAAGGTTAGAGTTGTGTGACCAAGAGACGGGCTTGATGCTGACTGTCACATGACAGTGACATCTTCCAAGTTCAGCAGCCACTCTGGCCAATGGGTAGCAAGGTGGCCTGGCACTCTGACACACTATCAGACCTTCACATTGGCAGACAAACCTAAATGGCATCACTTAGGGCCCCAGGGCCTTCTGAAAAGGCCCGTGGGGAACGCAGACCTAGGCAGCATCCATGCCCGGTGGATGAGTGCCGTCGTTAGGGAGGACTGCCCCATGCATTAAGCCTGGCTTAGACACGCTGCCCGCCACGTCCACAAAGGAGGCTGCAGGGCACAGCACCAGGAATTAGGGAGGTGGACTCATTCCCAGAGCACCCTGAGCAAACTGGCAGGCTAAAGGTACATTCATTCATTCATTCATTCATTCATTCATTCACCAAATTCTAGACTTGCAGATCCCCTACTATGTGCCAGGCTTTGGTTGCTCAGTTGGAAACAAAACAGTTCATTAGAAGACATTGATCAATTAAGAACACACGTTGCCAAGCATGGTGGCATATGCCTTTAACCTCAGCACTCGGGAGGCAGAAGCAGGCAGATCTCTGTGAGTTTGAGGCCAGCCTGGTCTACATAGCGAGTTCCAGGATACCCAGGGCTCTTACACATGATAAAACCCTGTCGGGGTGGAGAGCACACACCTTCCTACGGGCAACTTTAGTATGATCACAAAATGGACTTCCTCAATGCCCTACGAGTGTGTGAGACAAGAAAGAGGAGGCAGGGTGAGGGCCAGGCAGGGCTTTTGGGTGAAGGGAAGTGGAGGCACGCTGCGCCCCGGGAGACAGTGGCGCCAGCTTCGGAAATGTGCCCTCTGTGACACATCCACATCAGCACCTCTAGGGATCTTTCTCTGGGGTAGGGGGCAGGGCCATGTTCTGAAGGGCATGGGGCCTGCTTGGGGTGATTTATCTGCACCCAAACAGCCAGATCTGCAGCCAGATCGGGCTCCTATCTGTTGGCCCCACAATAACACTCTTATTCTGTCCCAGGCTTGTTTACTTAGGAGCACAATGCAGGACTGTGGCAGCTCCAGAGCCCATGGGTGGGGTCAGAGGACAGTAGTCCCAGCTGTAAAGGGGACAAGTGAGGGTTCAAGATGGGCCCCTTGGCAGGGAAAGGACAAGGCCTCCCGAAAGACATCCAACTCTCCAAAGCTTAATGTTGAAAGCCTCTCTCCTGACTCAAGGCCACAAGGGACAGACTCCTGGCCTCTCCAACCAAGTGCAGCAGGACCATATTGGAATCCCTAAATTCTACTCTTTCCCTGTTAGATGGGGATAGAAGAGGAATGGGGTGGGAAAGTCCCCAGCCACGTGCCATAGGCTCCTCCGGTCCTCAACAGCTAGGCTTTAGCTAATGAGACAGATCCCGCTGAGCAGTACACCATGAGCTGAACGCTAACTGATGCAGCGGAGCACGCAGCGAGGGGCGCCCCAGGACAGGAGCTGGACTGGGGCCTACCACCAGCCACTGGCAAGAACTTATGAATAAAATTAGGGCTGCCCAAAGACGGGGTGCCCTTCTCTCCTCCAGCCCAATGGCACGCGGTGCTAACGAGGGGAGCCTCACTTACCATTGGCCCCTGGCCTCCGCTCTGGGTAGATCTTAACTCAAGCAGCTGGACGGTCTAAGTTCTCCGTCGACAGAGGATGCCCACCTTTCTACGGGGGCTTCTTGAGTGCTCTAAGTTGTCCAGACCTGCTCTGGAGAGTCCTCCGTGTCCCAGGAAAGGGCTCACTCCCACTCCCCTGTGTGTGTGTGTGTGTGTGTATTAAACCTAGGGCCTCATGAATGCTTGGCAAACCCTTTGTTGACACAGGGTAAGCCCAGCTCCGCATTCTCTATGCTCCATAATTTCTTGCTCTCCTTGCATCATTCCTATTTTAAGACACCCCCTCTCGTTGCCCCCCCCCCGACCTGCCTCATCACTAATGTTAACCATTCCATTGGCTCTGAAGCGCCTATGGAAGAACAAACTCCTCTGTGCTCATGATTTGACCCAGACTGTCTGCCGGGCTGCTAAAAACGTGGATGGCCTGAATTCCAGGTGTGTCCTGCCCACTGCATGTCACCCTCCGCTGCCCCTCCATGCCCTTCATCTCTCCCACCTGCTCCCACCTTAGCGGGAATGAGCCCACCGGGGCAGATTCTCCTTGTGACCTGGCACACAAGTTCCTCTGACTCTCCTGTCTGTGCCTTGCCTCCCGGCAGCTCTCCGAGAGACCACTGCCGTGTCCTGAGTGGCTGGTTCTTCAGGGAAGGGTACCTTACCAGGTACCTAAGCTCTCCCAGGCTGGGCAGAGCACATTGAGAGCTTTCTTCCCACAGCTAAGTGGGGAAAACCTGACTGGCCCAGGACATAAACACATGGACACACATGGTTCCTCAGGAGATCCCCTAAGTGTCCAAGCTGGCCGTGGAGGGAAAACACGCCATCCTCACGCCACAGCTGTGATCTCTGTTAGGTTAACAACCGCCACTGTGTGCACCTGGCTGGCTGAGCTGAGGCGATTACATAAGTCCTTCCCACAGACCTCTGCCTGGCTTACTGCTGGGGGAGCTGCTGGAATCAGGATCTCCCCACTCTGCCCCGGGGCTTGGCCAAGACAGGAAGTGGAAGGCTAGGTAATCTAGAACCTGCTCCCTGGCAGCCTGGAGCAAGTCCCTTCTACCACGGGCAGCTCAGTGTCCCTCTCTAGGGAACCGGATGCCAGACTGGGAACCTGCTGGAGGCTCTACCCACGTTCCTTGGCCCTACCTCACCTGCAATTCAGCTTTTTCTTTAAAACAAAACAAAATTAAAAATTTTTATTAATACTATTATAGTGAGTGTGTGTGTGTGTGTGTGTGTGTGTGTATACACATCGGCCAGAGGAGAACACTTCAGGAATTGGCTCTCCTCTTCCACTATGGGATTCCAGGATCTAACTCAAGTTGTCAGACTTGCACAATGAATGTTTTTACGCCCTGATCCGTCTCAGGGCCCCAACTCAACTAACTCTTCTTGGCTCTCCATAGCCACCTCCCTTTAGTGCTCACCAGCTTTCTAGATCTTTTGGTTGTTTCTTAAGCTTTTACTCCGTAGCCCAGGTCAGCCTCAACCTCACAGTTAATCTGTGACCTACCTTGGTCTCCTGAGTGTTGGGACTACAGGTGTGAGCCATCACACCTGGCTTAAAAAAGAAAAAAGAAAAGAAAAAGAAAAAAAAAGTTTTATGTGAAAACCCAGAATAGCATCAGAGAATAGCCAGCAGGCCGGCTCTGATGTAACTCCGGCCAACATGAGGCAGGGGCCCCTCATTTCTTCCTCATATGGACACAGAAGCCTGGCCCCGGAACCCGAACTACGCCTCTACTCTGGCTGGGGACTCCCACCGCCCCAGGTCAGCATTCACTGGGTATTTCTGTGAATTGTGAACTCCCTCCGTGGATACGAAGAACTCTGGAGCTGCCCTGGCAGGCTGGCTCCGCTGGGACCCAGCAGGCTTCTTGTTCAGGACTCTCTGGCCCCAGGGTTTGCTCATGGGATGAAATCTGTCCAAGACAAACTCAGTGGAGGAGAGCAAGCAAGACCTCACATCCCAGACTGACTTGGAACCGAGTCAGATCACAGGCAACTTGCTCGGAGCCCCAGTGGGGAAACGAGACAGAAAAGAGCAGCTATTACAGTCAACGTTGCCTCAGAAGAACCCAAGCCACCTCCTGAGGCACCTCTCTGCTCTTGTCCTCCCGGACGCTCTCCTGGCATCAGGGAACACAGTGGTTCTTAAGCCACACCTGTGCAATAACGGGCTTCCACCCTTCACCTGCAGGATATCAAGTGGAATCAGAGACACTCAACCACAGGCCTGATCTCTGGCCTTGGAAACCTAAGTGTGAAATGGCCAGAGGCTCGAGAGACGGGGGGGGGGGGGGGGACAGAAATGGTAACACCTGGCCCATCCTGCATGATCCCCAGGATTCTGAATGCATTCTATCTCAAGGAATGCTCAGAACAAGGTTAGGCCCCTCCCAGGACCTTTTCTAGGTGTCTGCAGAGCCCAGGCCCTCATATGGCATCAAAGAGAGGCAGGGTTACACCTGGTACTGGCTCATTACAGAGCCCTGATTGACAAGAGAGTGACCTGCCAATTTTTTTTTTTTTTTTTTCTGCAGGCAGCAGACAGAAAATGCACACCCTAGGCATGCCAGGCCCTGATCCGGGTCCCAGGGAGAGTGATGGAGGATTCTGGGTGGGCTCTGGGCATGCCCTCACCTTCCTTCCTGGAAAAGCCCGGCAGTCTAGAGGGCTGTGCCGAGGCAGCTGTGGGCAGCCTCTGCCTCATCAGTTGGCAGCAGGATGGTACTCTGGGAAGTGGCCCTAGTTCCTTGGCTCTAAGGAGTCCTTAAGTTTGAGAACAGCCTACATAATGCTTCTTCCAAACCAGCCCACATGGCCTCAGAGGACATTCCTTCCCTTGCCTTCAGAAGGTCAAGTCAGGATGTCCTACAGGAGAGAAGAGGAACCTTCCCAGCCCCTCACCCTCACCGCCATCAGCTGTGCTAGCCTCTTTGCCCGGCCTCAACTTCCAAAGCTGAGGAAACGCGGCTCCCACCCTGTGCCGGCACTTGCCCTGGACATTGGCAAATGCTCCAAAGGGTCTCTCCTCCCAGCAGGGACTTCTGCCTATCCCCTTCCCCCAGCTCTCACCACTGGGCCCATGTACCACACTCCCTGTCCCCCCACACCCTCTCTCCCCATAGGAGTAACTGCCGTGGCACAGACAATGAGGCTGTATTGATTAGCACAATTCCTGGGCACCTCCGGCCCGTCTCCCCGGGAGCTGGGACAATGCAGCTTTGATACTCAAGAGCAGATTCTCAGCAGGTCTTTGGGCTGGGGGAGCCCTAACACCCCCATTCGCCTCCCTCTCACCCCCACCGCACAGCTAACTCTTCCTGCACTCCTTTGCAGTCACAACTTTCTGGGTCACTTTGGCTGGTGTCTGTCTCACTCACTGGCTGTGCCTGCCCCCTCCTGGCACAGAGACCACTTAGTCCCCTGCCCCACCACCAGCCTAGCCACCAAGCCTGCCTGGTACCAGGAGGGCCTTGACCTCCTGGAAGGTGACTGACCTGTTCTGGGGAAGAGGTGACCACAGGTCCATGAGCTGCAGCCATCCTGGGACAAGCACTCGCAGCACGCGTGTGTCCACTGCTCATTCACACCTCTGCCAGCTCCAGCGCGACACTGACGACACATCCCCTGCCTCTCCCACTGCCGGGCTGGGCAGCGTCAATTACTTTCACCTCATCTCCTCCCGAAGCTCTGCCTACCCCCTCCCCGGCCCTCCTCCTCCGGCCAGTCCCCGATGCAGCCCAGTGCGGGTGCTCTGGAGTGGGGTTGTTGTGTTGTTCCCTTGTTTTCAGCGAGTTACTGGAACGACACACACACACACACACACACAGAATGATCATAGGACAGGGCAATGGGATAGCTTATCCCTTCAAAGAGCTGGCCTCTAGAGCTGAGCCTTCAGGCTGGGCACCAGTGGGCTCCTGGAAGGGTAGGATGAGTGATGGCTTTGTCTCGTGTAGGTACGGCTGATGGTGGTGGAGTGGGGTGGAGGTACCATCCTTAGCAAACGGTGTTTCGGGTAGGTGAGCGGCATCCACTAGGAGATACTGGCTCTTAAGGCTGCACCTGTTTCTGGTAAACTGAGGATTTCCCCACCGACCAGGAGGATGGGGAGTATCCATAGAAGAACGGTGACCTAAGGCCTAGTGACCGGCTAAAGATGAACAGCATCTGTGTCTGCCTGAAGAGAAATAGCACTGACCGAGACAGTGCTGACTACAAGGCCCGGACAAAGCGAGGCAGGTGTGCAGTAAGGACCCGTGGGGATCTGAGCTGTATCGCCTGGCATCTGAGAAGCAGGCCGGGTAATGCCAGCCATGTCTCTTAACTGTGGTGGACGTTACTCCACACCCGAGCTCTATGTCAGGTCCTGTGTGAGAGGATGGCGGCCGTGTGCCATAACCGGTTCTGAGAGAGCTCTGCGTGTCAGCCTCTATCAAGCAACCCATGCAGTCACTCTTCTCTGAGGCCACATTCATTGGTCAGTTTCTTGCTGGTACCCAGATACCATACGCCCAACCTGGGAAGGTAGGCACAGTGTTCTGGTATTAAGGATGTACACAGCCCTCTGAAGATTGCTAAGACAGCAAAGGCCTGGCAAACACCCGACAAACAGAGGCAGGGATGTAAGGACATCTTTCCTGGGAGTCTGTCCCTAACTGTGCCCTTATGGGGGAGTATTACTTAGGGGGAAAAAAATTAAAACAGCACAGGATGGGGACTGGAGAGATGGCTCAGTGGTTAAGATGGCACACTTCTCTTACAGAGGACAAAACTGGTTCCCAGCACTCCATGTCAGGTGCCTCACGGGATCCAACACTATTCTGGCCTCCATAGACCCTGCCACTCACATGTGCATACCCTCTACCCCAGCAGACACATGCTTTAAGAAATAAAACAAATCTTAAAACACACACACACACACACACACACACACACACACACACACACACAAGCATAGGTTTAAGAATCAGGCATGCTAAGCCAGGTGCAATGGTGCATGCCTGTGATCCCAGCACTCAGGGAGGCAGAGGCAGGCAGATTGCTGTGAGCTGGAGGCCAGCCTGGTCTACAAAGTGAGTCTAGGATAGCCAAAGCTACACAGAGAAACCCCGTCTAGAAAAAAAACAAAAAACAAAACAAATCAGGCATGCCAGCCAGACAGTAGTGGCACACGCCTTTAATCCCAGGACTTGGGAGGTAGAAATAGGTGGATCTCTGAGTTCAAGGCCAGCCTGGTCTACAAAGAGGGTTCCAAGACAGCCAGAGCTACACAGTCTTGAAAAACAAAACAAACAGACAAAAACCCAAAACCAAGATAATCAGGCAGGCCTAGGTTCAAACCCCAGATGTCTGGTCTCTCACCAAATAAAACCTCAGGCAGCTTGTTCAACCATCCAGTTTCAGTTTCCACTTCTGTAAAATGGGATAACTCACTGAAGCCAGTTAGTGTTGGTAATAATAGACAATACAGATTAGGTGCTTACTCTGAGCCAGGCTCTGCCTAAACACTCTCGGGAACCCCATGACCCCCAGCACACTCTTCTATCCACTTTGTGGGGGCCTGGCTTGAGTAAGTCTCCTAAGTTGCTTCCGATCCCACTGACCCAGCTGCTCACTGGGTCTGTGTCATAGAGTAGGGTCCCTAGACACTCCCTGACTTCCTGCAGGCACAGACTGAGGGCCAAGGCCCTGGCTGGGCCATTGGCTCCAGGAAGGCGCAGTCACCCATGATGCCCAAATGCTCACTTCCACCCAGGGTGGGCTCTGGGCTCTGGCTACCCGGTGCTGGGCCTTCTGCCCAGAACAGGCAGCCCTGGCTGGATGGCTTTCCCTGGCTCTGGCCATGGGGACAGGAGGCAGCAGCCCAGCTGGGCCCTGGCCGTAATGAGGCCTCATTAGTGGGATCCAGCTGCTGCATCCCCACTTAAGGAAGGCGACTCCCCCAGCCCCAGCCTCTGACTTTTCTTAATAAGAGTGGGCAGGCTTCCAGAGGGGCAAGGAGGCTAGGGGCCTTGTTGTCCTCTGTGGCTCTAGAGAGAAGGTCCTGCTGCGCGGGGACTAAGGCATGCTGGGGTGTGGGGAAGGCTAGCCGAAGCTGTGTGAGAGGAGATGAGGCTCTGGGCTGAGCAGGTGGGACTATAGGGAAGGCGAGAGGGAAGAGAGGAGGGAGGGGCCAAAGACTAGAGAAAAGGCACAGGGAGGCCAGGCCCTCTTCCCCTCTGGATCTCCATATTCCATCTTGCAGGTAGAGCCTCTGCACCCTGAGAGCAGCAGGGGGCTACTGCCTAGCCTGTTCTGGGCAGGAGGGCACTGCTCTATAGCATGTGTAGTTTCTGAGCTTAAGAGAGTCCCTGTGTGTCAAAGCCTAAGCGAGGAGGGCAGGGGCTGTGTGCCACAGCCTGTGTCAGCAGGGTGCCCACCGAGTGTTCAGTGCAGTGCTGACAGCAAATACGCTGGGACCCAGGAGTGTACTAAGAAAGAACTCACTGTATGTAGTGCTTGTGTTAGGAGAGTCCTCATGGTATGCCAGGACCTTCAGTAGCAAAGTATCTATGGTGCGCCAAGTCCAAGGCCTGAAGAATATATTCTATGTGCCAGACGTGTACCAGGAAAGCACCCACTATGTGCTTCCCCGGTTCTGTTAGAAGAGTGCCTACTCTGCTCCGTGTCCAATACTGAGAGCTCTATGTGTCAGCCCATGTCGTGTGAACTATTGTGGGGTATGAGGTCTCGCACCAAGTGAATAACCTGATAGGCCAAATCCTGTTTTAGGAAAGGAGCAGATGTGCTTAAATACCCACCGTGCAGCTGGTAGCAGGCTCCATGAATGCCTGCTGGATGGCAGGCCCTGTTCTAAGAGGAACACCCAGCATGTGCTAAGTCTGTACTGGTTAGGCATTGGCTACGTGCTGAGACTTATACCCAACCCTGTCAAGCCCTTTACTAAGGGAGCGTCCCACATGTGCCAAGCCCTTTGCTTGGTGATCTCCCATTGTGTGCCAAGCCTATACTAGTTGAGCACTTGTTAAATGCCAAGACTAGGCTTGGTGAGCCAGTACCCACTGTGTGCCAGGCCCTGTGTAGAGGCTGCAGACAGGAGGTATCCAAACCCTCGTGCCAAAATATAAGGGATCAGGGCAGGGTGGGGCAAGCCTCGAGTGGCCTTGTGGCACTCACAGAGCCTTCTGGGAGTCAGAAGCTCTGGCACCAAGGACCCTGGTGTCAAGAGTGAGTCTGGAGGCTTCCCAGCGTCAGAGGCAACCAGTGTGCTGGAAGACATGGGAAGCGGTAAGGCTCGACGCAGAGGCAGACACTGACCGAGACGGCCAGCATGGAACCTTAGTGTAAGATGGCGGGGCAAGGAGTGAGGTGGTGAGGGCGCTTATGTTGCCTGTTTTGGGCTGTCCGCCTCCAGTTCCTGTCCTTGGAGACCCAGCCCCGCCCCACACATACATAGAGGCTCTAGGTCTCCACGGAAGGACCGACTCACCCACCCCCGGTAGCCCCGAGCGTCCCAGCTGCTCCCCTGCTTCGAGGCACCCTGGCCAGCTGGGTTCTCTCTCGGCCCTGTCCTAGGAGCCACTGAGCCGTGAGGAAGGCAGCTGAGCTGGCCTGGCAGAGACCATCTGGGCTGGAGGGTGGGGGGAGGGACACGTGCGGCAAGCATGTGGGTCTGGGCACGTGCTGGGAAGTGACTTGCTCCTCCATGGGACACCTGCTCCAGAGGCCAGGCGGAAGTACCAAGGATAACACAAGAGTGTCTACCGACAGTGAAGAGAGCTGAGTGGCCCAGTCCTCACACTCACAATTGGGACAAAGGATGACAGAAACGAGGACTCCGCAGTAGGTTGCCAGCTGTCAACTCTCTACACAGCAGGGCACAGATACAGCAAACGGTGCACAGAGAACTGGAAAGATCCAAGGCCATCATCTTGCATGTACATCCCTCATCATCCTCCCTGGGCATCCCAAGAAGGAGCCTGTTGGGAAGGAACTCCCTCAGCTCATCCCCTTGGCCTTAGAACACACAGCGCCCAAGAGGTGCTGACTTAGCTCCCCGGTTAGAGAGCAGAAGTAGGGCTTGGCAGGGGACGGCTGCCCAGTACACCTCTGAGGCTGTATCCTAGAGACAAACACTGAATGGGGAGGCAGCATCTGCTCCAAACAGACCCAAGAATAGAGTAGTCCAAGGTCATCAGCAGAACTGAACGGAGGCAGGAATAAACGCACCCACAGGGGGGTGCCCCTGGGACAAATGCTATGAGCCTCAAACACAGCAATGGATAGAAGCCAAAGGGCAGAGGGCACTGAAGAAGAAGGCAAGCCTCAGCTATCTTTAGGCACATCCTAGTGCTGGGAATGGGAGTCCCAAGACAGTGTTCCCTTCTCCAGACAGACTGGCCTGGCTGGCCAGCAGAGAACAGGGTCCCAGGAGCTCAGCTGGGCAGGGATAGTGGGACCTTATGATTCATGCTTCTCTGTCCCACCCACATGACCTCCCCACTCCCAATCTCTCCTGCCTGTCTAGCTTTTCTAGGGTCACACCAGAGAAAAGGAGTGAGGCCATGGAGTGTTCAGAGGGTTTCCCGTGGCTCAGAATCTCCATGGCTCTTAGCCATACACCACGTCCTACTCAGGCCTATAACAATCTAAGACTTCTCAGAGGAAAGGTCTGGTCCTTTTTGGGTCTTAAGACAAAACCCTCCCTAACAAGTGTGCAGGTAGGATGATCTCCCTCTCTGTATGTCCTCAGAACCCTCATTTCAGATTGGTCCAGGCACTCCAACAGGAGGAGTCACTCTACAGGAGGCCTGAGGGGCTGGGCCAAGAGCTGGTGTCTGAAGGCTTTGAACAGAGCTAGAGAAAGGATGTGAGCCCTCTCTCAGTCTGTTTCCTCTCCTGAATTGGGAGAAATCTTTGGTGAGAGAATTCATTCGGAGAGGGCTCAGTATTGACCTCAAGCCAGTCAGCCTTTCACTGAATAAAGAGAGCCGTAGAAGGTCTGGATGGGGTGTGGGCTGCTCAGGAAGGGGCTAGCCTTTGCCAATGGCTTCCACCTCAGTGACTGACCACTCTGGCTTCTCCTTGAAACAAGATCCCAAGGGGAAAACATACAACCTAGCACTCGGGATAGGATGTGCAACTTTCTTCTGGCTCCTGCATCCAGGCCCACCTACCCCATCCATCTCTTGAGTCTCGCTTCTTCCTCAAGAACTCAACCCAGGGCCAAGCATGGTTACGCATCTTTATCAGTTCACACCCATTCAGAAAGAGCAGGTTCACTTTAGAGCGGCCATGAGGTGGCGGAGTCAGGGACTGGCAGCTGGAGGGTCTGAACAGGGCTAGAGAAAGGACCTAAACCCTTACTCCTAGCATTTGGGAGGCAGAAGCAGGCAGACCTCATCCACATACTGTGTCATCAAAAAGGTAAGGGTATGAGACTTATCCCTTTCCTGGGCTCTAAGGTCAAGAGCAAAGGAAGGGCTGTGGTTAAGGAAGTAGAGGAACGGAGTTATCTGAGAAGCCTAGGGAAGCATTTGTGACTTCTGCAGTGAGAAGGCTGAAGAGAAGTGGGGGAACCTGGACAGGGTCTGAGCACGCCCAGCATTGGGAGTGGGCATATGGTACGGTCACAAGTGGCCTACTGCCCTCTCGGCAGGACAATCTGTATCCACTCTAAAGCATCTCTTATGACCAGGGTGGGATAGACACCCTCTGCTCCTTGGCAGACCTTTGCTGGTAGAACCTGACCAGTGGCAGGCTTGGAGCCCAGCACTGTCTAACCTGCTGGGTAAGGGGCTGCCTGCCCAGGCCTGGGGTGGCCCTGGCACTTGGGAGCTCTGGTAGTACCAACCCTGGCCCTGTCAAGACAAGCAGCTGGCAGGAGGTTCCCCAGGGCAGTGTTTATAATACTCCTTCCTTCCAAAAGTCTGGCCCCCGTACTCACCAACATCCCTTTGGCACCTTTTCCTACCATGGTGGCAGCGGGTTGGGGGATCTGGAGAGCTGGATCACACTTGCAGACTCGGCTTTCAGTGCCTTTCAGACAACAGGCCGCAAGAGCTGTAGAGAAAACAGAATGAGGTATTTAGACCAGGCAGGCCCTCTGGGCTCTCCAGGACAAGTAATATGTAAGAGGGTTTTTGTTTTGTTTTGTTTCGGGGAAAGGGGATAAGGAAAAGGAGAGGGATTACCAGGGAGTAAGAAGTTTATTGCAAAAGCTGCTAAACCAGGTGATGGTGGCACACACCTTTAACCCCAGCACTTGGGAGGCAGAGGCAGGCGGATCCCTGTGAGTTCCAGGACAGCCAGGGCTACACAGAGAAGCCCTTGAAAAAAACAAACAAAAACAGACAAAGTTTCCAATGCCATGGAGAGACACACAGAAAAAGCAACTATATGGCAGGGCCTCTGAGAAGACAATTCAGGTCCCAGCACCAGAGACAGACAGCATAGCAGGGTTTCTGAAGAAAGGGATCAGAGCCCACACAGCAGAAATGGGAGTCTCTTCTTCAATCTTTCTGAGGATGGGGATGGTTTCACGGCCTAAGCCATTCCCAGGCAGGATGCAGGCAGGTGGGAAAGGAATATGCCACGGCACCAAGATCCTGGCCTCGGGATGACTGATGGCTAGGGACTCAGCAGGAACCTGTGGGTATCTGTGAGAGGGGGCCACCGCAGATTCTGTGGCCTGAGCAGAGTTGGAGTCTAACAGACAGTCGTATTATACACCACCAGCTAGAAGAACCTGTTGCCCCTCCCTCGGCTGGGCCACTCCTAATCCTGCTCCCTTCTGAATGACCCTGGGGTCTAGCCCTTTCCTAGCTGCCTTCTCAACCCTCCCCCCCCCAGATCCCTTATTCTCCAGGCTTCTCGTCCCAATGGGCAAAGGTCTATTTTTGACTCTCCAGATGCCCAATCCTATAAAAGATAAAAGATGAACAGGGAACTGGGATGGGGTCCAAGTCCTTCATCATCTGTGTGAACGGCTGCAGCCTTTCCCTGGGAGTGGGGGAGGGGTCAGCGGGCTCTCCCCCACTGCATTGCCCCCACCCCAACCCTAGTGCCACTCAGCTTTGGCTCGGGGTGAGGCTTGTTCCTGGTCACATAGGACACACCAGATGTAGCCACACCTTCTGTGTTTACAACAACACGGTCCTCCAGCTGTATCAAGCGAGATTCTGCAAGACCTTTAGGAAAGCCACCTCCTTTCTGTAATGCTTCCCAATGCAGCTCCGGCAGGGCAGAACGAGCATTCGGCTTCTTCCTCTCTGGTTTGTACAAACTTTGTTCAAGTGTCCTTATCATCTCATGTTACATATAATTTGGTTAGAAGCCTATCAGCCCGGAGTCAGTGGTTACTTTGGGGCTTGGGACTGAGTTTCCTTCACCCTTTTGGGCGCCTAGGTCCTAGCACAGTGGTCAGCCAGCAAGTACAGGCTGAGATACAACGAAGGGGGACCTGGTGAGACGGAGGTCCTGAAACGAGGTTCTTGCCAACCTGGAATTGTAGGGAAGCATCTATGAGTCAGGCAGTGGGGCGGGAGAGCCGGAGAGGAGGAAGGAAAAATGGGAGGGGTGACCACATGGCAAAGTTCACACCATCAGTGCTAGAGGTGGGCAGAACAGGTCTCGGGAGGAATCAACCTTTAGAGAGCCTTGAAGAACTCCATCATGGGAAGAAAACCTTAACTGGGTATGGTCCGAGGGAAGATTTGGCTCTGCCACTGATACTTTCTTTCCCCTCCAAAGTCTACTCAGAACCGCTCCCGTCACCTGCAGCCACCTATCTATCACCTCTCACCTACAGGAAGTCACTAAGTCGGAAGGGAAAGGCACCACCGTTTACTTATACAAATCAGCCCGATTCATTAGGTCCTTTGTCCTAGCCACTTTGTTCTTCTCTTCTTTTGGGCAGGGGTGAGGAGGGAAGTAACCAGTCAGTGCCCAGGACTGGAGTCTGCCTCCCAAAGGCATTCTCTTAAAGAAGCCATGCTTTGGTTTCCTGGTGACAGTCCCGAGAGGAATGTACCCCTCACAAGGCAATCATACCTTTGTTCTCCACAGCCACTGAACCCTTCAGCAGGTCGACCCGACCCGACTTCCCAAAGTTGCCTCTTTTCTGTCAAGGACCAATTCTGACAAAGATGAGAGCAACTGTGGCAGCTGGTATTACTTGTGGGCCACCTCCTGGGCTGCAAGTCATGTTCTCTGGGCGGGACAGTAAACTGAGGACACCCCCGTCTCATCCACACAGTAGTCTCACCAGGCGACCCTGGTGCTTCTCCCCAGGTTTCTAATTGGAGAGTCTCACTCAGAGCGGCCAATGCCCGGCCTGGAAGGCTTGAGTGAACTCTTACAGCAGACATCCCTGATCACACCCAGGCAGTTACTCGAGTACCTAGTACGAACTGCAGAAGCGGTCCCTACCCTCGGGTAGCTTACGCACAGGCGAGGACAGGACTGCTTAGCAGCTGCACCAGGAAAATGAGGGGGCCCCGAGGCTTTGTCGCTTCTCCTGCCTTTACCATTTCTAGGGAATAGCCCCATGCATCCATTCAAAAGGGGTCAGCGATAGTGCCTGCCTGGCATGCCGGGGGCCCTGGGTTAGAGCTGTAGCAGTGGGGAGGAAAAAGCAATAAAGTACCCTCATCTAGGTGCCAAAGACCTGAAATAGCCAAGCCCAGGCCTGCTCCGAGCCATACACGGAGCAGCACTGACTGGCAGCAGCTCACTGTAGAGTGCAGTGAAGACTTTAGCTCTGGGATCTGATCGGCCTGGACAGGGTTTGGCTTTAGGCGCTCACCATGAATGAGTCCGAGTGGTATCTGAGTCTGACTTTTCTCAATCTGGAGAATGTGGCTACTAATAATTCCCTTGTCAATCCTGGGGTTTTCAGGGAAGTGGGGGGAGGGGGTTGTCTTTGCCTAAATTCTGAGTCTATTACGAGTTCCTCACATTTTCCTCCCTTCACATCCATTAATCTTCCTAAACCCCTAAACCTTCAGTCCCCTCCTAGGGTTTTACAAAGCCAACAGGATATGGCCTGAACTGCTTATCAGGCATTTCAAGGCTGTCTACAACTACATTCATCTGTTCCACAAATAGTTACTGTAGGTCTGCCCTGGGTAGACCTGTGCGAGGCGCCTCTTGGTCTCTCTGCCTTCCTGCATCCTAGCTGACAGGGGCAGAGGGGGAGGCAAACCAAGTAATTACAGATGGAGATAAACAGTGTGCTGGAGAGAACGCTGTACGTGCAGGCTACAGCAGGTGACAGACTGGGAGATTGGCAATGGGAAGGAACGCAAGAAGAGGGCAGAGGTGAGCGGAGAAAATAAAACTGGCAAAGCTCTAGTAGCCAAAGAGAAAGGCCAAATGGATGCATACGCAGAGCACGGTTCTGAGGGGTGTGGATGTCCATCTGATACCGATGGTGGCTATTAAAGGCTTTTAAGAAGATCAGCTGGGAGAAGAATGGATCGCTGGAAGAGGCATTTTGAAAGCACCAGTCCTTGGGTGCTTCCTATAGACCGAGGCTCTCGGGAAGCAAAGAAGGTAGGACCATCTGCACCTACACATAATGAGACTAGCTTGGGCAACAAAGGAAGACCCTACCTCAAAACAAAAATGGGGGGACAGTCAGGTGGGGTGGCACACACCTTTCTTCAGTCCCAGCACTAGGGGCAGAGGTGGATGGAGCTCTGAGTTCAAGGCCACCCTGGTCTACATAGTGAGTTCCAGGACAGCCAGGGCTACACAGCTCTAAAGGAGGGGGGAGGGGGAAGATGGGTCAGTAATTAAGAACACCTGTTGCTCTTTCAAAGAACCAGAGTTTGAGTCCCAGTTACAGGTGGCTCCCACCATCTGTAACTCCAGTTCCAGGGATCTGATGTCCCCTTCTCATCAGCTTGGGCCCTGTGGGTGGCACTCACACACAGAAAATTAAATATTAAAGACAGAACACGAACCATTCTAGATACAGTGCGGAGAAAACACTGAAGCAATTGTGGAAGAGGAATCGTCAACTAGGAAGGAGATGAGCCAGGACAGAAGGAAGGGGGCTTAGATCATGAAAATGGTGCTGGTGCAAGGAAAGGGGGGCACCAAGGAGAGAGAAACGTAGACAGTAACAATCGATTTCCTGTGGGTGCTGAGAGAAAACACAGGGTCTCTGCTTAGTGTTGTTGCGATGAGAGGAAGCTGGTCACAGTCCCGGGACAAGAATTGGTTGAAGCTGCAGGTTTGGAGATGGGAGAGGAGGTCTCAAGTGGACAAACTGGCTCTGGTCTGTTTGTGAGCCACCAAGGCTGACGCTGAGAGGGTCACGGCGCCCTTCCCTACTTGTGGCTTTCCTCCTCCCCAGGTGGGATTCTCAAGTGGGCTTTTTTGGTTTTCCTTTCCTTTTCATTTGTTGTGTTTTGTTTTGAGACAAGGTTTCTCCGTGTACCCTTGGCTGTCCTGGACTCGCTTTGTAGACCAGGCTGGCCTCGAACTCACAGAGATCCACCTGCCCCCTGCCTCACTGAGTGCTGGGATTACAGGCATGCACCACCGTGCCTGGCCCTTTTGTTTTGTCTTAAAGAAGGGTTTGCTTTTGTGGAAGGTTCCAGAGGCTGTAGTCAGTAATGTACTGGCTCCCTTGCCCATACTGGAGCTCCTGATTTCATCACAGTGACCAGGAAGTAGCCAGATGGGCCAATTTAAACAGTATTTATTCTTATTCTTAATTATGTGTGAGTGTATGCGTGTGAATACAAGGAAGAGGGAGTCAGATCCCCTGGGGCTCCAGCTCCAGGTGGGTGTACGCCTACAAGGTTGCTGGGAACCTTTGGGCCCTCTGCAAGAGCAGGAGGCTGTTTGTTTGTTTGTTTGAAGATTTATTTTGGGGGGGCTGGAGCGATGGCTCAGCAATTACGAGCCCTGGTTTCTCTACCAGAGGACCCAGGTTTAATTCCCAGCCCCACATGGCAGCTCACACCTGTCTCTAACTCCAATTTCAGGAGGACACAGACATACATTTAGGCAAAACACCAGCACATGTGAGATAAAAATTAAAAAAAAAAAAATTAAAATTAAAATGTGTATTTTTGCCTGGCTGTGCTGGCGGCTCACACCTTCAAACCCAGCAAAGGCAGGCGGATCTTTGAGTTCCAGGACAGCCAAGGTTACACAGAGAAACCCTGTCTTGGAACAAACAACCAAAAAAGAGGTAGGGGTGAGTGCCTCTGGAGGATATCACATTCCCTGAAGCTGGCCTCTTGGGCGATTGGGCGCCTCCTGACGGGGGTGCCAGGAACAAGGCTCTGGTCTCCCGGAAGAGCACATGGGTCTCTCCAGCCATAGTATGCATCCCTGACACTGAGCCATCTTCCCAACCCCTAGGTAGACCAATTCTAGTTGTCTGTCCGAACCAAGTCCTCAATAGGAACTGAAGGCAACAGGTTCCCCTAACCTCAAGTTCTTCACAGTTTGGATGGAGGAGGCATGGTCCTCATTTCGTACCATGGAAAGAGTGTCAGGGCAGTGTTGGAGCCCTAAAGTGTCCTGCTTGGGGACCCAAGCCAGCTACTTGCTGCATTCTGCCCAACATGGAACTCTTAGGCCTTCCAAGCTCCTTCAGCTTCCTGTCTCCCCAGAGTGGCTCAGGCGAGGATCTCCAGTCCCTAGTCTTCACCTGCACCCGGCCTGCCCACTTCAAAACTAGTCCCTGGGACATCTTCTTCACGAAGCCTTCCTCCACCTCTGCTGCTGTCAACCCTTCCACAGTCCCCCTCATGAATGTAGTTCCTGGTCACAAGTACGGTGAGCTTGCTTCTGTCCAGGCGAGTCCCCAACCTCTGGCTGGAGAGCTCTGGCAGGGCAGAGGTATGATTGGTCTGGGTCCTGAGACCTACTGCAGTTTGGCTGAACGAAAGATGGTGGGGGGGGGGGGATGTTTTCTCTAAGGTCTTTGGAAACACCTGGGCATGCTCAGCATTCTTCCCGGTCCCCGGAACAATCCTATCACCCGCTCACTCTCTAACCTTCTTTTGCCTCTCGCTTTGAGGATGTCTCTAACCTCTCAGGTGTTCTTTTTGCCCATTCTTTGCCATTTAGCCTTTCTATTCTAGCGGTCAGAGCCTCAGACTTGCTTCAGTTAAGAAACGGAACAGGTACCAATCAGTGGTGGAACAGGCCTTTAATCCTAGCACTTGGGAGGCAGAGGCGGGCAGATCTCTGAGTTCAAGGCCAGCCTGGTCTACAAAGCAAGTTCCACGGACAGCCACGGCCGCACAGAAACGCTCTGTCTCGAAACAAAACAAAAACAGAAACAGGAACAAAAAGAAAAGAAAAAGAAACAGAACAGGCTTTGTGAGGGAGCTGTCAGAGCGCAGGGTGGGCACGCGGCTCCTTTAAGAGCGATTCGCGAGGGGCGTGGCCTGCGGAAAGCAGGCCCGAGGAGGGGTGCGGCCCCTTTAAGTAGCTGCCCAGCCAGGACTTGCAGGCTTGGGGCAGGCCGGCAGCGCAGGGCGAGGTCGCTCTTGGGGCCGCCGCACCACACGGCGTGCCCACTTCCTCCAAGGGAGGCCGGGTCCCCCTTAATCAGGGTGCAAGGTGTGTTGGGGGGCGGGCGTTACATCAGCCACCACGTGTGCGCCTCTCAGCTGGCGCGGAGGATGCCGCCCCGCCCCCCGCGGTGGAAAAGTACCGGGGTGCCGAGGGCCCCGCCCCCTTGCCCCGCCCCCGCCCGTCCTCGGCCCCTCCCGGGTCCGCGGGCGAGCCCCCTCCCGGCTCGCCGGCCTCCGCTCCCGCCCGCGCGTGGCCGCCCGCTGCGGGGCGCGGGCCGCGGAGCGGGCGCCCCGGGGCTGCGGGAACCCGGGCCTCACCTGTGGCCGCACGCGCTCGCCCCAGGCGCGCCCCGAAGGAGAGCCGGAGGGGAGGCTGGAGCGGCAGGGCGCGGATTTTTCTTTCCCCCCGCAAAGGGGCAGCCTCCCCCCCCACCCCCAAACCACTCCCAGCCCGCAGCCTCTTCCCCAAAGCTGCAGCCACGCGAGCCGTGGACAAAAGGGAGCCGGAGGGTGCTAGGGCTCGTCCGCGCCGCTCCCCGGGAGCCGCCGGCGCGCGGGAACCGGCACCCGGCGAGCGAGTGGGCGGGCAGATTAGGAAGGCCGCCGGCTGGGGCGGCCAGATAGGTAGTCGGGACGGCTGGGGGAGGAGGTGGGGCGACAAGCCCGCACCGGGGCACGGACCCCCGCCGTCGGCGCCCGGCCGCCGCAGACCCGCCGGCGTCCGCTGCTGCGCGCACGGTCCCGCACCAGCCGCCCCCGACCGAGCCGGCGTCGGCACGCAGCGCCCTCCCCGCTCCGAAATCACCCCCCCCCCCCCCCCCCCCACACCCCCCCCCCCCCCAACACACACACACTCCCCGCCTGCTCCAGCTCCTTGGTGACAGCGATGACACACAGACTCGCGCACCTACCCCGACCTTCGCGGCGAGACAGGCATCCCGGTGCGAACCCTCGCACTCCCAGCCACGGATGCCCGCGAGCAGACGCTACCGCATCCACGCACCGCACACACACACCCAAACCCTGCTCCTGGGGCTCAGCCTCCCACAGTCACAGAAACGCCCAGAACCACGACAGGACAAACCAAGGCACGGGCCGCGGAGCCCCCTCCCCCCCCCCCCCCCCCCCGCTCAGTTCTCTTACCATACTGCAGCCCCCGGCCCAGGCGAGCTGGGTCCGCACCGCGGTGCGCCCAGGTGGCTTTCTTAAAGGGAAAGTTGCATCAGCCTCCCGAGGCTCTCTGCAGCCGCCAGTCCTCCCGCCCCGCCGCGTTGCTTGCCGCTCCTCCAGAGCTTGTTGTGTTTTGGTTTCGGGGAGGCGGGGGCTAAGAGTTTGGTGAAAGTTTGGAGAGTGAAGAAGGATTGAGAAACCTAGCCAAGTCCCTCCCCTCCCTGAGCGGCTCCCCTGGCCGCCCTCCCCCGCCCCGGTCCCATCTCCTCCCTCCCGCGTGCCGACTACTCAGGCTCCTCCTACCAGGGAATAAAATTACAAGTGGCTCTAGTTTTCAGATGATTGATCCTCCCGAACCCCTGGCAGTGGGGCTCGGCCAAGGAGTCCCCTTTCTTCCCTGCCTCTCTGCCCTTCAGTCGGGACCCCTGGAGGAAGCAGATGTCCTCTCCTTCGGGGTAGGCTTGGAAGGGAGCCAAAAGGCCCGGGGGCGCTTTGCGGGGTTGGGGCTGCTGTTAGCCCGCCAGGCCCCTGGCCTTCTGCGCCTGCGTTCCCCCTAGAGAGAAGTCAAGAGCAAATTCCGTTCCCTTTGGAGTAGCGACGCTAGAGAATGTGCGCACAACTGAGTAAGGCCTGAGACCCACGCCTTGGAATTGCAAGGCTGGAGCGCCCTTCTCTAGGAACTCTCCAACACCGATTTGAGGATGGTGGTGCGAGACAGAACTTGGAGAGCAGCCTTTACCAAAAGGTGCTTCTCTGAGCCTCAGTTTCCTCCTAAGCAAAATGGAAAGGATGAGCGAAAGAGATACGAACCCCCGTGAAATGCACCGCTGCAGACCGGCAGTGGCGCTTGGCGTCTAGAACAGGCTTCTACAGTCGCTTACCTTGAGCGAACGGCCAACCTTCCATCAAAGCAGACAGTACTGACTGCCAGAGTACCTGTTGCTGCGTCGACTTGTGCTCTGCGAAAGGCCCCAGTCTGGAGAGATGTGCTCCGGGTTCCCGCTCCTACACTCTTGAGTTCTCATCATTGTCTGGCCAGGAAACTTGCTTGTTTGCTGAAATTCGGTCTCCAAAAAGCACGGGCATCCATGTCTAAATCACACAAGAGCAACTGGTGTGAGAAGCCACCTTATTAATTTATAATCACTGAAGAAGACAACAGGTGTCCAGCCAGCACGGCCCCTTCAGTTCGGCCTCTCACAGTTCACCCGAAGCCCTTTTCCAGGACTAGCTCTCCGTGTGTACTGTCAGACCTAGGAAGACACTCATGCCCTTGAACACAGCAGATACAGCCAGCCTGCGGTTTATAGTCTTCTGCCGAACTAATCACAGGTGTTTTGTATAGAGCGGACACACTCGCATAACTCTACCTAAGCAACCTGTGGCGCCTGTGACCTTTGACTATTTGTGTACAGAAGCTTCTGAAAGAGTGACGTCTGTCCTGCGGCAAGCTGTGTAGTTGTGTGTGCTCAAATCCTGGATCTAGGCAGATAGTATCCAAGCACTTCTCATCTTTCCTATCAGGAGTTAGCTTCCTCTGCAATGTTTATGGTCTCTCCTATTCTGCTTCCTCTTTAGATTATCCAAAAAAAGGCTCCTCCTCAGGAGAGATTGATTGGAGGCTGTTGGGAGAAGCCACCAGGTAGAGGGAGGGTTGAAGTTGAGGGAGAGGCCTCCATCCTTTTTATATGGATGAGATGAACTAACTGAAAAGGCATTAAGAGAATTCTAATTTTTTTTTAATTTTTATTTTGCATTTTTTCCCTTGAGATAGGGTCTCACTATGTAGCTCTGGCTGACCTGGAACTCAGTATGTAGACAGATTGGCTTCCATCCGCCTGCCTCTGCCTCCTGAGTGCTGGGAGCAAAGGTGTGGGCCACCACAACTGGCTTCTGACAGTCCTCCTGCTTCGGCCTCTACCTCTCTTGTGAAAGTAGGTCTCTTATCTGCTTTAAGGAACCCCTTTGAAGGGGAGCTGATGCGGGGTCACTGAGAGCTGACATTCAGGGAACACAGCAGCCCAGGGCTGAGGCCTCCTCAGAAGGCTTGAGGAAGAGAAGGAGGTGTGTAAAGTTAGTATTGTGAGGGTTTGGGATTTGAGATGAAGCCCTAGTGCTTAAGCTCATGGTATGAGGGAAAAGATTATCTTGAGGGACATTTGGAGAAATGGGGGATGCTGACTGTGAGGTTTTTGCTAGGTTAACAGTGACACAGCAAAAAGTGTATTTGTGTACAAAGATTAACGATGTGTGAATGCTACCCATCTAATTCGTGAAAAGATTCAGATAGCCACACGGTTACTCACAGTGGGTCTTGAAGAGAAAGAAGCTTGAGAGAGACTCAATTCCATGGCAAGAGACTATTGCTGGGAGACAGAAACTAGAGTGTCTGTTTTGTTTTTTGTTTTTTTTCCCCAATCAGAAGGAGGTCTCAGGGGAGACAGGTCCGGGCCTAGCCCAGGTCAGAGCTGGGATGGCCTTCATGCCTGGCGGTCAGGTCCCCGCCCTGGGCAGCTGGCCCACAGGAAGAAAAGACATGGCCAGCCAGTGGGAGAGGAGGGTGGTTAGCTCTGATAGACGAGAGGAAGGATGGGGTCAGATCACAGAGGCTGCCACCTGAGGACCGGACAGCAATCGGGCAGGCAGTGCTGGGCCACACCCACTGCAGGCTGAGGCGTGTCTCAGGAACCTCTAGTTACAGAGTTATTTCCTGGGAGGGCTGGGCCCAGCGTCAGATCCCCGAGTGCTGGCTATCCCTGAGTGCTGGCTACACGCCTGTCACCGTGAAGCCAGCAGGATTAAGTTCTGTGCAACAGAGGACTTAACCAGAGTCAGCATAGGTACAGGAAGAGGGATACCAGGCTTGAGCTACTTGGAGAGGCATCTTGCTGGGACTTTAAATTTGAGTGTGGCTTGATCAGTGATCCCTACCTCCTCAGAGTCCTAGCCTCGGGGGTGAGGAAGGCATTGCTAGGGAGATCCTGCTCTCAGTTTCATCCTCTCTTGAACTTGAAGCCCAACCGCCTTGACCCCTTCCCGGCCCTGGCTCAATGTGGAACAGCTGCTAAAATCCCTGTGTTTCTCTGGGGCTCCACGTGCCTCTTGGGTCATCTTATATCACCCTCACTCTTGCCAGCTTTAGTCAACCCAGGCTGGACCTCAGTGGCCACAAATGAAATCAGACTTACAGGCCGGAGCATTGACTTTGGTCCTGTCCAGGTAGCCCTCGAAACCTCTAGACCAGTCTTTTTTTAAGATTTTATTTATTTATTTTGAATGTTCTATCTGTATTCACACCTGCATGCCAGTAGACAGCAGTAGAAGGTATAGATGGTTGTAAGCCACCATATGGTTGCTGGGAATTGAACTCGGGACCTCTGGAAGAGCAGTCAGAGCTCTTAACCACTGAGCCATCTCTCCAGCCCCTATGCCCAGATTCTAACATAGTTTTTTCTTTTTTAAAAAAAAGTTTACTTTATGGGTATGAGTGCTTTATCTTCATGTTCACTTGCACGCCAGAAGAGGGCACCAGATCTCATTATAGAGCTTGGGAGCCACCATGTGAGTGCTGGGAATTGAACTCAGGTCCATCTGGAAGAGCAAACAGTGCTCTTAACCACTGAGCCACCTCTCCAGCCCCTTGTAAAAACTCTTAACAGTGCTTTACAAGTGCCAAGGAAGCCAGCGTTCCCAATGCTGTAGAGGACTCGGAATCCATGGTCATGATGCTGACCGGCTAACGGTACCTCCAAATGTCCCTAACATCCAAGTCTCGGAGTACCATTGTTCTCATTCTCTAGAGAAGAGAAGGGGGTCGGGGGAGTGGCTCTTTGCGACTGGTGTGAGCTGAGGGGCAGCCATGACTGAAGTGGGCTGGAGGTAGCGATGACAAAAGCAGCAGCGTCCCCTTAAGCTCCCACCAAGGACCTGGAGAAGGACTACAGGAACAATGACTTTCCTTAGGCCCCACCCACTCAACTCTGGTCACAGGACCTTAACCAGATATTGTTGACACCTGCTGTGTGCTGGGGATGATGTCTCTCTCCAGGAATATGGCCCTGAGAAGGAAGGGACTCCCCCCTCTGCACATGGGGTGCTTGGTGTGCGTCTTGGTGGTGTGCTGGTGTGTAGTTCAGCCTGTGGCTCCATCTGGAGTCCACATGTGGCCAAGGGCATGGCTATGAGAATGAGCGGCTGTTGGCATGCAATGGTGACGTGCTGTGTCACCGGGAGGGCTATCCACACATCAGTGTATGTGACCGTTAGTCTGTGCTGGTATGTCCATCTGCCTGGCCATTCCAGTGATCCCTCCCTCCTCGGTGCTGTCCACAGGGATGGGACGGAAGGTCCTTTCAGACTCCCAAATATCGAGTCTCCCCGTGAGGAGGACAGGGCTGCCTCCAGACCTGAGGCTGACACCCAGGGCTTCCCTGTGGTGGGATAAATTCTTCCCACTGTTCCTGTTCCCAATGAACCCAGAGCCTCTGTGGATTGGGAGGACAGGAAGAGGAGTGGCTATATGTGAAGCAGCCAGCACCAAAATAGCTCTCCACCCTGGGGGAGGGTCCTGTTCACCACCCCCTGCTTCCAGTCCAGCCGCCAGCCTGGTGCCTGGGGAGGCCAGGAGCCCTTCTCTCTGATGCCACTTTCCCAGCTTCTTTCTGGGACTTGAATGAAGGACAAAGCTTCACTGCAAGTGATGACATCACAGGGAATGATGGGAAGAGAGCCCTTGAGGGCTGGAGACGCTGTGGCCTGTTGCGTAGGTGGGTGGGGTTCCTTTCTGCTGGCAGCTTCCTACAAGTCCAAGAAGCTGGCAAGGCAGGGCTGGATAAGACCCGTCGGGGTGCAAGGGGCGCTGTCTTATCTGTTCCCCACACATGTCTGATAAGCCTCTTACCCAGGGCCTGGCCCCAGGGAGCAGGTGTGGAGCCGGCTGGAAGGGACAGGCCAGCTGGGGCTGGCTCAGTACCAGAGAAGACAGCCGGGCTCAGGACGTTCTGGCACAACCCAGGAAAGGGAAGTAAGGGAGTCTCTCTGAGGCGTGTAGATTGGTGTTGAGAATCCTGGGTTTCCCAGCATTGGCACCATAGGTCCTCTGCCAGTGCCTGAGAGACTTGGAACCCAGGTCCTCAGGCTTGCTCTGTGCTAGGGGCAGTGTACTGTACAGAAACCTACTGATCTATGGGATTAAAGGCCTCACCCAGTGGGAGAGTGGGAGAGGGAGCCCGGTATATGGGAACTGTATGTGCTCCCTCCCCCATCAGGATTTTCCCCTCGAGGGTGCCCTGCACGCCCAGAAACATACAGGGGTCCTAGCTGGGTTCACCAGAACCTTCCCAGCCTCAGAACACCTACACCCCTCCCACCCTAGTCTATACATACCCACAAACTCCAGGGATCCCAGCCTTCCTGGGACATTTGTTTCCTTGTCACCTTGGATCCCTGGTGCCCTCTGGTGACAAAAGCCACGCATGGCAGTTAAGAGTGACTGGGTCACACTGGGTCAGACAGTATACTATCATTGGCCCGGTTATTTCATGTCCTCTTCGCGTCGAATTTGTAAGGTAAGAATAATCTCCATTTTCCAGAAGTAAAGACAGGCAGGATAAATAATTATAGACTTAATCAGTGGTGAAGATTGAACCTGAGCCCAGCCTGGCACGTCTCCAAAGTCTATGCTATCACAAGTGCGCACAGACTCTTAGAGTGTGTGAGGACATGGGTGCTTGAGGCAGTAGATGTTTAAAACATGAGCCATCGTGGCTGTCTGAGGGTCACGAATGACTCTCTGGCCATTGAGACTCTCTGGCCATGACTATGAAAGAGTGAGAATTGGTTTGGGCACCATGAGGTTGGCTGTTGGCTCTTAGGACTTTTTCTATGGACTTTTTCCGTGGCAAACACCCAGTTCAGCTTGTTACACTGTGTGAAAGTAGCCATGACAGTGTGTGTGTGTGTGTGTGTGTGTGTGTGTGTGTGTATGTGTGTATGTGTTAAGAGAGACAGACAGAGAACATGACTGTGTGGCTGTGTGGTGGACATTCAGTAGCAAATGGGACTGTGGAGAAGAGAGGGTGACAGAGGGCCCTGAGTTCCCAGCACCACTTGGCTTTTCCGTCCCAGGACCGAGCCGGCTCACCACGACACACATGATGGATGGCCCCACATGCCTGCTACGTTCCCCTGGGGCTGAATTCCCATTCCCTCCTCCCCCTGCTTTTATTTCTCGAGGAAGTAAAGAAAATAGTACCACAGATGGAGTTGGTCTTCATTTTTTTTTTCCATGAGATATTTGTGAAAGCATTTTACATGCCTTGGAGTGATAGCTTTTTAAAAAGAGTCATTTGAAAGGGGAAGTAAGCGGGCCAGAGGGCCAGCCCGTGAAAGTGCAGGTGAACGTGCTCGCTGCTTGCCGCACTCGCCTGAGGAGACGAATTCGGAACCCGTGTGGAAACCCAAAGGGGTAATGGAGACCTGTGGTAAGATGGAGGGCAGAGACAGAAGAACGAGTCCACAGCAGCGGGCCAGCCTGAAGCATGAAGTGCAGTGGCAAACAGGAGGTCCTGCTCAAACGAGGTGGAAGGACCAATATATACCCAAGATTGTCTTCTGACCTACACACCCAAACACACACACACACACACACACACACACACAGAGTCATGCACATGCCTTCCCACATATAACATACATACAATAAATATTTTAAAATAAAATAAAGAGTAAATTTGACTATTGTAATTCTTTCATTATCCAGGCCGAGGCTGGAGCGGGCTATGTAGCCCAGGCTGGCCTCAAACTCTTGTGAAGCCTTCTCTCTTGGCCGGGGATTACATGCTGAGATCGAAGATCTCGGTGCTGGTGTTACAGGTATGTGCCACCATGCCTGGCTTAGCTGTTGAAGTTCTTTAATTTGAACAATTCTTAAGATGTTCACCAATCCTTGTAAGCACCAAGATCCTTTCAGGCTGTCCACAGGCAAAACTATTTGCTAACAATAGCAAATCATGATCTGTCACTTCCAGTTGCTGATATTTTCACTTAGGACCCAAGAGTGACAGTGAGTAAAAGCCCTGGCATGTAAGCAGGGATTAAGGCACTTGGCAACCGAACTGGGAGGCTTTGTATTTTTCTCTGCCACTATGCATTGAATTTGTTTTTCAAGGGAGGAAAGGAGGACCGGGTTTGTGTAGAGCTGTCCTGACTTTTTATGTGTGTGGATGTTTGCCTATGTGTGTGTGCCTGGTGACTGCAGTAGTGCGAAGAGGGCATCAGATCCCTGGAACTGGTGTTACGGCGGTTGGAAGCCACCGTGTAGACACTGTGAATCAAGACTGGTCGTCTACAATAGCAAGATATACTCTTAACTGCTGAGTCGTCTCCCCAGCCCCAACTAACTTGCTTTGTGAGCCAAGGTCCTAGTCCTCTCTCAGCCTCCCAATTGATGGGATTACAGGTGTCCAGGTGCTGGGAGCACAGGTGTCCAGGTGCTGGGAGCACAGGTGTGTGCCTCCACACCCTACCCGGGTTAACTCTTAACCTTTAGTCCATGCCTTTTTAATTCTGTGTATGATAAAATAAGCATGCTTTACTTACCAGAGTATTGGGCTGCCGGCCACATGGAAAGCAGAGTGCCCACCTACCAGAGTGGGCTCCCTGTGAAGGGAGGCAGAGCCTGGATACGCTCCAGGCCTGGGATGGCTGGAAGCTCATGAGCTGGATTTTCTCAAAATGATGAGCTGTAATTCTCAAACTGGAGTTTTCATCATACCTTTTCTCTAAAATGAACAAAATGAGCATGACAGTTCAAGAAATGAAGTATTAGTGTTTGTTGTGAAAGATGAAATCAGAGCTTCCACATAAAAATTAGAATTGGTAAAAGTTGTATTGGCTGCCACAAACTTGAAGCTTCCCAGGACTGATGAAACCGGTGGTAGCCTCCTGACTGTGCTGGTCGGTCTGCTGAGGGTTTGATATCGTACAATGAGTTGTGTCAACATTCAGAAGATCTACAAGTCAGGCATGGTGACTCATGTCTCTAATTCTAACATTTGGGAGGCTAAGGCAGGAGGATTTCTACGAGTTCTATTCAATCCTGCGTAAGGCCAGCCCAGGCTACACTATGAGACCATGCCTCAAAAAAGGAACAAAGAGAGAGAAAGAGAGAGAGAGAGAGAGAGAGAGAGAGAGAGAGAGAGAATGATGGCACATGGCTGTAATCTCAACCCTTGGGAGGTAGAAGTAGGAAGAGTAGGAATTCAGAGTATCCTTGGCTTCATAATGAGTTTCAGACCAACCACAGAAATTTGTGGAGAGAGGGAGAGAGAGTGGGAAGAGGAAGAGAGAGAGAGCCTTATAAATTGGTCAAGCAGTACTTTTCAAATGATTTAACGCCTCTCACAAAATCATGCTATGTAAAAGAGCTGTTCAAAGTACAAGACAGATCAGTGGATACTTTCCTGGAGACAGAGTCTTGCATGCTATCCATTCTAATCTTGAGCTCAGGGGTCTCACTGCACAAGGACTGACCAATTACTGTAACAAAATCTGAAATTTTTCATTGTTATTTATCTTTAGGAGGCATCATCGTCAGCTTTCCTGGAACATTAAGAATATCCACAACAGGCTGAAAAGTTATTTGGGGCTTGTCGTATACCAATTTCTGTGAGATAAAACATTCATCTTAAGATGCAAGGTGTTCTAAAGCGGTGGTTGGTAACCCCTTTGGCAAACCTCTGTCTCCAAAACCATTTACATTACGGTTCATCACAGTAGCAAAATTACGGTTATACAGTAGCAATGAAAATAATTTTATGGATGGGGTCATCACAACATGAGGAACTGTATTAAAGAGTCGCAGCACTAGGAAGGTTGAAAACCACTGTTCTAAAGAGAGGTGAAATACTCCATTCATCGGGGAAGCTCCTTAGACTCAGGAAGTAAACAACTTAAATGCTTCAGGAAGTCCCTGAAACTGACCAGATTGACTAGGTTCCTCCCTTCCCAAACTTATATAAGAATTAAGGACCGTTGAGAGATACTCCTAGACCAATTGAGCCGCCAGGAAGAGATGTCCTACACCAGAGAGACACTTTTGCGCTGCCTGCAAGAGACCCTCTCCAACCCTCTCCATCCTGTTGAGTTGTTTGAGGCTGTGCAGTGAGCCCAGGTTTCCAACTTTCATGACCACATCACTGGGTGCTGGGGCGGGTTTTGTGATGAAGCTGTCATTCTGCCATTTCTGATCCTGTGAGCAACTCCTCACCCCATTCCTATTAAGTAATGCCGGTAAGTTCGTTGACTTACCAGGATGGACTCTGGCGGTACCCTTATTTTGTTCTGTCATGGGTTCCCCATTCAGGGTGAGTTGATGTTTGTTTATATTTCTCCAAGAATGGTGTGGCACAGCATAACGGTGCCCAAGCAGGGACCGGCAGAGCCAGAGATAAGTTTGGGAGGAGCCTTTGCGTGGTCCTGGCTATGACTAGCAGGGCATAGCACTGAGGCTGAGCAGTCTGAGAGTGGAGATCCCTGTGGGCATGCAGGGATGGAGGTGGAGATCCCAATATGGCTGCCTTGTGCTCTATGGTACAGGATAGTGTGCCTTCTTGGGCTTTTAGAGGACTTCACCAAGGTTGTCTCTTTAACTCAACTATTCGTTATGGGGTGGTGGTTGGGACATTACTGTCATCCTGCCCATCCTCTGTAAAAGGGTTTTATTATATGTAGATGCCAGAATGCTCACTCAAAAGTATTTTACAGAGATAAGACCCATCTGAAAGACATTCGAGTACACAGATAGTCAGGATGGGAAATCAGTTCTTGAAGGGTAAGAGGGCCGGGTGCATCTGCGAAATTCTTGGCCTTGTTGGATAAGACACAGGTGACACCCACAAGGTGCTTTTTTAAATGCTGCTGCAGCCTGGACTTTTAAATATTAAACAATAAACAATAAGCAGAAACAGATGCTTCCAAAAGTCATAAAGCTGTCAATAAGAACCCCAGCGTTAGGTGGCTCTGTAGTTAAGAGAGCATGTGTTGTTCTTCCAGAGGACCAGAGTTTAGAATCCCAGCATCCATGCCAGGCTGCTCACATCCACCTGCCGCTCCAGCTATGTGGAAAGCTGACATCTCTGCTCTATGCGGGTACCTGCATATACCCAAACGTGAACACACACATACAATACAAAAAAAATCTGAAAAACATCCCAGTGTTGGCGGTGGGTTACCATCCAAGGAGTAGTTAACCATCGAGATCCTAGATCAGTCTAGACTACAGCCATTGCTGTTGCTTGCACTCCAGAACTGGATGAAAAGAATCTGTTGCTAAAAATGTCGCATGCTTTGTTTGCGAGACGTAAAGAAACAATGCTAGCACCAAGTCGAAAATCTCTCTGGGGGTCGGCTTTTGTAGTGCCAGAAGGAGCTGTAAGGTTGCTGGAGAGAATTGTGCTCCAAAGTTTTACTCAGTGGCGGCTCCTGCGCCCTTTAGATGGAGTGCCACGCAGGATGTGCCAGCAAGTGCAATAGGACGTGAGTGGCCTAGATAGAACACACTTTCTGATGGACTCATCACTCCTCAGGGTGATACTCACATCCAGCGCTAGCCCAGGGAAGTCACAGCGCTCGGGGGGGGGGGGGGGGGAGGTGGGGGGGAAAGAGCCGCTGCCGCTTTGTATATGAAGATGCTTTCCCCGTTAAAACACTTCCCAGCATTTGTGTCTGTGGCCACAGATTGTGGCTGGGGGCAACCTTTCAAAGTCAGTACTCTTTCTCCTGAGCTGAACTCAGGCTCTCGGGTATAGCTGCTGAGTCATCTCACAGGCCCTCAGCCGTCATACACAACTCAGGACCCGCTTCCCAGGGGTGGAACCACCCACAGTGGACTGGGCCCTCCCACACCAATCCAGCATGCATGCGTGCATGCATCCATCCGTCCATCCATGTGTCTGTCTGTATGTGAAACACACATTTGTGTTGGGTGTGTTTGTACCAGGGTGTCCTGGTTAGTTTGATCAACTTGACACAAAGCGAGTCAACGTGGGAGGAGGGGAGGAGGGAGCCTCTGCTAAGAAACTGCTTTCATTAGCTGTAGACACGTCTGTGAGGCAATAGAAGATTCATGCGTAAAGCTCCGGGTTCAATCCCCACAGCTGTGAGATGCAACACACACAGGTAGATAGACAGTTTTTGTTAACGGCTTATAATGTTGATGTTATATGTGTGTGTGTGTGTGTGTGTGTGTGTGTGTGTGTGTGTGTGTGTATTGTTTTTCCAGGCAGGGTTTCTCCGTGTAGCCCTGGCTGTTCTGGAACTTGCTCTGTAGACCAGGCTGGCCTCAGACTGACAGAGGTCCACCTGCCTCCGCCTCCCGAGTGCTGGGATTAAAAGCATGCGCCACCACCTCTTGGCTGAATTAATACATATTTAAGCAGGTGCAGGTTGGTCTCAATCTCCTGACAATCCCCCACCGAGTTCTAGGATTACAGGTGTGAACCATCATGAAGGGTTTAGATAATTACTTTAAAAACAAAACAAGAGCCTGGCTTTATGGCATAGGCCTGTAATCCAAGCCCTTGGGAGGTAGAGGTGGGAGGATCAGGAGTTCAAGGTCACCCTTGGCTACATAGTAAACTCCAGGTCAGCGTGGGTTATAGGATACCCTGTCTCAAAACGTGAAAGAAACAAAAACAAGGGCTGGATGGAGAGACGGCTCAGGGATTAAGAGCCCTTGCTGCTCTTCAGAGAGCTGTAGTTTGGTTCCCAGCACCCATGAAAGGCAGCTCACGGTCACGTGGAACTCCGGGTCCAGGGGATCTGACGCCCTCTTCTGGACTCTTGAGGGAACCTGCACTCACACATGGACACTGTCCATCACGGATGCATACACACCCATACATGTAATTAAAAAGGAAATCCTAAAACAAAAACATCCTGGGCTCAGGAGTGTAACACTTGCAGAGCACGGATGTGGGTTTGGTGCCCGCCAGCACAGAACAATCCCCAGACAAAAAAAGCCTTTATTTTATTTTAATGTTTTGGCTTCAGAACTTTGTTATTATTAGAGAAGTATTAAAGAATTCCGGGGGGCAGGCGCGCTGGAGAGATGGCCCGGCCCTTAAGAGCACTTGCTGCTTTTCCACACCCAGGTTTGATTCCTAGTGCCCACAACCATCTGTAACTCCACTAGCAGGAGGCCTGACGCTCTCTCCTGCCCTCTTATGCCAAGCAGGCATCCACATGGTGGACAGACACACACCCAGACAAAACAGCTATTCCCAAAATAAATAAAATAACTGGTTTTTTGTTTTATTTCTTTTTAATGTGTTTGATTAATTAGTTTTTGAGAGAGAATTTTGATCCGTAGCCCAGGTTGGCCTGACCCTTAGGCCTTGCTCTCCTGGATGCGAGAATTACTGCTTACATTAACAAGCAGATGAGCTCCAAATTGTTGGCTTGTTGCCAGTGTGCTTGGCAGAGTTCCCTCTCCCTGGCAGAATGTGGGTGCTGTCACCTTCTCCCCACGTGGTCCAGTCCGTTGTTTTCCTCCTTAAGGAGGAAGAAAATTGTGCTTTCCATAGCTGCCGTCTCCAGGACAGTTATGGGCGCAGTAGGTATCTCTATTAATTTTTTTTTTCCGAGGGTTTCACTGCGCAGTACTGGCTGTCCTGGAACGCACTCTTTAGACCAGGCTGGCTTTAAACTCACAGAGATCCACCTGCCTCTGTCAACCGAGTGCTGGGATTTAAAAGCAGGGGGTAGCATGGGGCCATGCCCACCCGAGCTTGCTTAATTCCGTCACTTCTGTTTCTAAGCCCCACTTTCTTTTTTTAAAGCCGTTATTTATGGAGCACTTTCCATAAACCTTACGTTTGTTGTCTCATTCACTCCTAAGAAAGAATTGGTGAGCTAGACCCTGTTACTGTCCATTTTACAGGGAGGAAAATCCAGCCTCAGGGAGATGAGAGCACACCTATAGGAATGGATGGACGTTAATTCCTCTTTAATGCCAAAGTGAAACAGGAGGGTGACTTTAAAGTCTATTAAACATATACACTGAAATGTTACCCATCTGAGGCGGGAGAGCCAGCTCAGCGGTTAAGAGCACTTGTTCTCTAGAGGAACCTACTTCCGTTCCCGGCGCCAGACAGGGTAGCTAAGAACTGTGTGTACCTTTAGCTGCAGTGAATCTGACGCCCTCTTCTGGCCTCCTCAGGCACTGCATGCACACAGTACGCAGCTAAACATGCAAGCAAAACACTCATATACATAAAATAAGAATAGGTAACATTTTAGCTGGGTGGTGATGACGCAAGCCTGTAATCCCAGCACTCAGGAGGCAGAGGCAGGCGGATCTCTGTGAGTTCGAGGCCAGCCTGGTCTATGGAGTGAGTTCTAGGACAGCCAAGGCTACATGGAGATAATCCTGCCTGGAAAAACCAAAACCAAAACAAAACAAAACCCAAACAAACAAAAAAGGAAACATTTTAAATCCTTACATGACCTTTCTCAGGGCCTGTACAGCTGAACCTCCATCCGAGCCCCCACCGTCTGGTCCTTACCCCCAGCCCCATGAGGCTGAATGTCATGTTTATGAGCATTGATCTTGAAGGCCTCAACAATGACATTTTGCCTGGCTTTTTGTTCTTGTAGACCTAGGAGCCTTCCCACCATCCTCTGCATCAGTACTTTTTGGTCCTTCTCCATCTGCTTCTTCTACCTGCATCTGCTCAGCTGAGCCACTGTAGCCCTCACAGGAGCCAGACTCTGACCCTCTCCACGGAGTGGAGGCTAGAGGGAGAGGGAAGGGGCAGGGGCTTGAACTGGGGAGCTGAAGTGAAGAGGAATTCAGGCCCAGCCGTCTTTAGCAGGAATGTTCCCAGACACCACTGACCTCTCACCCCAACCCGCCTCAGCGTGAAGATCCACAGCATCAGCCATTCCCACTTCAAGGACCAGCAGCTGCCTCTGGAGTATCTGGGGCATCGTCATGGCAACCATGCCAGGCAAACGTGGGGTGGGCTCTTTAAAGTCTTTCATTGTATCCCCTCAGCACCTCCCGAAACACAGCCTAATTCTCTTAGTGACCTGGGGGCTGGAAAACTGGAAAAGAACATCGCCCCTCACGGTACCTCTCGAGTGAGGGAAGACCCTTCTTCAGACACTCTAGAGGGAAACCCAGACTCTCCGTCCCTGCTCCCTTGGAGCCCCTGCTGACACTCTAGACTCTAGCGGTCATCTCTTACCTCTTCCTCACTTGGGGAAGAAGAAGGAATTTGGGAGGCCCTGAACTCCTTCCTCTGCCCATAGTTGCGCTTTACTTCCTGGGTGGGGGTGGGGGTGCTCAGGGCTTGGTGACCTAGACAGAGGCCTTGTGTGGGGGGTGATTAGCTGTCACGTTGGGTCTAAGCTCCTTACCCTCCCAATCTAGTTTCCCCATCCCCAGATCTAATCCACAGGTAGGGGGATGGGACTTGGAGGTACAAGCAGCACTTAGCAGCGACTCACTTAGCACACCCCCAATAGTCCACCCTCTGTCTCTCTCCTTTTATGAGCTTCCTGCCTCTCTCTGCCTCTGAGGATGTGTAACTGTGCCTATCTGTAACTGTGCCTACTGTAACTGTGGTCTCTGCCAGCGGCCCTGTGCCTCTGCCGGGGAAGCTATTGGTGGTGATGGAAGGCACTGGGTAATGAGTCTCCATGACAGGGCTGTGGTTGGGGACAGGACATGGGGACACAGACTTGCAGGTGATGTGCGTGTTAAAAAACAGAGTTTAAAAAGCTGTGTGTGTGTACGAGCAGGCACTGCTTTTTTTCACACACACACACACGCCTGACCCAGTGTCTGAGGAACACTGGCTCATTTGTATTTGACACAGATTGGGAGGTTTTGAATTGTAGCTAATACAAGATTATCCTGATGATGCAATGATAGCAATTCAAAAAGGATTTGGGGAACAGCAGAACATTTTAAATGGGGCAGTTCGAGCCCCACCCCATGGAAGTTTGCCTGAACTGGACACACTTTTAGCTGTAGAACCCTGGGGTCAGGGTACCTGACACACTTAGAAGAGGAGGCATCGTCTTCTCGCAGGAAGTGGTCATGGGTGCTGCCCACAATCCTACAAAGCCCAGGACAGGCCTCCACATTAAAGACTTGTCCATCCCAGAAAGAGAGAAGTTTGCGTCATGTGAGAGCTCGTCATCTCTCAAGGCACCAAGGTTTTTATCAGAACCACCTGACTGGAGGATGGGACTCTTCCGTTAGAGGTAGCTGAGCTGGCAAAAAGATGTGTCCTTACCTGAGGGTTGTGGGGAACTTGGGGTGTCATAGCATCTGATTCATCAGGGTTGTGGGGTAGCATCTTCTAAGTGGCCATGGGCACTACCCACAATCCTCCAATGCTCGGGACAGGCCCCCACATTAAAGCCTTGTTCACCCCGGAAAGAGAAAAGTCCTGGCTTTGTCCATGCACAAGTTTCCTCATCCCTAGTAAGGGTAGCTGTGTCGTTCCTTCCTAAGGTTATTGGGATGACAGAGCCAATATTTGTGAAGTATTTAGAGCAGTGCCTGCCGTACACGCTCGCCCTTGGTCGGCTCGCACCTGGAGTGAACATGAGTCGACGGGATACAGGGATTCGCACCTTCTCTCCTTTTCTCCTTCCAGCTGCTTTCGTTCTTCAGACAGGTTTCCTCCGCTGCGAAAGGCTGAGAGATGAGCCCTTTCCTGCTTCACTGCACAGACAACCTGAAGAAAGACTTGGATGAGTTAAGCTTGCATCATGTGATAGTCTCTCAGGGTGCCAAGATTTCTGTCAGAACCACCTGACTGGAGGAGGGCCCCCCTTGAGCTGGCAAAAAAAAAAGGCATGTCCATTGTGGGGAACTTGGGGTGACATAGCATCTGATCCATCAGGGTTGTGGGCACCATCTTCCAAACTCTGGTGATCTGTCCACCTCAGAAACGTTCCTGGCGACCGCTCCCTCCCCCTTGTAATGTTCTGAACAAGGAAGTCTCTGAGTGCTCCCACCGCTTCCTCCACAGACTTCTCACCCTCCTCCTCTGGCTTCTGCTCAACCTCTAAGTCTGGGAATGTTGAAGTGTTCAAAACTGAGTTCTGGACCAGCATGGTGGTGCACACCTTTAACCCCAGAACTCAGGAAGCAGAGGCAGGTGGATCCCTGGTCTACAGAGTGAGTTCCAGGATAGCCGGAGCCTTGTAGAGAAACCCTGTCTCAAAAAGAAAGCAAGAGGGGCTGGAGAGATGGCTCAGAGGTTCAGAGCACTGGCTGTTCTTCCAAAGGCCCTGAGTTCATATTCCCAGTAACCACATAGTGGCTTACAACCATCTATAATGAGATCTGGTGCCCTCTTCTGGTGTGCAGGTGTACATACAGACAGAACATTGTGTACATAATAAGTAAACAAACCTTATTGTTTGAAAGAAAAGAAAGAAAACACACCACCACCAAAATCCTCTCAATAGCCCAGCCCCAGATTCTCTTGGTAGCTTTGAAGTGTCAGTATATTGGCATCACAAAATTTGGAAATGCTACAAATAAGGCCTGTCTTCCTCCTTCCTTCTGTTCCAGACTGTATTCCCCATCTCCCATAATCCTTTACCTCCTAGCATCCTCCAGACTGCTACAGGCATCACTCAAGACAGTTGCTTATGCCCAAAATCATCAGCAGCTTCCGTGGCTCAGATTTTCACCATCCAGATGCTCCTTATGTAACTCATGCCCTCCCGGGTTGGTGTATGGATAAAATTTCTTACTCTGTTTAGGATGATCTTACTTTGGAATATAAGAAAAATAAAATGGGTGTTAGGTGTCAGTCCAAATTTTCTACAAAGATTTGATGAAAGACAGTAATACCAACTTGTGTTGGGTATTATTTTACTAGCATCAGATCAGTTCTAAGTACTGTGGGGGGAGGGGTAGACACAGGAGTGGGGGAGGGCACAGGTATGCGCCTGTGAGTGCGAATGCCTAGTGGCCAGAGAGGGCATCAGATTTTGTGGAGCTGAAGTTATAGGCAGTTGTGAGCTACCCAACATAGGTGCTGGAAATCGGACTAGGGCTCCCTGTGAGAGCAGTACACGCTCTTAACTGCCGAGCCATGTCCCCAGCATGTTTTGTTGTTTAAGACAGGATTTCACTATATAGTTTATACTGGTGTGGAACTCAAGATCTTCCTGGCTCCATCTTCCAAGCACACCCCCCAACCCAAGACAATTTGTGGAGTGACTGGATATGAGTTTCCACCAGGCCAGATCCGTTGCTAGAGGAGCACGCAGGTGCCTTCCCTGTCTGCCGTGAGGAGGTCCAGTGCTCTCCAGTTCTGCCTGGTCACCTGGGCCACCGAAGTGATCTGGCATTGGGGAGGCCAGTGCCACAGCCAGTGGTCGATGGCTCTTCGGAGACAGTCGGGACTTTAATCCCACGGCCCCTGCATTTAGGCTGGTTGCCACCGTTTCAGTCATAGTACAAATGCCTGCCAGTGCCACAGCTGGCACCACTTGGTGTGTTCTGGTAAAGCGTGCCCGAGACTGGGAGGAGTCAGTAGAAGAGCGTGGCTATTTTAGCCTTCCCGTAAAGCTGCCCAGAGTCACTGGGATACACAGAGAGGAAGGACCACCAGGGGACAAGTGTTTTGGTATAGAGCCGTTGGACCAGAAGATGCCCCTGGGGGTGGCCAGGCAGGTACCAGAGTTGTTAGTACCATTGCAAAGGGGGGGGTGTGTCCTGAGCAGCAGAACGGGAATTGTGTGTCCAGAGAGTCCCAGGAGAGGGGCATCTTGTACAGTAGTTGTCCTTGGTTGGGGTCAGCCCTTGGCATGATAAACAGCCTAGGTAAGGGCACTGCGAGCTGGGACGGGAGGGGGGGGAGTCAAAGCAGCACGCGAGAGAGCAGCTGCTGAGATGCAAGGCCTTAATGAGGTGAGGTAGGGTTGTTCCCTCCTGGATGAGGCCCAGCAGGGAGAAAGGTGCATTTTCCTTAGTTTTTACCTGAGGTTGGGAGGAGTCTCCAGGTGAGATTGGAGGGACTCCTGCTGTGGTATGGTCTCGGTGAGGCTTGCCGGGTTCTCAGGACAGAGGGCAGGGTCTGGATGTAGGCTGGCCAGCTATGTTTGTTCACATGGGTCTGCAGAGGTTTCCTTGACAGGCCCTGCCTATTCCCTCCTGAGCCCACCAGTCATTCCAAAACTTTAGGGTATTAACGTGGTGTTGTATTTTAGTAGGGAGTAGCAAACCAGTGTTTTGGCCTGTCCTTGGCCATGTTAGCCCACAGAACTTTTTTCCCCCCAAAATAGGGTTTCTCTGTGTAGTGTTGGCTGTCCTAGACTTGCCTAGTACACCAGGCAAGCCTCAAACTCACAGAGATCCTCCTGCCTCTGCCTTCCAGAGTGCTGGAATTACATGCGCCACCATGCTCGGTGCACACAGAATTTTTGTTTGCACCATCTTAGGATGTTCTTTGAGAGTCCCTGCAGAACCTGAGAGTGGCGGGTCCCACCTGCTGGACAGATCACCCGGCCATCTCTGGGCTGGGGCCTTCTTGAGCCTAGCTAGATGGTACCAACACTGATGCCCTAGGAGTTTGGCTGCCAAGGGGGTGGTAAGGATCACAGTGTAGAGTCCTGTCTCCAGGGGCTCTAGAGACTTGGGAGATAATTGTTTGAGGAGTACCCGGTCCGGCCTGGAAAGATGGTTCAGCGGTTAAGGGCTGCCTCTAGGTCCCTCAGAGCCCGCACCAGGTTGGAGGTGAGGGTCTTAGCACCCTGGCTAAGCTGAATGTCTAAGTATAGCATGGCGGGAGAGTGCCGTTGGCTTTAGGCAAGAAGATGTGCAATCCCAGGGAGACAAGACAGTTGAGAAGTAAAGAGGTGGCCCTCTGGGCTCAGAAGGGGAGCGGCTGCAGAGTGGTCATCTACCTATGGGAGAAGTGTTCTAGGATTAAGGTCAAAGGGGGAGAGGGCCAGGGCCAGGGCTTGGCCAAAGAATGTGAGCTATCCCGAAAACCCTGCCGGAGAGCTGTCTATGTAAGCAGCCTCACAGCCTCTGTGTCAGGGCCCTCCCAGGTGAAGGCAAAGAGAAAAAAATAGGAGTCAGGGTGTCGGGGGCCAGTAAAGGATGCTTTGTCCTTTAGGCTAGGACCGTAAAGTAAGAAGTGGCCGTAGGAATGTTAGGAGGGTGGCAGGGTTGGTAACCACAGGGTGGATTGGGATGGCTGCCTCACTAATGAAAGAAAGGGAGGCTATTTCCTGTTTCCTCCTTCTTCCAATGTCCAGTGAGTATTGATCATCTTACCCAGGGTCCTCCTTCTAGCTCACTTTCTTTAGGTGCACAGATTTTTGTAGGTTTATTCTATATTATATGTCTAGTATCCACTTATGAGTGAGTATATACCGTGTGTGTCTTTCTGTTTCTGGAATGATCTTTTCTAGTTCCCACCATTTGCCTGCAGATTTCCTTGTTTTTAATTTCTGAGTAGTATTCCATTGTGTAAATGTACCACAGTTTCTGTATCCATTCCTCCATTGAGGGACATCTGGGTTGTTGCTAGGTTCTGGCTATTACGAATAAAGCTGCTACGAACATGTTTGAACAAATGTCCTTGCTGTGTACTTGAGCATCTTTTGGATATATGCCTAGGAGTGGTATAGCTCGATCTTGAGGAAGCACTATTCCTAATTGTCTGAGAAAGTGCCAGATTGATTTTGAAAGTGGTTGTACAAGGACAGGAGCCTACCACAGAGGGCCTCTGAAAGACTTTACATAGCATTGTATCAAAGCAGATACTGAGACTCATAAACAAATTTTGGGCAGAGTGCAGGGAGTCTTAGGAAAGAAGGGGGAGATAGTAAGATGTGGAGAGGACAGAAGCTCCACAAGGAGAGCAACAGAACCAAAATATCTGGGCACAGGGGTCTTTTCTGAGACTGATATGCCAACCAAGGATCATTCATGGATATAACGAACCCCTGCTCAGATGTAGCCCATGACAGCTCAGTATCCAAGTGGGTTCCCAAGTAAGGGGAACAGGGACTGTCTCTGACATGAACTCAGTGGCTAGCTCTTTGACTGCCTCTCCTGGATGGGGGAGCAGCCTTGCCAGGCCACAGAGGAGAACAATGCAGCCAATTCTGATGAGACTGGATAAGCTAGGGTCAGATGGAAGGGGAGGAGGACCTCCCCTATCTGTGGACTTGGAGAAGGGCATAAGAGGAGATGAGGGACATAGAGTGGGATTGGGAGGGGAGGAGGAGGGGATTACAGCTGGGATACAAAGTGAATAAACTAATTAATATAAAAATAAATTGCATTGGAGGGAGAATGGGAGTGTTACAGGGTGAGTCATAGGGTTTAGGAGCCCCTGAGATAGAAGGTGGGTAGTGATGGGCTTGAGACTTCAGCTATGGGTTTCTGAAATGGGAAGCCAGGGTCTAGGAGGGAAGGAAGAGGTTGAATGAGGACCAGCTGGTGGTGGGTAGCAATTACCAGGGTGGAGATACCTCATACTTGGGGGTCAACATGATCCAGTAGACATGGCAGTTTGGGGTAGGAGTCTGTGAGTTAACCAGGAGAAGAAGATGGGAGTCAGGAGAAGTTATGGGGCCAGGGATAGGGGTGGCTCCAGAGTGACTGAGTATATCTCGGCCAAGTAAAGGCAGATGGGCATGAACAGAAAAGGGTGTGAGAAAAAGGCTGGGTGGTGGCACATGCCTTTAATCCCAACACTCAGGGAGGCAGAGGCAGGCGGAGGATCTCTGAGTTCAAGGCCAGCCTGGTCTACAGAGTAAGTTCCAGGACAGCCAGGTCTACACAGAGAAACCCTGTGTGGGAAGAATACAGGAGAGTGGCAGGGTCTTAGGTGGAAAGGAAGGGTTCCATCCAACCCCGGGACCAGAAATTGGTGCTTGGACTATGAGACCCAAGTGAGAGGTCAAAAGAGAGAAAGTAGTCCCCATGTCCATCAGAAAGGTGATGGACTTATCTGCTTTATGTGGATTGCTGTTGGCGTCAGGGCAGCTACCAGCTTGGGCCTGGAACGTAGCCTTCTGCTGTAGCCAAGCCTGTCAGAAAGACTCGGCTGCTTCATCTTTGGCATTAAAGACCTTAAAAGCCATGGGGTTTGGGGGACCACCCTCAGCCTTTTTTTAGTTTTTTTTTTTTTTTTTTTCTCCAAGTATCTGATGATGACTGGAAACTAAATGGGTAGCCAGGACCATGGCTCCCACTGGGGAGGCTGGGTCAAGGAAGGTATATTGGATCTCTTGTAATCAATTGATTTAGAAAAATGGGCAGATTCTCGTCAGCTCCCTGCATAACTTCATGGAGCTTAGCAACGTTAACAACTTTGTTTGAGACCATTTCCATACCCTGAAGGAGGCGGTGGACCTTGAGGTCCCTCCTCTGGCAGCCATTTTGACCCGGTTGATAATCCCAATTAGGTTCTGCAGCCGGCACCACCATGTCACCCACAGGGACTATATCATCCCCCAGGTGGGGCTGGTTTATGTACTGCATGCTGGCTGCTGCCTGAACTCCTCGGAGTTCAGGTGTGAGAGTGAGAGCGGTGGCCTGGATGACATAAAGGCCCTGTTAGGTCACAGGCCTGGCAACGGTAGTGGAACTCCTTAATGTAGGCAATGGGTCGGCAGAGAAGGAGCCCAGGCGCTTTTCAGTCTGAGAGAGGTCTTGGAGGGAGAAAGGAACAAGAACTCCAAGAACCCCTTCAACTCTGGCCAGCTCCTGAGACGGCTGCAGTGCGCATGAGAGGTGGTGAGGCAGTGGTCAGGGGAGGCCAGAGTGTGAATGAGGACCAGGGTGTGGGCTGACCATTAGGTGGAGCCTGTGGTGGCAGAGGAGGAGGGGCAGTGGGAGGGGAGAGGAGGAAGAAGGGTAGGAGGCAGGCGAGGGAGGCTGGCTGCCCATGGCCTGTGAGTCTGAGGGAGGGGAAGGAGGATGGGGCAGGCATAGGGAAGAGATGAACCACTAGGCGGAAGCATGAGGTGGTGTATGAAGGGTAGGGGTAGACGGGGTTCTGGGAAGGAATGGGGGTGCCAGTGACTCAGGAGGCTCAGTCAGGGCAGAGGGCAGCTCGGGGTCTGAGTCCCAGGATGAAAGGGGTGACAAGACTCGGGCCTGCGAGCGCTGGCTACAGAGGGGGGGTTGGGAGCGCAGTACCCCAAAAACCTGGACATAAGGGAGCTCAGACCCCCTGTGCGTTCGCCAGCGGAAATTTTCAAGATCACGAGAAAAGATACTATAGCTAAGAGTGCCCTGTGGTGGCCATCTGGACTCTTTGTCCAAGGTGTACTGTGGCCAGTGTAATGATACGTAAATCACACACCGCAGGACCGGTCTGCTACAAAGAGGTTTATCGGAGACAGACAGTGGGGGCGCAGAAGGGGGCATGGGAGGAATGCCCAGGAGAGGACTTCAGGGAGGGAGAAAGCAGTGACAGGGCGGTTCCTTTCTACCTGGAAAGCCCCTGGCTGCTGGTGGCAGGTGTTGGCCCGAGAGGCTGAGGGCCGGCTGTCGGGAACAGCCTACCAGTTTCCACACCTCCCTGAAGGCTTTTATGCTTAGCTGCCCGTCGGATGTTAGCACGCACACCAAGAGGTCCTGCTGTATTAGTGAGCAAAGTTCAGGCGCAGAACTTGAGCTACAAAGAGTCACTCATTTATCCCCCTGACGGAGAGTTGTGCTAATAGCATTAAGCCACCCTCTCGACTCTGCTCACCGGGCAAACAAGGGACTCGTGGTGACTTTAGGCCCCCAACCTTGGGGGATGAGAGTAACAGGGTTGGTCCTGGGAAGAAGGGTGATGGGAGAAAGGAGAGGAGAGCAGACTCAGCTTAGACAGGAGGAGGGTCCTACAATAAGCTGATGAAGCATTCTGAAGGTCCGGATGATGACCCAAGACCCGGCTCAATGCTCTGACTTTTCCTGGGTTATTGTTAAAGAACCGTCATAGTGAAATCAATGCCACCGACGATACACTGGCTGAGGGTCATATTGCCTGGGCTGGATTGTGAGGACCCTGCCGTGGAGCCTGGGGAAGGAACTGGGGGGCAGCTGGGTCCAACATCCTTCCTTATCAGGCCAACGATTTTCTGGAACGGTGGGGGTGGGTTGGATAAAAAGAGGAATCCACAAAAGCCACCCTACATCCAACTCCTGTGAGACGTTAGATTGTAGTGCCCTCTCATGGAAGCATCCAGAATTTAGGTGCTGTCAGTTTGGGGAAGCCATCAAAGGGAGGATAATTCCCTGGGGGCTGGGTGTCAGAGAAGATAAATTAAGGTTCTTCCTCAGTGGGAAAGTATTTGTTTTAAAATGTCTGTTTGGAGACAGAGGCTGGCTTGGATATGGTTAGATTTATAACTGCCTGGTTAATACCGTGTATTTTGGCTTCATCTGGATGCCTCCTCCTTCCTTCCAAGTACATAGATGAATAGCTCTTTTTTTTTTTTTTTTTTTTTTTTTTGTTAATCTGAATTTCTCTGGGAAAAACTGTGGTGTGTTTGGCCAAGGTGTAATGAGTTTAATTTATGAGTCATAGTAAGATTTGTCTACAAATTAGACATGTTGAAAAGTTGAATTTGAATGATGATGCTTTTTCAGCTTTTGTATGCAAATAGTACATGAATGCATTAATTTAATGAACTTTATTGAAGTAAGTAATTCATGCAGGAGAGTGTGTTAATCAGGGTTATGCATAATTACCAGTTGAACACGCCTGCGTAACCTGACTGGCTGTGTGACACGGCGTCGGCAGCAGACCCATTTCTCACAGTCGGCTGAAAGGGCCGGCTTCTGGCGTGGACTCTCTTCTTAGCTTGCACACGGCTGCCTTCTCACTGGGCGTTCCAATCTCAGCCAGTAATGGCTCCAGCCCCTGAAGCTAGGGAGATGAGGCCTCTGCAGGTTTCAGGAGGCTGCAACATCAGTTGCTAGCAGTGACCAACTAGAAATTGTCTCTTGTGCGCATCCTAGCCACACTGCTTTGGTTCTCCTCAGGTAGCCACTGGCTAGGGGAGTGTCACCTGGCTTTGAACTTATGTAGTTAAGGCTGGAGCCTCATCTGGTTGTTATGTGTAGTTGCTTGTCTGTTTTCACTGTGGTTTAATATTCTGTTGCAAGAGTATGTTGCCATGTGTGCGTTCTGGCTCTTCAGGGGTTTGTTTGTTGGTTGGTTTTTGTTTTTTGAGGCAGGGTTTCTCTTGTGCAGCCCTGGCTGTCCTGGAACCCACTCTGTAGACCAGGCTGGCCTCGAACTCAGAGATCCACCTGCCTCTGCCTCCCAAGTGCTGGGATTAAAGACATGCCCCACCACCACTAGACTTAGGTTTTCAGTTTTTACCCACGGTAACTAATGTGTGTCTTTTGGTGCACATACCTAGGAGTAGAATTTGCCTCTGATCCTTTATAGTCATCCTCAAACAGTTTTATGAAGTGGCCATACCAATCTACCACTCCACCAGTAGTAAGTGGCAGTTCAGCCATGCTCCAAGTATTTACACCACAGCGACTGGCAACTTCCGCAGACCAGGGTATCTTTCCTGAGAGAGCCAGTTGCTAGTTATTAGCCAACACTCCATCAAAATACCTCAAGTCTTCCATCATTCGATGATATTGGTGTTTGTTTGTTTGTTTGTTTGTTTGTTTGTTTTCCTAAAGAGAAATAATTTAAGTAATTAACTAATGTGGGGGGCTTGTTGGGCAAATCAGGGTTTCACATGGGCTAGGCAGGTTCTTTTTGTTTTGTTTTTGTTTTTTGTTTTTCAAGACAGGGTTTCTCTGTGTATCCTTGGCTGTCCTGGATTTGCTCTTTAGACTGGGCTGGGTTCTATCTATCTATCTATCTATCTATCTATCTATCTATCTATCTATCTAAAAAAACTACTATATAAGGGCAGACACAGTGGCTCACGCCTGTAATCCCAGCACTCAGAGAGGCAGAGGCAGAAGCAGGCAGATCTCTGCAAGTTCGAGGCCAGCCTGGTCTTCAAGGATACACTGAGAAACCCTGTCTTGAAAAAGAACAAAACAAGAAAACATTATTTATATAGTGTTCAGCCTGTACATCAGAGGAGGGCACCAGATCTCATTATAGGTGGTTATGAGCCACCATGTGGTTGCTGGGAATTGAACTCAGGGCCTTTGGAAGAACAGGTAGTGTCTTAACCTCTGAGCCATCTCTCCAGCCCACTAGGCAGGTTCTTAATCACCAGCCCCCTATGCAAAAAAAATTTTTTTTTTTTGAGACAAGGACTTGCTACATAGCTCTCTGGTTATCATAGACCAGATTTAGCTTCAAATTTGCAACAATCCTCCTGAATGCTGGGACAATAGCCATGTGCCTGATTTAATCTTTAATCTTTATTATGTGTGTGTGTGTGTATGCGTGTATGTGTGTGTGTTGCCTACATATATGTATATATACCACGTGTATACCTGATGTCTGTGGAGGTCAGAGAGGGTCTTGGATTCCCTGGAGCTGGAATTACAGGCCGTGAGCCACCGAGTAGGTGCTGGGAAATGAACAGAGGTCCTGCAAGACTAGCAAGTGCTCTCAACCACTGGTTCCAGCACCCTGACTCAAAAATTTTAGAACTTTAATGTAAAACAGAAGTTGGGAAAATTTTTTAATTTTTTTTTGTCAAGCTTAACTATTCAAGTCAGACATCCCTTATTTTACGGAATGTGTCTTATCTATCTATACACAAATCTCCAAATTTAAAAATGAGAACATTCTGTTTTCAGCCCTTTGCAAATCCTCTCTCTTCTCTCTTTCTCCCCCATCCTAGTTCGTGTGCTTGACTCTGTCTCTTGCCGTGACTTCTCTCAAGAATTCTGGGATCAGGCTGGGCAGGCAGTGCAGGCCTGTAATTCCAGCACTCTGGAAGGTGGGGGCAAGAGGATCAGGAGTTCAGAGTCAGCCTGGGCTACACTATGAGTTCGAGGCCAGCCTGGACTACATGACACTCTATCACACAAAGAAAAAAAATATAATAATAATAATAACAACAACAACAACAACTTTGGATCAAGCAATACCTGGCCAAGACACAAAAGCAAAACTGCTGTATTCCCCAAAGGACTAGTCTGAAAACTGATAAAACAGTGCAACTTCAGAGGGAACGCCGGAGAAGAACCGAGCTGCAGCCACAAGAAATTGCACGCAAGAGGCAAGATGCCCTCTGTCACCCGGTCACTGCAAGCCAAGCATGTCACTGCCATGGGTAACAGCCATACTTTCCCAGGTGCTTCTGTCTGTCAGAAGGCGGAGGAAGGCTCGGAGCCACCTTCCTCCTGACAGACCACTCTGAGCAACTCAGATGTCCCTCAGCAGCAGAATATGCCCAGGGCTTTTTCTCCCCTTAACATTTGTTTGTTTGTTTGTTTGTTTTGCTTTTAGGTCAGAGGACAACTTTCAGGAATCAGTTCTCTCTTTCGACCTTGCACTCCCTGGGAGCAAGCTCAAGTCATCAGGCTTGGAGACAGGCACCTCTACCTGATGAGCCATCTCTGTTTATGTGCCCTGGTATTTTGCCTGCATGTGTGTCTGCACACCACTTGTGGACCTAGTGTCCTTAGAGGTCAGGAAAGGGCATCAGATTGCCTGGAAGTGGAACTACCGATGATTGTGAGCCACTGTGTAGGTGCTGGGAATTGAACCTGGATCTTCTGGAAGAGCATCTAGTGCTTATAACTACTGAGCCATCTCTCCTGTCCTTTTTCAAAAAAAAAAAAAAAAAAACAACAACTTCTTTTTTTCTGAGACAGGGTTTCTCTGTGTAACAGCCCAGGCTGTCTTGGAACTCGATTTTTACAGCAGGCTGGCCTTGAACTCACAGAGCTCATCCTGCCTCTGCGTCCCGAGTGCCGGGACTTAAGGTGTGCACCACCACATCCAGCTCAGTATGAACATACACACACATACACTCGAGCACACACACACAGATGTGTGTATGTATGTATAATTTTTTTTTAAGACAGGGTTTCTCTGTGTAGCCTTGGCTGGCTGGGATCAAAGGCATGGGCTACCACACTGGCTTCAGTTCAAAAGTATTATTAAATTATTTTTGTGGTACATCCATTGAGCCAAGGACCTTGTGAATGTGAGCAGCAGTATATCTCAGGACCTCAGTCTCCCTGATTCGTTGTTAATGGCGTGAGTGGAAAAAAGGCGGGGCTGGGCGGGGCTCTGTGGGGAGAGCACTTTTCTAGTTTCTAGTTTGATTTTCTGTTGCTGTGATAAGCACACGGACAACTTGGGGGAAAGAAAGGATTTCAAAGTTAGAACCTGGAGGCAGGAGATGGAATAAAACCATGGAGGACACTGTGGTTTGGCTTTCTTCCTCTGGCTTGTTCAGACATAACCCCCACCCTGCCCCTCCTTGGGTGGCTGTGGGGGTTGAGGGCAGGTGTCAGTTTGTCGCCCTGGCTGGCCTGGAATTGGAGTTGTAGACCAGGCTGGCCTCAAACCACAAGATCTGCCTGCCTCCCAATGCTGGGATTAAACACAGGCACCACAGGCCCGCCTGTCTAGAGGTGGCTCTGCTGGGCCCTTTTAATAATTTCCAATGATGAAAATGCCCCACAGGTATGCCCAAACTGAGAAACAAGATCCGCCATCACACCTAGCACAGAGCCCCATGTCTGATCTGCAGCTATGCCTAAAACCAGGCATGATGGCAAATACGTGCACGCTCAGCATTCAGAAATGGTAGCATGGGGATCACAAATCCAAGGTCATTCTCAATTACAGGATGAGGTCAAAGGCAAGGCCAGCCTGGGCTGCGGGAGACTATCTCAAAACCAGGAAAACTACAAACAAAAAGATAGGGAGGACTGAAGAAAAGAAAATGTTTACAGTAAAATATAAGTAAGCCTCACCTATTTTGGATTGAAGGACCTGGAGACTTTTAATCCCAGCACTGCAGAGGCAGAGGCAGGTAGATCTCGGAATTCAAGGCCAGCCCAGTCTACAGAGTGAGTTCCAGGACAGCCAGGGCTTGTCTCAAATAAAATAAAATAATAAAGTGAAGACACAGAAGAATACACACAGCTGATTACAGTTAATAGACTTGGCTAGTCCATAGGGGTCCGGACTGTGTGGAAGGACCCATGAGGAAGCCAGGGCAGGAGAGAACAGGATGCTGGGCTTGTCCAGTGTGAATCCAGGCAATGGCAGAATTAATCTGTACATTTTATTGTGTTGTGTCCCAATAAAGTAAAAAAGAAATCATATGCTGGCAATTATTCCGAGTGATGTCAGTGACAGCTGCCAATTATCCAGACGGATGTTATCTTTGAATTGGGAACAGCCCTGTCTTTTTCCCATGTTTACTTGGCACTGCAGTGTCAGCGTGGAAATACCATTGTCCCGGCTTCCTTTCTGTTGCTGAGATGAAAACACTCTGATTGAAAGCAACTTAATAGAGGAAAGAGTTTATTTGGCTTACCCTTCCAGGTCACAGTCCATCATCCGGGGAGGTTAGGGCAGAAATCACTTCCAGGTCACAGTCCATCACTGAGGAGAGTCGGGCAGAAGTGAAAGGGGGGACTTGAAACAGAAACCAGGGAGGAATGCTGTTTGCAGGTTCAACCACTCACACGCTCGTGTGCTAGCATTCTTAGACAGCCAGAGCCACCTGCCTAGGCACGCTGCCACCCGCACTGGCCTGGGCCCTGCCGAATTAACTAAAATCAAGACAACCCCACAAGCCAGTCAACCAAGGCTTTCCTCTTAAACGACGCTAGGCCGTGTCAAGTGAACAATTAAAGCTAATTAGGACAACAGTTTTCCCTGTTTAAATAATTTAAACCAGGAGCTGGAAAGATGGCTCAGTGGTTAAGAACGCCGACTGCTCTTCTTGGTTTTGATTCCCAGAACCCGCAGAGTGGCTAGCAACTGCCTGTAACCCCAGTGCCAGGGGATCCAACTCCTTCCGGTCTTCATCGGTACTGCACACAAGTGCACACACACACAGGCAAAACATCACATACATAAAATAAAACTAAATAGATTTCAAAAATTAACATTTTAAATAAAAAACTTTATAGACCCAAAGGTCTTATACACAGATTAGTGTTAATCACCGGCAAAAAGCCCACTGTTATATAGAGAGATACAAACATATAATTAGGACTAGGTAGCCCCAAACATTATAAAGATAAACGGATGCAGAGAAAACCCTGTAGCTGTACGTAACAGTTGGAAATTTTATCACCTCGCTCTCAGAAATGAAATAATTAGCTAGAAGGAGGGTGCACATCTTTAATCCCAGCACTCAGGAGGCAGAGGCAGCTGGATCTCTGAGTTCAAGACCAGCCTGGTATACAGAGTGAGTTTCAGGATAGCCAAGGCTACACAGAGAAACCCTGTCTTGAAAAAAAAAAACACTTAATAACAGTCTCTATGCATAACTTAAAAAGCCAGCGAAGGCCAGAAAGACAGCTCGTCATGTGAAGGTGATACCATCAAACTGACCAGGGACTCACATAATAGGAAGAGAGGACTCCCACAAGTTAGTCTTGGATCTATGTATCACACATACACACACACACACCTTCATAGGCACACTGTGTCACACACACACGTACAATAATAATAATAAATAATTTACATTGTAGGCACTTAGGACTTGTTAAGCATATTCAAGCTCCTTGATTTCATCTCTAGCACAAGAAGAAAAAAATATGGTAAATGTTAATCTGTTTTCATATTTAAGTATTTGAAGCCTTAGGAGTTAGAGGAAGGAGGATGGGGAGTTGAAGGCGATCCTTGACTACGTACGTATTGAGTTCAAGAACAACCTAGGCTACACGACAATAATCTAAAAAATAAAATAAAATAAGATCAAATCTCTATTTGAAAATTCTTCCTCACCGCTTTTGTGCATATGATTAGCAGGTTTTAAATAACCGCCGTGGTAACATTTTACCCTGAAGTATTACATGTTCCCTTCAGTCGACGAAGATGTCAGAAATGAGACTGAAGACATCTGGCTGCTGAAGCATCTGAGGGCTCAGGCCAAAGCCACAGATGGAAGAGCAGATGCCAACCAATACCAAGTCTACAAGTCAACTGCAATGCACTGCTGGAAGGAACTATTTCATATGTGCATGATGAAGTGCTTCTAATAGCCTCGTACGGGAAATCGTATAGAAATTACCTAGAATCAAAGGGGGTAACAAATGGCAAAAAAGACCTAGAATCAGAATACAATTTCTAGTTGAGGAGGATTGCTTTGAAGGAGTGACACCTGGGGAAATTTTATCATTTTTTTAAAAGATTTATTCATTTTATGTATATGAGTGTTCTATCTGCATTTACTTCTGCCAGAAGAAGGAATCAGTTCACATTATAGATGGTTTTGAGCCACCATGTGGTCGCTGGGAATTGAACTCATGATCTTTGGAAGAGCAGACAGTGCTCTTAACCGCTGAGCCATCTCTCCAGCCCAATTTTATCATTTTTATTATTTTTTAGAGCTCATTTATTTGTATTTTGTTTTAGTGTTGGCCTGAATGTATGTCCATGCAGTACCACTGGAGGCCAGAAGAGGGCTTCAGATCCCTAGGGATTGGAGTCAGAGCCAGCTGAGTCACCTCATGTGCTAAGAACAGAACCTGGGTTCTCTGGAAGAGCAGCCAGGGCTCTTAACCACTGAGCCATTTCTCCAGCCCCTGGGGCAATTTTAAAAAAATGCTGTCAGCTGGTGTGGTGGCACACCTGTGATCTTAGCACTCCAGGAGGCAGAGGTAGGCAGACCTCTATGACTTTGAGGCCAGCCCTGACTGCAAAGTGAGTCCACGACAGACAGCCAAGGCTATACAGAGGATCCCTGTGTGCCACCAAACCCAGCTGACACCGTGTTCTGAAGGCAAAAACTGGTCAGAGAGGCCTCTTGTACATCAGTGGTGGGCATGTAAATTGAACCATCACTGTGGAAAACAAGTTAGCCTTCATCCTGCATCATTAGAATGGCATATCCAGAAATTACACTCGAGTGAGTGCATACTTCTCACAGCTAGCTTTTCTGCCATTCCGACAAAATACCTGAGACAGACAACTGAGAGGAAAGGTTTGTTTTGGTTCATGACCGTGGTCATTTGACTCCGTCTTTTCTAGGGCCTGGGGAGGCAGAACATCACAGAGGAGCCAGATGGAGCAAAGCCGCTCCATTCACGGAGGGCAGGAACAGAGGCAATGAGACAGGAACGCACCCTCAGTGACCTCCTTACTCCAGCTGGCTCCCCCTTCTAGCTCCCACCTCTTCCCAATAACGCCATCAAGACGGAAATGGTCATATTCCTATATTCAGGTTATGCTAAGGATACCCAGTTCTTGGATTTGTATACCTGAAGGTATGAAAGAATGCTGTGTGTGTGTGTGTGTGTGTGTGTGTGTGTGTGTGTGTGTGTGTGT
>NW_026594311.1:2200113-2219118 GCF_907164565.1 Psammomys obesus | reverse complement strand
TGTGTGTGTGTGTGTGTGTGTGTGTGTGTGTGTGTGTGTGTGTGTGTGTGTGTGTGTAGAGGAATTTTAATCCAGCAACAAGGCTACTAAGGCTGGAATACAGACCTGCCCTTTAATCCCAAACAATGAAAGTAAAGTTAGTTGGTAGAAGGAAGCAGCCATGTTTGAAAGTGATGTCTAATTGAGAGGCAGAAAAAAAAATCAGAGAAAGATTTGACAAAATAGAATATATGCAATTCTCAGGAGAACAGAGAAGAAAGAGGGATGACTCAAAAGGAGCATGGGGCGAGGGAGAGGAAGAGGAGGCAGTTTTATCTGGAGGGTTGTACAGAGACAGGTTGCAGAGAGAGAACTAGCTAGACACAGGTGAAGACAGGTCAAACCAGAGATTGAGAAGTAACCAGAAGATTAGAATATCTCGCCAAAGTTAGTATGAGGCCAAGCAGGGCGATTCCGAGGCTGAGAGAGAAGTTGGATTGAGTTAATCAGCTAGAAGAGGAGTCTGAGCCAGAACAGCTAAGCTGAACCAGCCAGTCAGAGTTTCGAAAGACCTAGAAAGTTCGCGCTTACTCAGGAGTAAGTCTCGGAAGCTGCCAACCTTCTGAGCCTAGATTAGATTGTGCGGAGGCTAGAAGGTTCGAGGACTGGGTCTAGGTTAGCAGATGAGACAGTGACAACAGTTACATCAGGTGAATAAAAGTTGCTTTTACGTGTGTGTGTGTGTGTGTGTGTGTGTGTGAGAGAGAGAGAGAGAGAGAGGATAGAGGCAGACATACAGAGAGGAGGAAGGATTTGAATTTCAGGGAGGACAGGGAATGTGGAGAGTGTGGAACAGCACACTACACCGCATTTAACGGTGACTACCGTTCCTTCCGTGCTTTTGGTGATAGGGTGTCACTTGGAAGCCCAGGTTGGTCTCGAACTCATGATCTTCCTGCCTTGGCCTCCTGAGATTGTACTTGCACAACGCCATACTCAGGTTCAATATGGGTAAACCTCAGTCCAGGACAGCCAGAGATGTAGAGAGAGACCCAGTCTCAAGACACAAAACAAAACAAAAACAAAAGCAGGGGCCTGAGAGATGGCCCAGTGGGTAAAAGAGCTTACAGTGTGAGCCCGATGGCCTGCGCTTGAACCCTGGGACCCACAGCCGAGAGAACCGACTCGTAAAGGAAGTCTGAGTTTTTCCCAGGTACCCGCACGCTCTCACACACACGATGATAAACAAACAGTAAACTTTAAGAAGTGTGTGTGATGGCACACGCACTCACAGCGCCTCACATACCATAGAAAGACACAAGCAACGCGTCCTTGAAAAGTTGGAATTAATATTACTGTAAGTGACGGCTCGTGAGGGGCCGTGCGGTGTTTTGGGATAGGTATAGTAACATGGAGGGACTAACCTGTAGGATCCTGGGTTACTTAATGATTGGCTGCGTCCTGAGAAGGGCATTCAGGAGGTTCCAGCGCTGTGTGGCATTTAGGATGCTCTTACACCCAGCTGGGTAATGCGGGGTAATGGCTCCGTGCAGTGCCTTAATTTATTATTGCGTATAAAAAATTAAAACAGGGTCCCATGGAGCCCAGGGTATCCCCAGATTTTCTGTGCCCCAAGGATGTCCTTGAACTCCTGGTCCTCTTCCCCTCCCAAGCGCTGAGATTAGAGGTGTGCACCACCACACCCCGTTATTATTGCTGTTGTTGTTATTTATGTGTGGGCTTCCCTGAGTTTCTACACATCATGTGGCCGTGGACACCCGGGAAAGGCAGAAGAGGGCGTCAGCTGGCAGCTGCTTGCTGTGGGTGCTGGAAACTGAACTCAGCAAGGGCAGTGAGCACTCTTAACCGAGAAGGCAGCAATCCAATGTGTTGTTGTTGTTGTTTGTTTTGCCTTGTTTTTCTTTTTTGTTTGTTTGATTTTAAGATAGGGTTTCTCTGTGTAGTCCTGGCTGTCTTGGAACTCACTCTGAAGACCAGGACCCCTGAGAGATCCCCCTGCCTCTGCTTCCGAGTGCTGGGATTAGAGGCGTGCACCACCACCACCTGGCTTAGATTTAAATCTTTTCATTAACACAGAGTAATTGCGCTTATCTGTGGGGTACATCGTGATATTTCAACGTGTAGGTCCTATACGGAATGATTAGATTGGGGTGACCCACACATCTGTTACCTCAGACATGCTGTTCCCTTGCATTGGGACTTCTCAAAATATTCTCCACTAAGCTTTTCTTCCTCTTGTCTTTTTCCTCTGCCAGTGAGGGGCGCTGGGGCTAGAACACAGAGCCGCAGACTATGTTTCATGACTGAGCTGATCCTCGGACACCTCTCCTAGCTCGTCTGAAATATGCAGTCGTCAGCTTTAGCTATCCTTCTGTGTCACGGACCATTGGAAGTTGTGGTCCTGGGCTGGGGAGACAGCTCTGTGGGGAAAGTGCTGACTTGGCAAGCCTGAGTTCAGATCCCCAGCACCCACGTAAGGGCCAAGCTTCAGCGGCATATGTCTGTAACCCCAGTGCCAGGACACATGTAAAAACACACTCGGACATGTGCACACACGCACGCACATGAACAGGTGTAGAAGGCACAAGTGTTTGCAGCTAAGTTGGGGAATCCAGGAATGCTGACCACAGAAAGTTGTCTTTTCGGTGGAAGAATGTATACTGTTCTTTGCCCAGAAGGCTGGAGGTGGCGGTTGCTAGCCGCCTGGGGGCTTTGCTGTCTGTGGAGCCAGAGCTCACTCGAATCCCCCAGAGTGTTTATCCCAAACTCCCCCTCCTTTCTGTTGTTTTGAGGCAGGGTTTCTCTGTGTAGCCCTGGCTGGCCTGGAACTTGATCTGTAGAGCAGGCTGGCCTCGAATTCAGAGATCCACCTGCCGCTGCATCTTGAGTGCTGGGATTAAAGGTGTGTGCTATCACACCTGACTAATTTTATATCATCATTATTATTATTATTATTATTATTATTATTATTATTATTACTTTATATGTGTGTGTTCGTGTGTGTTTAGGTGTCCATCTCAGAAATGTCATTCACTTTTTTGGAGTCTCTCACTGACCATTTGCTCAAGGCCCATGGACTTTCCCGTCTCTGTCTCCCCAGTGTTGGGAGTACAAGTGCCCCACCACGCCTGGCATCTTTACCTGGATTCTGGGGATCAAACTCAAGCTCTTATTCTTGCAAGACAAGCACATTATCAACTGAGGTATTTGGTAGCCCGGGCTTCCTTGTTTTTCTTTAAAAGATTTGTCTGTTTTTATTTTCTGTAGGTATGTATTTTGCTTTTGTATGTCTGTCTACCACAAACATACCTGGTGCCTGTTCAGGCCAGAAAGAGGCATTGGATCCCGTGGAACTGGAGGTCCAGACGGGTTATGAGCTGCTATGTGGGTGTGGGGTTCAAACCCAGGGCATCTGCAAGATCAACACATGCTCTAACCACTGAGCATCTCTCCAGTTCCAACAGTAAACCATTTTTATAAGTAGCAATACACTCTAAGATAATGGTGGAAATAGTATAATATATACTATAATATGTGCTAGAACTAAAGCATAGTCATTTATCTGTAAATAGGTATTTTTTCACCCAAAAAGAATAATGTTATAAAACTATAGTATGTCATATGTCATATGTCATATGTCATAAACACATGGCCCAGAAAGAACCACTGCTATCATTACCAGGCTTTAGATATGGAGCAGAATTGTATGTGATGTATAGAGAGAGAGAGAGAGAGAGGTTTCTTTCTCGGTGGAGCCGGGAGTGGAGTCAGGACCCCAGGCTGGCTTTGGAAATGCTGTGCCCCTGAGTTGCATTCCCAGAGCTGCCCTACGCTGTCATGTGACACGCAACTACTTTTCCCCAGAGCCACGTCACACCATAAATACCGCGATACACGATGATAATTCTATAGCCATCATGCCACTAGGCCATAGGAAACGTTAGACCTTGTTATTATCTTCTGAAACAAACAAACAAAAAAAATGTCGCAGTACAGCAGGCATCTATATAGCACATGGCGTGCTCATTGTTTAAAAATTATTATTTTAATTAAAGACGAAAAATTTTTTTTTTCGAGACAAGATTTCTCTGGGTAGCCCTGGAACTCACTCTGTAGACCAGGCTGGCCTCGAACTCAGAGATGTACCTGCCTCTGCCTCCCAGGTGCTGGGATTAAAGGCGTGCACCCCGCCCCCACCTCATCCATCTATCAATGGGTCGATCAATTCATCTCTCTGTTTATTTAATTTTAACTTGCATTGGCATTTTGCCTACATTTATTCGTGTACCTGTGTATGTGCGCCAGGTTCCCTAGAACTACAGTCACAGTTACAGTACAGACAGTTGTACGGTGCCATGAGGCTCTGAGAATTGAACCCAGGAAGAGCAGCCAGCGCTCCTAACTGCCGGGCCAGCTCTCCAGCCCTTACCTAGATTATTATTATTATTATTTTATTTTCAGTTGTGTGCGTGTGTGTGCCTCTGAGTGCAGGTGCCCACAGAAATGGACATAGGTTTGCCCGGAGCTGGAGTTAAAGTGGGTGCTGGGAACTGAACTCCGGTCCTCTGCAAGAGCAGTGTGCGCTTTCAACGGATGAAGCCTCTCCCCGCGCTTATCTCCTTCTCTCCACCTGCTGTTGTCTCCTCTTTGACCAGCACTCCCCTCCAGCCCCGGCCAAACAATCGCCATTCCCTCTATTCCTATGACTTCAAGTTTTTCAGTTCCTATGTGCAAGCAAAACCCACGTGACATTGGCCTTCCCATGCCTGGCTTATTTCACTTAGCAATGTCCCACATTTGTGTTGTCGAAAGTCATAGAAATTCATCTTTTAAAGACCGAATCATTTCCCACCCTGCACTATTTTCTTTATTCATCCATTGCTGGTGGAAATTGCTAGTTGATTCCCCACCTTGGCCTCGGCTGAGCCCTCCAGCTCACTCCCTCAGAACTCACTAAGTGAACCTGGCGGATGTCGTGATAGGCATCCCCAAACCTCTACCCCTCTGTCCTGAGTGCTGGGGTTACAGGCGAGAGCCACACCCGGCTTACAGTTTATTTAATTTTGTCCTGAGTCAGGGTCTCACATAGCTCCAGCCGTCTAGGAAATTTGCCTGGAGGTTGACCTTGAACTCTCGTTCCTCCTGCTTCTATCTCCTGAGTCCTGGCTTGTGCTCCACCATCTGGCTGTGCCATCTACGCTCTGGGTCCTTCAGCAGGGTGTGGCTCAAATGGTGGCGCCCCTGGGCAAAGCCCTCTGCTGACTGTGACCAGTGCCCCTGGACCATCCTCCCAGTTCGTTAGGCAGAGGGAATGGAGGCTTCTCAGCAGCTTCCTCCTTCCTCCCCTCCCCCTTGGCCCTGATCTCAAGCTCTGAGGGTATGTGCTTCACTGGATGATGAGTAGATTTTCCCAACTGCCTCCCTCTGGAGCAGAACATTCCGTCCTCACGGGGGGCGGGGGGGTGGACAGACACACCAGGAAGTTTTAATCTGTGTTCTGCCGGCAAAGTTCTCCAAGGTCAGAATCCAGGCTTTGACAATTGTTTACTTCAGGGTGGCACCAAACTGGGGTCATAGGCGTCCACTTTCCACTCAAGCCTTTGAGAAACAATCCATTGGACCTAAGTTCTCTCCCTGGGAACCAGAAGGAGAGAACTGGCTCCTGCAAGCTGTTTTCTGACCTCCACGTGTGCACAGGCACACATATGCAACACACACACATGCACTCACACGCATGCACACCGATGTGCACACACACACACACACACACACACACACACACACACACACACACACATGCCATGCATACATGCACCACACATAAAGAAAAGACACAATCTGAGAAAAAATATTGTTCCCCTCTCTCCCTCCCTCCCTCTCTCTCTCCAAGATGGGACATGTCTCTTTCCAACACAGCTGCCACCCAAACTCTTCTATATAGGTCTTCCGGGGTCACCACCGGCGACATCGTTAATCGAGTGGGTGCTCTGCCCCTAAAACTGAGGCTGAAAAAGAAGCCTCAATTCCCTTCCCCTAAAGCCAAATACCAAAGAAGACTGGTAATTTACCGTGACTGAAAATGTATTAGGCCCTCTGTTGTGGGGCTATGAAGTGTAAGATGGAGGGGCAGGCTCTGGTGGGGTCTTCTTGCTGGGTCATGTGGAGATGCCACATGGTGAGGAGGTCCAGGCATGTGAGAGATGGATGTGACTAAGCTGATCCTTTATGAGGAACCTACTTCTGAGGTAACTGACTAGTTAAGGTAAGGGCCTGGACCCATTCAGGAGGGTGGAGCAATTCACGGTGTCACCTCTGTCCTTTACTGTGCCTCCTCCCTGGGCGCACACCTCCTCTCAGGAGCCAGAGTCCTTTAGGAAAGAATTGTAAGACCAGAATGGCTCCCAAGGCTGGTGGCAGCGCCAAGACCTATAAAACATATTTCAGACATTAAAAAAATAGCTTCCTAGAGTTGGGTGTGGTGTTGAACACCTGTAACCTCAACACTAGGGAGGCAGAGGCAGGTAGATCTCTGTGAGTTCTAGGCCAGCCTGGTGCAATGCCAGGATCATGGGACCCTCAGAGACCACCAGGAGACGACTCGATGCAAGAGCAAGAGAGCTTTATTACGAGAGTGATTGAACTCAGGACCCAAGTCTCACTGACACAGCAGCAGAGAAGTGGGATCTCCAGCTCTGAGTGAGCAGGATTTTTAAAGGGAAAGTCTGTAAGCAGGGGGTTTCCATGACAGCAAGCAGGGGGGGGGGCACAAGCCTTGGCGTTACAGGATTGGGTAAAAATTAGAGGGGTGAGGTGACCTTCTCTGAGGCACATGATCACAATGGCTAAGGCATATGATCACAATTGCTATTCTTCTAAACTATATCTGAAACATTGGGGAGAATTTTCCCACCCGATTCCCAACTGATTCTCATTGATTATTGCCAGGGAGATTGTCTCTATTTCCTATGAACCATTTATTCTGTATTATTTCCTGGAGGCTGTTGCTAGGAGAGTTAACTTTGTTTTCTGCCAAGTGTACATTCTGTGATATTTCCTGGTACCTGAATTCAGCTCCCAGTCAAAATGGCTTTTTATTTCAAAATGGAGTCATACCCAGGCTAACTTAAAGTCTTCACTGGTTCTAAAAAGTGAGTCCAGGGCAGTCAAGGCTACACAGAAAAACTCTGTTGTGAGCCCCCCTCCCCCCCAAAAAATGCTTCCTAAAATTTTCTGAAATCTTTTATGAATCTCAGCAAAATGTGCCTCAGTGGTACTCAACAAATTGAAATGCATCGACCATGCAGCACAGTTCTCTAAGATCTGTGTGTATGTGGGAGAGAGAGAGAGAGAGAGAGAGAGAGAGAGAGAGAGAGAGAAAGCATGTGTACAAGGACAACTAATTGGAGTCAGTTCCCTCCTTCCATCACGCAGGTCCTGGCATGGAGCTCAGAGCATCATCTTGGCAGCAGGTATTTATAGCCTTGAGCTATCAGGCCAGCCCTACATTAGCTTTGAAAATCTACTCTGCACCTGAGGAGACACTGTGTTGTGTCTATTCACCCACAACATGGTTTAAGCCAATAGAAAATCTTTATTAGCTGGCTGGTGGCTACCCTGAGTGTTCAGGATCCCAGTGTAGCCCCGAGCCTTTCTCAGCGTAAACTTTTAAGCACAACAGCTATATCCTGGGTTGACATACTTCTGTTAACAAGAACAGTTAGCCAGAATCGAAAAGTACAGAAGCCAAAAAGCAAGGTTAGTACATTTAGAGATTTTTTTTTTTTCATAACTATGGACTTTGATGGATTAGGGCATTGCTTTCATTTTGGCAGGTGGTGCTGTCTACGTGCTGAATTTTACGGTCTGAATGGTGCTCTCATCATGGAGTCACTTGTGCTAAGATCTTGGGGCATACTAAGGTCTGGGGCCCTGTTACAACTGTAGTTAGTAATTCTTGTATGGTACTGGGGCTCGAACCCAGGAACTTGCACTTGCCAGGCTAGCCACTCCACAGCCTTAGTCTCTCTGACCCTCACCCACTTCACGATGTTCTTTAGAGACAGCCTATTGCTAAGCTCTCCAACCTGGTCTTGAACTCATGATAAGGAACTTGAATTCACAATTCTCCTCCTTCAGCCTCCCAAGTGGCCAGGATTAGGGGCCTATGCCAGCACAAGTCCATACAGATAGCCACTTGTTCCAGAAGCATTTAATGGAAAGATCACTAACCCCACCGCTCTACAGTGACCACCCTCTGACCCAGCGAGAGAGCACACCGCGTCTCTGCTATGCTTCTAGGCTGTCCGTATGTAGTGTCCCACTTTTCTGTCTGTCTAAAATTATCCTAAAGCCTCCTTGTATTTTAAAAATAACTCTTTAAGGTTTATTTATTTTTATTTTATGTGTGTGGGTGTCTTGCCTGCATGCCTGGTGCCTGCAGAGGCTAGATGAGGCTGTTGGATCCCCTGGAGATGGAATCACAAACGGCTGTGACCTGTGGGTGCTGGGAATTGAACCCAGGTCCTCTGAAAGAGCATCCAGTGCATCTATTTTACATGCATTGGTGTTTTGCCTGCATGTATGTCCGTGTGAGGGTGTCCAATCCTCTGGAACTGGAGTTACAGACAGTTGCGAGCTGCCGTGTGGTTGCTGGGAATTGAACCTGGGTCCTCTGGAAGAACAGCCAGTGCTCTTAACCACTCTCCATCTCTCCAGCCCCCATTTCCTTCCACCATTTTTGTTTTTCAAACTGTTGGCAGCTGGGTGTGGTGGCACACACCTGTAACCCCTAGTACTTAGGAAGCCGAGGCAAAGAGGACATTCTTTCTTGGTTTGCTTGGGCTACGTAGTGAGACCTTATCTGATAAGAAGAGGAAAAGCAAAATGAAATGAAGGAGGCCAAAACAAAATGTGTATTGGATTTCTTTGTTTTGTTTTTGTGGTGCTGAGGATTGAACATGTATGTGCCTCACACATGCTAGGTAACAGCCCCACGGCTGAGCTACAGCCCTTATTTATTATTTATACAGCATTCTGCCTGCACGTATACCTAGGCACCAGCAGAGGGCACCAGATGTCATTACAGATGGCTGCGGACCACCATGGGGTTGCTGGGAATTGAACTCAGGACCTTTGCAAGGACAGCCAGCGTTCTTAACCTCTGAGCCGTCCCTGCTGCCCATGTGTTGGGTTTTCCTCAGCTGCTTTTAATGTAGTAACTGTAAGCTTCCTTCTTTAGTTTATGTCAAGCCTCTCATTTGTGGTAAAGCGTTCTGCTGGTGGCGTCACAATTTATATCCTGGTGTGACAGGCTTCCTTCTTATTTTCTTCCTCTTCCCTTTCTTCCTTCTCTCCCTTCTTTCTTTCTCTTTGTCTCTGTCTTTCTTCAGGACTGTGTGTGCATATGTGTGGGTGTGTAGAGGTCAAAGGACAGTTTTGGAGGTCAGCTCACCCTTTGCACTTGTACCCGGGCTCTGGGCATTGAACTTTGGTCAATAGGCTTTTGTGGCAAGTGCCTTCAGCTGCTGACCATCTCACTGGCACTGGACCATATAAATACTCTCTGGTGGCTTTATATATATTTATATATTTATATATTTATATACATATACACACTGGAAATCACACAGTGCTGTCTGCCCTGGCCAAAGTACTGAGTCTGCATTGTCCTTTGCACCTTGTCCCGTGATGATGATAATGTGCGTGTCCCTGTGTGGAGGCCAAGTCACATCAGATGTCTTGGTCAGTCACTCTCCACCTTGGTTCTTGAAGCAGAGTGTCTAAGTGTGGAACTCTTCAATTTGGCTAGACTGGTGGGTGAACTCCAGGATGCCCTCCTCTCCTTGCTGCCCCCTGCCACCACACCCAGCTGGTCACATGGCTGATGGAGAGCTGCAGTCAGGCCCTCATGCTTACACAGTGGGCTGTTTCCTGACTGGGCCGTCTCTCCAGCGGCTTCTTCTGCCTTCTTTGGGCCTACCTGGGTTCAACTTGACATGACTGCAGCTGTCTTTTGTTGGAGGTGCCATGACTACCCAGAGCAACTCTGCTTGTTTATGGCAAATAGTTTCCCAGCAGATCATAGCTAGACTAAGCTGTCAGAGTGAAGGACAGAGCTGTACCCAGACCCTGGCTGAAGGAACACGCTGGACTCTTTGGTGTCAGCTTAAGATGAACCAGGTACCTCCCAACCTGGGTGAGGTCACTCTCCTCCTAACTAGTATGTGTGCTCCTTTTTCGGGTTCAGATGGCAGGAATCCAACAGGTAACCCCCAACTCTCACCCCTCCACTAACTGCGCTCTGTGTGATCCCAGGTTTGTTTGCCTTTTTCCGTGGAGACCAGTTCTCACACACTAGGACCTGTATTAACTAGCATTTCCTCCAAGACCACCTGCCTTCTACACAGAAACACTGTTCTCAGCTTTTTGCGTTCCATTTTAGGCTGTTAGACATTTTCTTACTTTTTCATGGCCCCAATTAAGTATATGAATATTTATGTATTTAAACTTAGCACCAATGTGTTCTTAAGCAGGAGGGCTGTTTGAAATATCTAGTGAGCCACACTGCTAGTGGCAGAAGTCTTTTTTTTTTCTTTTGCGGTATTTTCTAGACTATTATTCTATGTGACATCACCACCTTGTTCTAAAACGTTAGATACGTTTTCTTAATGGACCCGGCAGTATCATCTATGGGGAAAGTTAATGTCCAAAGCTTTCCCGTTCCAGCTGATTCTCTGGGATTCTGTAATGTGGCTTAGGGGAGAGGCGAGAAGCGGTGCTCAACCAGAATAATGCCCTCATCATCACACACGCCAGGCCAATTCCTCGGAGCCCAAAGTAAGCTCATGTACCACAGATGAAATAAGTCCCAATAAAAGACCACCAACAGCCTAAGAGGGTAATTGAGCAGCCGAAGAGCGAGAGATTGAGATACAGTGATATATTGAACTCAGGGAAATATCGCAAGGATTAACACGACATTCGTTATAATTACCTTGGCTGTTGGTCACAGAACTAATCCATTTGGAATGAAACATTAGAGCCGTTTAATGGTGGTGGCTATTTGTGGGAGAGAGGGGGCACTGGAAATGACGCCGGGGGCAGTAGCATGCGTCTGGGGTGGGGTGGTGGGGTGGGGTGGGGGAGGAGGCAGTAGAGAGGTTATGGTCCTATGGCAGTAGGAGTCAGAAACAATTTCTTTGTGACCTAGATTTAAAGATCATCCCAGAGGAGCAACGCCGCAGTCGGGAGAACCGATCTAGCGGAGAGGCAACATTTCCCACGAACAGAAAGAATAGCTTAAGGACAATGCGCTGTTCCAGCCTTGATTTTCTTTTTTCTTTTTCTTTTTTGACTCACAAAAGCCACGCAGAACAGACACACTTAGATCAGACAAAGACCCCTCAGTCATTTCTGGGCCTCTTTGAAATCTTTTAGCTAGCATTTTCTCTCTGGAGGGGATAAGCCTTTTCAGTTCAGAACGCCATGTTTCCTACACCTTAGAAATGAGACCTCAAACCAGACTGGCACATCCAGAATGGAGAGTGCGTCCGGTGGGAGAGCTCAGCTTAACGCTTCATCTCCTCGAGGCACAGAAGAAACCACATGCTAGCTATGTCCTCTCTCTCTTTTTAAAGTTTTTTTTTTTTTTTTGACAGAGTTTCTCTGTGTAGCCTGGACTTGATTTGTAGACCAGGCTGTCCTTGAACTCCCAGAGTTCCTCCTGCCTCTGCCTCCCCGAGTGCTGGCATTACAAGTGTGTGCCACAGCTGCCCAGCCGCTTGCTGTCTTTGAACATTTGAGCTGGACATAGAGGTGCTTGTTATGCTAGCACTTGGAGTGGGAGCCGGAGGATCAGGGATTCAAGGTAGGGATTGGAGAGATGACTCAGAAGTTCGGAAGTTAAAAAGCCCCAGCTGCTTTTGCAGAGGACCCTGGGTCGGTTCCTAACACCTATGCTGGTCAGCTCCAAACCTCCTGAGACTCCAGCTCCGGGGGATTGGATACTCTCTGCTTTACCTCTGCTGATGCCTGTGTGTTCTCTCACATACAAACATGTGGAGGTCAAAGCAGCGTGATTCTTGCACGTTCCAGGTTATCCTTGGCTACAAGAGGCCCTGTTTAAAACAAAACAGAGCCCGAATGAACACACACATGGAATAAAGTTGCCAAAACCAGAGAATGAAGTTTCTGATTAATGTTGGTTTGATAACTTTTCCTGTTGTAAACACACACATTAATTATGAACACACGATCAATTAAACATTTTTTTTTTTTTTTGCAAATAAATGACTGAAATGTTTACAAATATCCTTTGTGGTAGAAACTGAGCTATTTGTATCTATGGGCAAGTCGACATCACTGTTTGTTGGTTTAATAAATGTTTATTGAACGTTTACTACATTCAATACATAGTTATCAGCAGTACAGGCAGTACTCTAGGTAACAGATTTAAACGTTAACTCAATAGGCGAAAATCTTTTCCTGCACAGAGCTCACCTTCTTTTCTTTTTACCTTTCCTCTTCCTCCTCCTCCTCCAACAGTTTCTCTGTGTACCCCTTGCTGTCTTGGAACTCGCTCTGTAGACCAGGCTGAGAGACCCCAAGACCCCAAGAGATCCTGTCTCAAAAGAGGTAGATATCATTGCTAGGGGGACCTCTGAGATTGTCTTCTGGCTCCAACACACCCATATTCCAGGCAAGCACTGTGCCACTGAACCCCACCTCAGCCCGAGACAGCATCTTTATCCACTAGACAATGAAGCTCCGTTGTGTAGGAAGTTGGGGTAACCGAGAGGGAGGGGTTGCACACACCTGGAGAGCTGCGGACTGGGGGCTTGCGTGCAGACTTGCAGACTGTAGCACGTGAAACGACGCTTAGAGAAAAAGTGCTCTCCGGTGGCCTGTTAGCAAAGGTAGAAGCGGGACCATCAGTGGAGAGTTAGGTGGAACACAGATGAAGAGGGAGGAAAAGATAGGAAATAATTAAGTCCAAGAGGAGAGTAAATGGACCAGAAAAAAACGTGGAGTCATTGCTAGGAAGTTAAGTGTGCACACGGTAAGTTTCATGAGTTTAAAGTCTCGAAGCCAAGGGGGTGGGGTTCTTCAGCCTTGCTTTGCAGCACTGATGTAGACGGGGCAGAACTGAGTTTCCAAGATGGACACAGAGGTGCACACTGCAGCCTGGTGTCTGGCAGGTAGAGGCAGGAGGGTGGTCTGTGAGATGGCTCAGCAGGGAAAGGTGTTTCCTGTCAAAACTGACAGCAAATTCAATCCCTGGGGGCGCATGGGGTGGAAGGAGAGACTGACTTCCCGAAACCGTCCTCAGACCCCCACAATGCTGTGCCCTGTGCGTGCCCATAAGACACACATGCACATAAAATAGTTTAAGATGTAATAGAAATGTTAAGGTCATTCTTCGCTACACAGTGAGTTTGAGGCTAGCCCAGGGCACTTAAGACTCTACTTCAGAATACCAGCTGGATAGCTGGGGAGAGAGAGAGAGAGGTGGGGGGCATGGATGGACAGACAGACAGACACATGGTAGAAACATACATAGATAAATGCAGGAGGCATGGCGGTCCTTGTGCTCAGGGAGGGGCACTGGGGGACCCTGGAACGTTAGCACTGAGGGTTGTTTCTTCAAGGGAAGGAATGTAGTAGCTGTTATCCACTCAGAAGGCTGGGAGTGGATGTGTTTTCTAACCTGAAGGCTTTGCACTATCTTGAGCGGCCAGAGACCACAGGGGACCTCTCCTAGATCCTTATCGCGAAGCTTGTTTTTCTCAGTCAACCTAGCTTTAAGATGGCGTCACGCGTTCTTAACAAGGAGTTTCACTGTGGTAACGTCTGAGCCTTACTTGGCTTTGCTCCTCCAGGAGAGCTGCGCATGCTTTATTGTGCCGGTGAGCTGAGTTAACTATCACGAGAGGAGCTTGCACCAGATTGTGTTGGTCTTGACTGTTACTAAAACAAACTACTGGAGGTCAGGCTCCCAAAGTTTGAACCCACACTGGCTACTGAGTCATGTCCAACCAAACTGCCTTCTGGCCTCCCGTGGATCATTACGCGGCTAGCTGTGGCAGGGAGCCCTTCCCTCATAGTTTTGGAAGCGGGAATCGGCGGGTACAGGCTCTGCGGGGGATGGCTCAGGCGGTAAAGTGCGTGCCACACAACCAGGAGGACCCAAGCGCCCACGTAAAAAACTGGGTGTGGTGGCATGCCTGGTGGTAGACCCCAGCCAGCACTGAGGATTCCTGGGGCTCACTGGCCAGCCGGCCCAGCTTAAATGGCTTGGGCAAGCCCACCCGCCAGCTTAGAGACCCTATCTCAAAACAGCAAAGTAGATAGCTGCTGTGAGGCTGCGCGCTCACCTCCGCACGCATGCGCACACATGTCTACCGCTCCCCACGTGAAAGCATGCTCATACGCAAAGTGGTTAGAGGCTGAGGAAGGAGGAGAGAGTGAGAGACCAAAAGATTAAAAATCAGCTATTATTAATATTTAAGGCCTGAACTAGGTGGGTGGAGAAGTCCAGTAATGCCCTGAGGAGAAGGACCACCTTACTGCATTCTTTTCTCACCCACTAGAGATACAATTGCTAGGAAACTGGCCCATCCCCCTAGGGAGGGACACCAGGTCATTAATGGTCTGGGGACCTTCCTATAGCCAATCAATTCAAAATGTAGCATTTTGACCAATAGATACGTGCCAGGCAGGAATCGCCCCTGCCTTGGGCATGGGAGGGACCAGAATTTTTAAATCACCCAACTAGCCTGAACACCGGGCGCTTGGCTCTCACCGCTTCCACGGTGGGGGGTGTTGGCCCAAGCTGCAGCTTGTAATGATTTATAATAAAAAGAACCTCATGTATTTACAGCGGAGTCTGTTTATTCCTGGTCTTTTGGGGTTCGTGAACTGGGCAGAACAAGAGGATCTAAGGCCTGGGCTGCATAATGAGTTCGAGGTTAGGCTGGTAACTCAGTGAGAGCGAGTCAAAGAAGAGCCTGGGGCGTTGGGGAGGGGCGGGAGGGTCTCTTTTTGGAGAAACCCATCCCTCCACTCGCACGCGTTTGCCTCTGCGCAGCGTTTCTCTCTAAACCTTCATGTTTAAGCTATATAAAAATGTCCTTCCAGGCCAGAGAGACCATGGGGTAAAGGCGCTCACTGCCCAGCCTGAAAGACCCGACTTTAATCCCTGAGACTCACGTGGTGGAAGGAGAAAACCAACTTCTGCAAGCTGTCCTCTGACATCACACACATTGAATAAGTAAGTTGTTCTTCTTTAAGAGTGAGGGGGAGGGGGCGGGGGCGCATGACGGGAATCCCAGCACTCGGGAGGCAGAGTTAAATGCAGCGTACGGGCTCACAGACACCTGAATAAAAAAATAAAAAAAATCAGGTACCTGGAGAGGTGACTTCGCAGTAAAAAGCGCTTGTTGCTCTTGCAGAGGACCCTGGTAAGGTTCCCAGCGCACGGATGGCTGAACTCCATTTCCCAGGCTTCCAAACCCCTCTTCTGATCTCCATAGGCACGGGGCATGCGCCGCGTGGTGCATTTCTACTGAGAAACAAACTGCACTGTAACCAAGTTCAAGTCACCGAGGGAGTAAGGGAGAACTGAACGGGCCGAAAGTTTACTTGGGATAAACATCTTGAAGGAAATGGGAGGTGGGGTCGGAGCCAGGCTGGTGACAGACTGGAATGCAAAAGCAAGCCCCCCAGAGCCCCCCTTTACCAGCAAGGAACTCTAAACAAACGCTGTACGCGAGAGGGTGTGAAACGAGGCTGGAATAGCCCGGCCTCTGCCTCCCAACTGCGCCCTGCACCAGGTACAGGACTGTGGGAGGCCGTGACCTCGGTGCAGCTGTCTGTGGAAGAGAGCGATCCGGAAATAGCCGCCGCGTTCTTGGAGCGTCCCCGGCAGCAGGGCCACACACAGTTCTACCCCCTAGAGAAGCGTCTAGGCCACCCGTCGCTCTCTGCCGCGGAGATGCGTATTTACTTTGCATCTGTAAAGAACTCCAAGAAATCAATACGCGCTTCTGCATTACCGAGAATAATAATGGCCGCCTAAATCTGCACCTTTCAACATTCCAAATATCAGCGTAGAACAAGGGTCAACAACTCATGCCCGGTGGGCCAGGCCCATGTTTTAAAGATGGAATGAAAGGGCTGAGGATGTGCCTAGACTGTGCACTGACCCAGGATCCATGCCCAGCACCACACACACACACACACACACACACACACTGCAGAAAAAGATTTATTTCGTCACCATCATGGCCACTTTTTTTTCCCCTTGTTACAATAGGGGAAAATGAGCAACAGATATAAACTGGCTTGCAGTCTCACAAGCCCACAGTCCAAACTATTTGAAGCCTGAGGACTAAGGTCTCATACTGTAGCCCAGGCTGGTCTGAAACTCACTATATAGCCCAGGCTAACCTCCTGCCTCAGCCACCCATGGATAGTGATAGGCTACATAGGCTATCCTTAAAAAACAAAACAAGGGGCTGGAGAGATGGCTCAGTGGTTAAACACACTGTCCACTCTCTTCCAGAGGTCCTGAGTTCAATTCCTAGCAATCACCTGGTGGCTCACAACCATCTATACAAGGATCTGATGCCCTCTTCTGGCATTCAGATGTACATGGAGATAGAGCACTCATCTACATTAAATAGATAAATTTTAAAACAAAACAACAAAAACAAAAAACCCAGCAGGGCATGGAGGTGCACACTTTTAACCCCAGCACTTGGAGGCAGAGGTAGGCTGATCTCTGAGTTCCAGGCCAGCCTGGTCAACAATATAACTTCCAACAAACCCTATCTCAAGATCAGGAAACACACACACATATATATATACACACATATATATATACATATATATGTATGTATGTCAGTTTGAAAGAGGAAGCCAACTGTAACAGAAGGAATCCTGATAAATCAGAACAGTGCAGGAAGAGATTGAAAAAGCCCCTGGAGGGGCTGGAGAGATGGCTCAGAGGTACTGGGTACTTTCTGGGCTTACTGAGGAGAGTTGGTCCCAGCACCCACATCAGGTGGCTCACAACCCTGTAACGGGATCTGTTGCTCACTTCTGGCCTCCACAGGCAACCACACACAGAGACAGGCACACATGCACCTAAAAAAAAAAAAAAAAATCTTAAAAAAGGAGAAAGTGTTTAAAAACAAAAAAAGGGGGGGGGGGAAGAGCTCGAGGGAAGGAATGCAGAGTAAAGGTGAGAGGGAGGAGAGAATGAGAAAGAAGAGAGCAAATAGCATCTTTGTATTGTTAGGAAAGTAGCCTAAATTGAAAGGAGCTGTCAAACCTTTGACAACCCCTTGAGGCCAACGGCCTTAAAGCTGCACTTTACAATATGGACAGGAGGGGGCACCATTGAACTAAGATGCTTGGAAACTACCCTCTGTCTAAAAACCGGTGAAACCAAGGGCCTGCACTGTCTGTACTTAGCTAGGCCAGATTGGGACCAGGGCTGAGAGGGTAAGTAGACACAAGCCCTGATCCCCAATCCTGAAGCTATCTCCAACGGATTACTCACAGAGGGAAACTTTGTTCTATTCTCACTGGGTATACAAACTACAGTTTAGGATGGGTCCTTGCCCAGCTATAGAAGGCCCAAAATAAACTTGGTGTTTTTGGAGTTGTCATAATGCTTTGTCTGGGCATTGTTGTTCGTTTTAAATTAATTTTTTTTTTTTTATTCCCTGTGCATTGCTGTTTTCCTCGAATGTATGTCTGTGTGAGGGTGTCGGATCCTGTGGAGCAGGAGTTACAGACGGTTGTGAGCTGCCATGTGGGTGCTAGGAATTGAACTCAGGTCACTGGGAAGAGCAGCCAGTGCTCTTTTAACTGCTGGACTGTCTCTCCAGCCCGCCAGTCTGGGCATTTTTTAAAAACTTTGCTTATATATCATAGTTCCCAAGGTTTTGTGCTTTTATGGGATTTCTCTGTGTGAATGTATGTGTCTCTGCATCCATATGTGTTTCTTTGGTTCTTTTTCCTTTTTTTTCTGTTTATTTGTTTTGACCTATTGAAGTTTGTTATTTTATCTTATTCTTTTTTAGATGCTTGTTTGTGTTTTTGTTTGGTTTGTTTTTTTTTTTTTTTTTTTCGAGACAGGGTTTCTCTGTGTAGCCTTGGCAGTTTGTCTTCCTTCCTTCCTTCCTTCCTTCCTTCCTTCCTTCCTTCCTTTCTTTCTTTCTTCAAAGTTTTTGTTGTTGTTGTTGTTTTGTTTTGTTTTTTTAATGTGAACCTGACAGAAAACCCTTCATTTTTTTCAGGAAATGTATGAATCGAAGAAAGAGGAATTCCCGGGGAAACTGCAGAAGAAGAAATGAGACAAATGTTTGTTGTGAGCGGGCAGAAGAGGCTGGAGAGCTCTTTAGCTTCCTAAAGCAAACACGGGGAGGAGAGGAGAGAGTCTAAGGGCTGGAGGATGAGGCAGGCACCATCCCACGCACACAGAGGCCCCGCTGTGACAGTCAGCCTGGGGCTGAGCAAACCAAGAAAGACCAGGATACTGAAAGACCCCTGCCTCACCCTAAGTTAAACATAGCTAATGCCATTTTGTGGGACACCACTGTTTTGTAAAACTCTGAAGGCCAGATGAGAAACTGAAAAATTACTAAGAAACCCAGCTGTGTCACCCACTTGGGATATCTGCGGTCAGGCTGCCCCAGTTGAGCTAAAAACAGTTTGTGTTAATCACCCTCATGGATATCTGTGAGACTGTTCCAGTTAAGATAAGGGTCCTAAGGAAAACAACAGGTGGCGGGCCACGTCAAGGGGTCATCATGACCATTTTGACCACCCAGTTCCTGGAATCTTGGTGTCTCTGCCAAACTTTGACGCAAACCGTGGTCTCATGTAAATGTACCAATCAGCCCCTTGTAACCATGCCTCTCGCTTCTGTACCAGCGCTTCTGCTCTAAAACCCTATAAAAACCCCAGCTTTCCACCCGGGGGGGGGGGGGGGGGGGG
>NW_026594311.1:2098011-2200013 GCF_907164565.1 Psammomys obesus | reverse complement strand
GGGGGCGGGCGCACAAAGTCCTCTGAGTGACTCTGCTGCCCCGGGTACCCGTGTATCAAAATAAAAGCCTCTTGCTGTTTGCATCCGAATGGCCTCGTTGTTCCTTGGGAGGGGGTCTCTCAGACGAAAGATACCCTCCAGGGGTCTTTCAGATACAAGGGGCCAAACAGCACCAAAGCGTAGGGAGCCCGGATGTTCCCGCGGTTAGCTGCCTTTGCAACAGTGCAGCAGTCAAAAAAAAAATAGAGTTCAGAATCGTAGGAAAAGTCTGCTTAGCAAAGCTCCTCCTTCTGCTTCCATCCCCATCTTCCTTCCACCGCATCGCGGTTGCCAGCGGGGCCGCCTTCTGATCTCTGCATTCTGGTTCCCAGAAATGAACAGTCACGGGCATCTTACTTTCTATCCTTACATACAAGGCAACAGGCGCCACACATGCTGCTGGCACTTTACTTCGCTTTTCTCTCTTTGGAAAAATAACAATTGTTTATTAGGCGTGTGGATGAATGGTGGTGGTCGAAGGCACTGGGTCAGATTACAGTTTATTAACTAATTAATAAATTTTGTTGTAATTAATAGTTTTTGTGCCTGGCACAAAAAATTTTTTTTGAAGTTACACTTTGGTCGGTGATGGTGCACACCTTTAATCCCAGCACGGGAGGCAGAGGCAGGTGGATCTCTAATTATGAGGCCAGCCTGGTCTACGTAGTGAGTTCTAAGACAGCCAGAGCTACATGGTGAGACCCTGTCCAAACGACAAAACAAACAAACAAACAAACACCCCGCTTTTTAATTTCTTTTTTTTTTTTTCTCTTTGTAGCCTTGGCTGTCCTGGAATTCACTCTGTAGAGGAGGCTGGCCTTGAACTCAGAGATCCACCTGCCTCTGCCTCCAAGGGCAGGATTAAAGGCCTGTGCCACCACACCTGGCTTAAAAGCCACTTTCTACTAGCACCTTCTACAAGAAATGTTTTCCTTTGTTTACCCCACCTAAAGTATTAAAAATTTAGCTTCTTAATGGGGGGGGGGGCAAAATTAGATTTTTAAAAGCTCTCATCGGTCTCCATAAGGCAATGAAAACAAAGGTTCTTGATTTTAATACTCTCAGGAAGGCAGAGAATCTTTCAGGTGTCCACAATAAGATGTAAGGCTTTTTCCTCCACAGTCTACGGTTTCCCAGCTAATCATGAGACAGAAACGCAAACATACCCTTGATCAGACGAAGCTTTTCTTCTTCCGAAGGGGCATAAAACAGAAGGCTTATGCCTTGAAAACAATAACACTAGCAACAGCAATAACAAGATTTCAGTAATTTGATCAGACAGGTAATTCAAGCCTCAGGAGACTCCGTGAGTTTGAGGCCAGCTTGGGGATACACAGTGAAATTCCATCTTGGGGGAAATTTTTGTTGTTGTTAGAGTTTGGTGGCCCATGCCTTTGATCTCAGCCCTCAGGAGGCAGAGGCAGGTTGATCTCTGAGTCTAGCCTGGTCTACAGAGTGAATTCCAGGACAGCCAGGGCTACACAGAGAGATGCTGTCTTGAACACCCCATCCTTTGCCCCCCCCCCCCCAAAGAACTGGGCCAGTAAGGAAAACTCAGCCTTGGCTTAAAACTCCTCTCTGTTTCACTGGTTCACTGCACTTATTACCCCCACAGGTCCCCTCAGGTCCAGCCTGGTCTGGGAGTGTGTCCTGAACTCTCTCCCTATTCAAACCCCCTGTAATCTTATGCTCATGGCTGAAATCCACCATTGCACTCATATTTGCTCTCTATAAAACTTCTGAGCAATCCACCCACACCTGGAATCCCCAGTTGGATGCTGCTTGGAATATCCTGCCTAAAAAAAATAAATCCATTCCAGCCGGGGATGTGGAGGCGCAAGCTTTTAATCCTAGCACGGCAGAGGCTGGGCGAGTCTCTGTAAATTCGAGGTCAGCGTGGTGTACAAGAGCCAGTTCCAGGACAGCCAGGGCCATGTCTGGAAAAGCTACCTCTCTCTGGTAGTGTTCCCTGAAAAAGGGAATGGTGCCAGCCACACCCCCACTTCCAAGGGACTCAGGGAAATGCCACCCCCCACCCCCAATCAACCCAGTAACATCCTAACTTCATTCTCTCTCTCTGTCTCTCTCATTCCCTTTTGTTTTGCTCCAATCCAAATTCACAGGCCCTTGGGCAGTAGCTAAATTTTGTGTGGCTTTCTTGTTTTTGTTTGTTTGTTTGTTTGTTTTTGTGAGGACAAAGTCTTAGTGTGTCCACTGCCCAGACTCATGATCCTCCTGCCTCTGCCTCCCAAACACTGGGATTACAGGCGTGTGCCACTATGTCCAGATTCAAAAGCATACTACTAACCTAATTTTAATTTTGAGACAGAGTCACACAGTTTTAGCCCTCACCATCCAGGAACTCAACATATAGACCAGGATGGCCTTGAATTTCTGGCTTATTTCTCTTAAAAAAAAAAAATATATATATATATAATATATATATATATAATATATATATATTATTATTTTTTTTTACATTTATTTTTATGGTATGAGTGCTTTGGCTGCATGCATGTATGTTCATCACGTTCATGCCTGGTGCCCAAGGGAGTCAGAAGAGGGCATCCGGTCTCCCGGAACTGGAGCTACAGGGAATGAGTGCGCACACTCAGGTTGCGGCTAATAATGCGGAAAGCCTAAATTGTGTGGTGTGTGCACGTTGGCTTCAGTTTGCACAGAGAGGGGACACGGGTGGCCTTACAGGAGCCATCGATCCTGCTCTATGAAAGCCCACTGCTTTGGCCTGGAGGGATGGTGGAGCCTCTCCTGCGGACAGAGGCTGTGGCTCTGCCTTGCTCTGTCACCAAGCCTTTCTTCTGCTTCTTCACTCTCAAGTCAAAGAAGCTTGCTTGGCGGAAGTCTCGGATCGTGGTTTCCCCAGCACCCCTTTGGATCAACACTTGCTCAGACTGTAGGCTGGAGGTGTAGGGAGAGAAGGGCAGATACAATTTCTTTTAAAGGTGGTGACATTCAGTGGTTTCCCCATCAGGCCTAAGAAGGTCTGCTAAGGCGTGGTGGGATTGGATGAGCTTTGAGTTGGGAGGGTGCTGGGTGGGTGTGGCCTCGACTCCGCCCACTGGCTCAGAAGCCATAAAAGCTCCACGCAGCTCGTGTGGGATTGTGGCGTAGCGGTGTTGGGACCCTCGCCTGTGACGGCACCGGCCTTCCTTGGGTCTGAAGTTGTGTCTGGACCGGTATGGAGCAGGGCGATGAGTGGCAGGCTGTGCGCCAGTCTCCCACAGTGAGTCTGGGGTTTGTCCTGGAGGGCTACAGGTGGTGGTGGAGGTTGGAACGAAGGTGGAGGCTCTCTGGAGAGGGCGCAAGCCCAATGGCGGCTTGCTTGGTCTGTCAAGTATGTTCTCCATCGAGCTCGAGGCCTGTGTTGCCTGTTGAAGGTGGAAAGATTCAGTTTTGTAGAGAGGGATTTGGGCACCATGGAAGTGGTGGGGAGAAGCAATAAACTTATTTATTGGAGCTCTTTGCTAGACGCCACTGATTACAGCCTAAATTACTTTTGGGGTGGGGGTTGGGGTTCAAAGATGGTTTCTCTGTGTAGCCATGGCTGTCCTGGAAGTCTCCTGGAGACCAGAAACTTGAGTGACTGTAGAGAGGCATTGTAGAGAGGTGTGGGGAGGGAAATTTATTTATTGGACCCGTTTGCCAGACTCATTTATTTGGGGGAGGGGGTTGGGGAGTTAAAGATGGTTTCTCTGTGTAGCCCTGGATGTCCTGGAACTCTGTAGACCAGGCTGGCCTCAGATCCACCTGCCTCTGCCTTCCAAGTGCTGGGTTTAAAGGCGTGAACAAAAAGCCCGTAGCCATGCCTTTAATCCCAGCACTTGGGAGGCCTGTAAACCTAATATGAAAACCAGGTTGACCTCCAACTCACAAGAGATCCTCCTGCCTCTGCAACCTATGTCACCGCACTCAGCTCCACAAAATACTATTAAATCTGTTAAAATTAATGACAATGTTTTTTTTTTTTTTTTTTTTTTTTTTTTTTTTTTTTTTTTTTTTTTTTCTGTATATATTCTGTGACTGTTTTCTTTGTGGTCTGAATGGAGATTGGTTTGTGCTTCTTGAATTCAGAAGCAAAATTCCTGGGCTGGAGAGATGGCTCAGAGGTTAAGAGTACTGGCTGCCCTTCTAAAGGTCCTGAGTTCAGTTCCCAGCAACCACATGTGGCTCACACTTACAACCATTTATAATGAGATTTAGTGCCTCCTCCTGGCGTGCAGCTGATAGAACACTGTATAAATAATAAATAAATCTTTTAAAAAAGTACGATTCATGTTCTAGTATTGTACTTTATATATAATATATATTTAAGGTTAATGAGCTTTATATTTCAGTATTAAATGCTGTCAAATTAAATATAAATTTTTTGGTTGGTTGATTGTTTTTTTTTTTTTTTTTTTTTCAGACAGGGTTTCTCTTTTAATCGCCCTGCCTGTCCTGGAACTAACTTCCTTTGTAGACTAGGCTGGCCTCACAGAAATCTGTCTGCCTCTGCCTTCTGACTACTGGGATTAAAGGCATGCACAACCATATCCAGCCAGTGATATACTTCTAATTGCGTTTTTTGTTTTTTTGAGACAGGGGAGACAGGGTTTCTCTGTGTAGCCTTGGATGTCCTGGACTTCTTTGTAGACCAGGCTGGCCTCGAACTCACAGAGATCTATCTACCTCTGCCTCTCTGAGTGCTGGGATTACAGGTGTGCATCACCATGCCTGGCTCTAATTGTGGTTTTTCATGTCAGCCTCCAGAGCCCCCACAGGCAGGGGGCAGAGGCAGGTGGGATCTCTGAGTTTGAGGCCAGCCTGTTCTATAGAGAGAGAGTTCCAGGACAGCCAGGGCTACACAGAGAAACCCTGTCTTGAAAAAAAAAAAGAATGTTTGCAGGGAAGTCAAATGGCAATGACTTCAACCCTTGTTTATCTGGGGGTGAATTTCTGTTTTACGATTTAGCTGGTGGGACTTTTGCTTTGCTCTTTGTTTGAGACAGGCTCTCACTCTGCAGCACTGGTCAGCTCTGATTACAGGCATGTTCTGCTTCACCTTGATCAAACATGGGATTTTTTTTTTTCTTTTTTGATGATGGTCTTCTTTAGCACAGGATGAGCTTGAGCTCCTGATCTCTTTTCTTTGCCTGAAATGATGGCATGCCTCCCTTGTTCTGGAACTCACTGTGTAGACCACGCTCTGTTGACCACAAGAGATCCAAGCATGGATGCGGACCTCTCGGAGCCCAGTGTCTCCAAATACCTTTTATTTGAATACCTTATTAAGAATTCTGGCAGGTTAGGGGTGTGCTAACCGTGGAATTCTCTTAAGGTTTCTAATGTAACACGAGTGACTAATGTGCCTACATTAGAATTCTCTGAAGCCTGCTGCAGCCCCTTATCTGACAACGCGCAGGTTAATTTAAATGCATCGAATCATTACTACTTAGAATTGTCAGAAACAAAACTTCACATGCACAAAAACGACTCATTCCTATGCACAGATAATGAAACAGCGCTTAACAGTTAGGCGTGGCTAGGATTTGCTCAAATACAGATCTGGTGGGCTGGCTCAGCAGGTGGAGGTGCTTGCTGCCAAGTCTGGTGACCTGAGTTCAATCCCTGGGACCCACATGCAGGAGGAAAGACAGGTCTTTCTTTGACGACGAGGTTTCTCTGTTTAGCCCTGGCTGTCCTGGAACTCTTTGTAGACCAGCCTGGCCTTAGAACTCACAGAGGATGATCCTGAACTGATCCTCCTTTCTGTACAGCCTGACTGCTGGGATTAAAGGTGTGTGCCACCACACTCTGGCTGAGGTTTTCTATGCACACACACTTCTGTATGTGTCTCATGTATGTGCTTATGTATGTTAGTGCAGGCATGCATGAGGAGGTCAAAGGGCAATATTGCAGGTTAGTCCTGATCTTCCAGCTGTTTTGAAACAGGATGTAGAAGGAACTTTAATTCACCTGTTTCAGCTGCTGTTTCAGGGGCTTTACTGCCTCCTGCTAACCCAGGCCTGGAATGCTGTTAGCCTGTGAGATTTACTGTTGAATAAGCTCACCCTTTCTTATTCTTACTGAGCTCTGGACTGGCTGCTTCAACTCAGGTGTTCTGGCCCAAACTCCTTTCCCAGCTGATTTATTCAGTCTGGGTTTTCTCTCGGCCTCTGAATTGTTCTGCTTGGCCTCATCTTCTCTCATCTTCTGGTTCCTTCTCATTCACCAGTTCGTTGTCTTCACCCGTGTCTAGCTTGTTCTCGCTTTAACCTGTGTCTGTCAAACTCTCCCAGTAAAAACTGCCTGCCATGAACTCAGCTCTACTGCACTGCCTCTCAGCTCACTGACTCAACTGGACTGACTGCACAGAACGGACTAGAACTCAGATCTGTATGCCTTCATCTCCTGAGTGCTGGCATTAAGGGTGTGTATCATCACACCTGGACCAAGTTTTCTTCACCTTGCTCTGTACCAGGCTGGCCTTGAACTCATATCTGCTTGCCTGTCTTTTGGATTAAAGGCCTGTTTGTATTGCAGCCAGATCACACAGACCTAGAAGTCTTTGAGTGTGATCTCTTGCCAGAACAGCCATGTCCTGAATCAATGTCCCCTTTCTGTTTAAGCTAAAAATTGTACACAATTTTAACTTTTACCATAGAAACAATTATCAATCCCACAAACAGAATCCACTCAGCCACTGATGCGATGATCCTCCATAATTTCAGTCCTGATCATCTGTCCTGCAAAAGTCCGTTTCAGCAACAAGGTTTTCCAGTCTGAACTATCTGATCCTCTTCAGCTGGTTCATGAAGCTGTCTCCATTGAGGGGGGGGTAAGGGGGGGCAGTGTGTGTGAGTGTCTGCTGTCTGCCTCTCTTTCTTGAGTGGTGCCTTTCACCTGGAAACTTGTTGTGGTGAGCCATGGTCAGGTCATCACTGGCTTGTCCTGGGAGCCGAGAGGAGAAAGATGTGTGCTCAGAGCTTAGTAGCTGGGCAAAGGGGACCTTCTTTTTACATGACTCTTTCTTGTAGGATAATGAGACTCTGACGTCAGTGTCGAATGCAGCCGTGTCTTCTGGAAACGTTGAAGTTCACCAGCCAGCAGCCACTCAACATTTAACAGAGATGTTGAGGCCTCCTATGGTAGTTACTGAGGAATTCAGGCACAGTGAAGGTGAAGGGGAGTCACAGATCCTTTTGTCACCCCCTGAGCATGGTGTGATGTACCCCGCCCAGCTGACCCCTACGCCTTCCCAGATTTATTGTCAGACACCAATTGGGCAGGGGTCCCACACGGTGCCCATAGGAAGTCTGGGTCCTCTGGGAGTGGCCATATCCTTCAGTGAGAATCTGATGCCGTACGGTGGCCTTGCAGGCTCAGCTTCCTGTGGTGTCTCAGTGATGGCCCACAGCAGTGTCCAGACAGTGCCTTATTCTGTCCCCGCAGCAGTGCCTGCCACCACGGGCTCTTTAAAACATGGAATATTGTTGGTCCCAAGCATGCCTTCTACCGCGACCCACGCCGTGGGTCACGTGGTGCGCTCCTTAAATCCCTGCGACCTTGGGCTGCCCCCAGCTAGGCAGCAGCCATTGCTATCTTTAGAATCCCAGGACTCACTTGGGACCCCGTCAAATTTCCAAGAAGAGCCTGTCATATATGAGCAGCCCACACCTGCTTCACAGGAGAGAGAAGCCCCCAGTACTTCAGGAATAGCAGCCTGGAGACGGTCCTCCGTTTCAAGGCCTCATGTCTGCTCGTTCAACTGTGGAAAATCTTATACCAAGCGCTCTCACCTCGTGTGCCACGAACGCAAACACAGAGGTGAATGGAGTGTGGGGTGGAGAGAGGGATATAGGGAATCTTCATTCTTTCTAAAATATACCTAGATTTATTTTATTGTGTGAAGGGGTGCCCGGTCCCACACAGGCCAGAAGAAGGCTTGGATCCCCCGGAATTGGAATTTCAGATGGTTATGAGCCGCCACGTGTGGGTGCTGGAAATTGAACCTGGGTCCTCTGCAAGAGCAACAAGTGCTCTTAACTAAGCCACTCGCCCAGGCCATCTTTTTGCTTTAAGCAGGTTGGCTGATTCGTGGTTGCTTGGGATTAGCCCTCTCTCTTCCAAGGTTGGAACCAAGTCCTGCTGGCTCACTAGATCACCACCTCAGCTAGTGGCAGTGTCTCCCCACAGGCTCCTTTCTCCTTCGATTTCTCAACTTTGAACACTCTTGCCTCAGGGCTAGATCCCTTCCTTCCCACCTCGCTGCTTTTCCTACTTGAATTTCGCTCTTCCACTCTCCCCGCAGGTGTGAAGCCCTATGTATGTGACTGGGAAGGCTGCACGTGGTCTTTCTTCCGCTCCGACGAGCTTGGGCGCCATAGGCGGATCCACACCAGAGACCGGCCACATAGATGCGGGGAGTGTGGCCGACATTTCATGAGATCTGACCACCTCAAGCAGCACCAAAAAACTCATCGGCGTGGGCGGGACCTCCTGTGGCCTCCAGCCAACAATGGACAGACAGACGGACAAACAGATGGTGGTCCTCCTGAGCAGGGCCAGGGGCTTTAGCTTCCTTTCCTGGATTCTCTAACCCAAGACTCTTGCCCATGACTAGATCACCTCTGGGGTAGGCGAAGGTTCGGATGGAGACAGGAAGATCAGGAAATGGTGGGGAAACCCACAGGAGAAGCTCTGATGTCCTCACATCTCAGAGAGTGCTGACTTCTGCTGTTTAGCCAATGAGAGCAAGGAGCCTATCAGAGAGCTCTTATCTCCTGTCGACCCCAAGCAAGAAACTCTCTCATGCTTGCTCCGAGAAGCCCATGTTCTCTCCCTGCGCCTTCCGCAGTTTCCAGGGCCAGACCGTGGGACACATCTTTGAACACTGTGCTTTTTATGTCTTAGTGCAAGAACACACTAGACGGATCACACGCTCTTCATCAGATTCTCTCTGGCCTTCACCGTCCACATGCCCAGAGCTTCCATCTCCCCACCAGTCCTGGAAGGAATGCCCCCACTACAGGACATGGCATCTGGCATTCCATGGGGCCACCAAAAACAAGCCATGTGAGGAAACTACTATGAGTGGGAGATAGAGAGGCAGGCAGCAGCTCTCCTCTCCCCCACCCCCATGAACGGTTGCAAGATATCATATTTTTTTTTAACAGCACAGCCTGTGGGGAGAACTGCCAAGCAGCCAGCAGACCCACCCAGCTCTTCAGAGTTGGTCATGAAGTGATGCCCATCTTGGAACTGTGTTGCCTTGGGCCACGTCCCGTTGTTCATGCTCTGTTTAATGTTCTCCTTCCTGTGCCTCGGCTTTGAATGACCCAAATAAAAGCAGTGTTCAGGTTGCTTAGACAGTTTAGGGAACAGGAGGGCGATGCATTTTAAATTGTTTATTAGCTGGGTGCAGGGGCCTGTAAGTCCAGCTCTCAGAGGCAGAGGCAGGTGGATCGTTGTAAGTTCGAGGCCAGCCTGGTTTACAAAGTGAGTCCAGGATAGCCACAGCTATACAGGGAAACCCTGTCTTGAAACAACAACAACAACAACAAAAAATTGTGTATACATAGGTGGAGGTTAGGGACAACTTTTGAAAGTCAGTAGTCTGACTTTCAAAGTATTGATGCCCAGGACTGAACCCAGGCTGTCAGCCTTGGCAGCAAGCACCTCTCCCTCGTGATCCATCTTGTTGGCCTTTGTGTTTTCACTGTGTAGCCTAGGCTAACTAGCATCTGCCCGGGAAGTTCTGGAGTTACAGGGGTAAGCCACTCACCTGGCTTCGGGTTGCCTCTCCTGCCCTGTGGGACAGAGGGACAATAACTACCCTGGGGACTCATCCTGGTTGTCTAGAACCCCACTTCTGGATTCAGTTGGCCATTTTACTGAGCATGAAGCCAACAGAAAGGAGCTTGGTCTTCATTCATGCACCCCAGAGGAGTGCAAAGCTTTATTAAACTTAGAAAAGAAAGAAAGCTTGGCCAAGCTAACCATTGGCAGAGTCAGGATCCCCTCCATCCCCAAAGTGGGTCTCTTCCGTAAGAGCTGGTTCCTTCTATAGGTGTTCCAAAAGCTTAGACCCAGACGAGTGTGCAGAGTCAAAAAATGTTGAGTCCAGAAAAGCCATTCCATCATATGCTTAAGGGATCATGTTGGGCCTCCTAGGAGTAGTGGCTCCTGTCAGGTTTTCAAGAGTTGGGCCCACAAGCCTCCAAAACACAATTCTGTGAGGGCTGGTTGCAGCTAAAGGGTGTACCAGGAAGAAAAGACCTCAGACCAGTCTGAGTCAGACTGAAGGACTTAGCCACTGAAGAATTTGTTGTGATACATGAAAACCGTCTTTTACTGTTTGTTGACATTTTTGCCTGAATGTGGGTTCCAGAGGGCATGGATGGAGGTCAGGTGACAACTTGGCAGGAGTTTCCCTCCTGCCATCTAGGTCCTGGGAATAAAACTCAGGTCTTCAGGCTTGGCAGCAAGCATTTTCACAACCCACTGAACCATCTTGCAAGCCCATATTTAAAAAATAAAATAAAACGAAAGGTAGTAACATGGTCTTATGTAGTCCAAGCTGTCTCTCAACGCAGTGTCACCGAGGGTGACCTTTTACTTAAAGAGATTTAAGATTTATCTGTCACTCGAGTCAAATAATTCTTTATATGTTTTTTATATATGTTTTTAGAACCTCCAGAGATGTATGCAGTCTTGGTAAATCTGGAACTGTTACTGTCTTTATCATATATGAACCCACACCCTAAACAATACAGTGATTGGTTTTGGCTAATTTTACTATTTTTACTCTGTCTGAGGTCCAATAAATTTTAATACAAAGATTTCTCATCTTAATGCTTGGCCGCGTTTTTTGTCAGTTTCTCCCTGTGGTGTCTGAATGAGAATGGTGCCCACAGGCTCATGTGCTTGAATACTTGGTCCCCAGCTGGTGGAACTGTTTGGGAGGAATGAAGAGGTGTAACTTGGGCTGGGGGGGAGGGGGTGGCACATGCTTGTAATCCCAGCAGCCAGGGAGGTGCCCAGTGCAGCCATGTTTTGGAGAAATGGCTAGTGGAGAATCCTGGTGGGTTTTGAGGGTTTTTTTTGTTTTTGTTTTTTTGAGACAGGGTTTCTCTGTGTAACCCTGGCTGTCAGGAACTCTGTAGACCAGGCCAGCTTCGAATTTACAGAGATCATCCTGCCTCTGTCTCCTTGAGTGCTGGGATTAAAGGCTTAAAGGTGTGGGTCTCACACCCTGCTGAGGTGTTTAGCTTACATTTGTGAGGGATGGAAGAGAGAACCCAGGATCCCCACCCACCACCACAGGACTGAGCCTGAGGAGGAAGCTTGGAAGTCATTGAAGGAAATTTTCAGATTGAGAGACAGGAGTTCTAGAGAGCAGCGTAGGGGCATGGGAGAGAAGGACAGGAAAGGTGGTCAGGACCCGGACCCTGCACAGTTAGCATTCCCATTTTTTTTTTTTAAGATTTCATTTATTTATTTTATGCATTTATATTAGTGCTTTATCTGCATGTGCACCTGCATGCTAGAAGAGAGCAGTTAAGGATATAGATGGTTGTAAGCCACCATGTGGTTGCTGGGAATTGAACTCAGGACCTCTGGAAGGGCAGACAGTGCTCTTAACCATTGAGCCAGCTCTCCAGCCCCCACATTCCCATTTTTTAAAAAAGATTTATTATTTATACAGTCTTCTGCCTGCATGTGTGTCTGCATGCCAGGAGAGGGCATCAGGTCATATTACAGAAGGTTACCATGTGGGTGCTGGGAATTGAACTCAGGACCTTTGGAAGAACAGCCAGTGCTTTTAACCTTTGAGCCATCTCTCCACCCCCATCATTCTTATTCATTTCTCAGAAAACTCCTGTGTGTCCAGGGTGCCTGGGGATCTTGGTGTTGGGACCTCAGTGGTCACCTGAATCTTAGCCCCTGGGCTAATGCAGGAAGAGAGAGGAGTATAGCCTCACTCTGGCTGCCTTGTCAGAGAATTACAGATGGGAGGCTGTGAGCAGAGAGGAGCCTGGCGATGTCTGCACAGCCTTGCAGATTTGGAACAGTGTTTGTGATGGGCAACCTGAATGGAGGCGGGACTTGTCTCGACTTCTCTCGACTTCTCTGGGCCTGCATCAGGCAACTTCCCTGGTCCCACTGGGGTCTGGAGTTCCTCTGTAGGATACAGCCATGTTCCACAGATGGAAGATACAGGGATGCATGTCATCTGTGGCCTGGGTGGGTCCAGGAAAGGTAGGGAGGTTGGGAGAGACGTGTGTAAGCAGTTCTTGAGAAACAGGCATATCTATTCCAATCCTTCACACGCAGCAGGAAGCGATGCTCCTGGCTCCGTTGGCTCGTGTTTTTGAGAATGGGTCTTCTGTTATAAGAGGCTGACCTTAAGCTTGCTATGTTGCTGAGGATGACCTTGAACTCCTGATGCTTCTAGCTCTGCCACCTAGGGACTGGGATTTACAGGCCACCATAACTAGCCATAAATATCCCTCTCTTTCAGAGACCGGAGAAACAGCTCAGCAGTCAAGAGCACTTTTTAAAAAATGACTTATTCATTTTATTTTATGCACATTGGTGTTCTGTCTGAATGTGTGTGTGTGTGTGTGTGTGAGAGAGAGAGAGAGAGAGAGAGAGGGAGAGAGAAAGAGGGTCAGATGCCCTGAGGGTCAGATCCCCTGGAACTGGAGTTACAGACAGTTGTGAGCTGCCATGTGCGTGCTGGGAGTTGAACTGGGGTCACTTTGGAAGAGCAGCCAGTGCTCTTAACCGTGGAGCCATCTCTCCAGCCCTGTCAAGAGCACTTCTTATTCTTGCAGAGGAGCTGGGCTTTGTTCCCAGCACCTTACAAGAGAGCTTACAACCGTCCCTAACTCCGGCCCTGGGGGCTCTGGTGCACTCTTCTCGTCTCTGAAGGCACCAAGTACACACACACGACCGTGCACATACGTACATGCTTGAAGGTAAAACAGTCATACACAGAAAAATCTAAAAAAAAAATAAGACAATTTTCTCAAAGTCTTTTCTTTCACTTCCAGCCTCCACCCTCTTGTTTGGTTTTCTGTGCTGGGGATTGAACCCAGGCCTCACTCTACAGGAGTGTATAGAACTGAAGCTATATCTCTAGCCCTTCAGTTCTTATATGTCTGAAGAATTATACTTTTGCTTGTGGTAAGTGTTAAAAGAACCCGTGCTTCTGGCACGGTGACACACTTGGGAGGCAGAGCCAAGAGGAAGGGGAATTTGAGGTCATCCTCTGCTACATAGCCAGTTGAGGCTAGCCTGGGCTACATGAGAGAGACCCTGTCTCAAAAAATAAATATAAGAGCCAGGCACGGTAGTACATACCTATAATCCCAGCACGCCAGGAGGCAGAGGCAGGTGGATTTCTGTGAGTTGGAGGTCAGGCTGGTCTACGAAGTCCAGGACAGCCAAGGCTACAGAAAAACCAATAAAATATGAGGAAAACACCATAAAGGAGGTATGTGAGAGGCATGGTAAAAGAAAGGAGAACTCTAGGAATAACCATGTCCAATGTGAAAAGCTGGAGAAGGCCATGGAGCTGCAATGGAAAAATGGAATCTGTAAAAACCCCATATGGAAACCAGCTACTTTGAGAGCTAGTTCTAAAAAGTTACAATATTTTTAAGACAAACCTCATATCCTAACTTTTCAATTTTCAGCTTTTCCTCCTTCAAAAGTTAAGAACTTCATGCTTGCATGTAACATACATCTGTGTACCCATGAGCACTTGGTGCCTAGGGAGGCCAAATAGGCATTGGGTCTCCTAGACCTGGCGTTACAATGAGCTACCCCGTGGGTGCTGGGAATTGAACCCAGGTCCTTTGGAAGGACGCCCAGTGTTCATAACTGCTGAGCCACCTCTCTAACCCTGATTTCACTTCTCTCTTTTGCCCTCTTAATTAGGGTTGAGAGCTGGGCACGGTGGCACACACCTGTGATCCTAGCACTTGGGGAAGCAGAGGTAGGTGGACCTCTGTGAGTTCAAGGCCAGCCTGGTCTACAGATCGAGTTCAGGACAGCCAAGGCTACACAGAGCAACCCTGTCTCAGAAAACAAAACAAAACAACAAAAAGAAGCGGGGTGAGTCGGCAATACAAGGCAATCATACACAGTAAACAACCCACATCTTCCTGCAAACCCAGAGCTGCTCCCTCCCAGACGTGTGTGGGACCGAGCAAAAGTTCCTCCCTCTTATCACATCTGGAACCATCTTATTATTATTATTATTATTTTTTTTTACCCATCTTGTTTTTCCCTAAAGCTGACTCCTCCCTCTTTTTATTCTCCCCGCCCCCTCCCAAAAAAAGGTTCTGTGAGAAAGCACCAACCTCCTTCTAGAAACTCCAGGTTGTACAGCCCCGGCCAGCTTGCATGCGCTCGGCTTCTGCTGCTAGCCAGGATGCAGTTTTTCTGTGGTCTTTGCCTTTAAAAGCTCCATTGTGACGGGCACTGGGGGCGTCTCTGGGAGAAATGTTTTCCTCCAGGCATTTGCTTGCTTAACACAGATTCTCAATTTGTACTTTGGTCATGTTGAGTGGTCCTTGGGTCCATCTGTCCAGCCCCTCTTCTCCACCCCCCAACAGTGTGCCAAGCTGGCAGACCTGTCCCTACCGTATCTACCGGTGTCCACCACCCGTCTCCTGCCGTGTTTACTCACTAGCGCTTCTTTAAGGTCAGTCAAGCTGGAGCTACCAGAATCATCTCTGATCCCGCTTTATGGATGTATCGTACTGTACTTAAGTCAGTCATTTTTTTGAAGGATCCTAGCTCGTTTGCTTCAAAACCGTGCCATAATGCTGAGGCTTGTTTCGGTTAGGTGGGTTTATCTCAGTTGAGCTAAGTGCTCTGTCTGGGGCTGGGTGACCCGGATGGCAGGGCAGCATGCAGGAAGCCTGGGTTCTGTCCTCAGCACCGCCCACAGCTGGCTGCAGTGCCTGTGCCGTAACCCCATCGCTTGAGGCATGCAGGCAGGGGGAGCCCCCTACCAGCCCCCCCACCTTCTTTTTTCTCATGGCTTCTGAATTTGAGTCATAGTTAGAAACCTTTTTCTAAATTCTTTTTTAAAAAAGATTCATTTATTTGTGGATCTTATTTATCTGGGGATTTTGTCTGCATGTACATCTGCACACCAGAAGACAACACCAGACAGTTGCGAGCTGCCATGTGGGTGCTGGGAATCGAAGTCAGGACGTTCGGAGGAGCAGCGAGTACTCTCAACCACTGAGCCATCTCTCCAGCCCCTCTAAATTCTTACACGGAGGAATTCATCTCTCTCCCCTTGTACTTAATATAATGGCGTATTTAACATTTGTCATTTTTAACTTTGGTTTTTCAAATTATAAATATTTTTGGAGAAAATACAGTTTCACAAGTAACACCTTTTTTTTTTTTTTTTTTTTTCCCTCTTTTCTGTGTGGTTCTGTAATGCTCCAAACAGGCCATTTCAGTCTGGCAGTGGAAAGCAGCTGGCAGACTAAGGCTTGAGGTCCCTGGGCTGGAACACAGGCTTGCCATCTCCTGGAAGATTACATTACAGGATACATGGAGGCCCTGATGCCCAAGATGCCCCGTTGGAATGCTGCTCTTTATTTCGCTGAGTATCTCTGCTCAGCCTTCTCCACTCTGCAGATGGATTCTTCAACTAATGTGCAGACAGATTCAGGGCACCACTTTTGAATGCTTCTTGGTCAGAATTCTGCCCCTTCAAAGACCAAGCCCGATGGTGGGACACCAATTCCCCAAGAACTGTAGATGGGGCCCAGCTGTGGGCTCTTGGCAGGTGCATTGGCTCAGGCCCATTCACTGGAGCATCAGCCTTATTTACTGTTAGCTACATGGTCTTTTGGACTTTGCAGATTGTACCTTTGGCTAGACAATCAACCTCCAAGCACCATTTCCTAAAGTTTGTTTTTGCCGTAGTTATCTTTTTTAATACTTTTTACACGTATGAGTGTTTTGCCTGCATGTTTGTGCACGCACCTCCTTCGTGCAGGTCAGAAGAAGGCGTCAGATCCTCTGGAACGGGAGTTACAAATAGTTGTGGGTGCTTTCAATGGAACCAAGTCCTTTGCAAGAACAACAAAGTGGTCTTGACTGCACAGAACTGACTAGAACTCAGAGATCTGTATGCCTGTTTCCTGAGTGCCAAAGTTAGTATGAGGCCAAGTAGAGCAATTCAGAAGCTGAGCGAAGCCAATTTGAATCAGTCAGCTTGGGAAGGCGTTTGAGCCAGAACAGCTGAGTTGAACCAGCCAGCCAGAGTTCAGAAAGAACTAGAAAGGGTGAGCTTATTCAGCAGTAAGTCTCAGAGGCTGAAAACATTGTAAACCTAGATAAGATTGTACAGAGGCTAGAAACATCCAGGACTATGCCTAGGTTAGCAGACAGAGATAGCAAGCCTCCGAGAAAACAATTAAATCAGGCAAATAAAAGTTACTTTTATGAAGCTCAGTGTTGTGGTGCATGCCTGTAATCCCAGCACTCAGGGAGGCAGAGGCAGGCGGATCTCTGTGAGTTCAAGGCTAGCCTTGTCTACAAATTGAGCCCAGGACAGCCAGGGCCACATAGAAAAACCCTGTCTTGAAAAACCAAAATTAAATTAAAATTAAAAAGTTACTTTTCCTCCTCTCCACTAGACCCTGCACACAGCCAGCCTCCCCCAAACCAGTCTCTACAGGCCTTCTGTTGACTCCCAGAGTTTGTCTCCCTTGACTCTCAGCCCTCTGCCCCTCTGTGCTCTGTGGAGATAGTGTTCTGTGCTTCCTGTCCCTGTCCTGACATCTCCCTCTTACCTGGAGTTTTGTTTCCTGTTTGTCCAGCCAGGCTTTCACAGTGGCTACAAAAGCAAGCTTCTCTGCCTTCTGCAGCTATGTATTCTCCAGTGAGACATGAAGTCCAACCTTAGAGAGAGGCTCACTTTCCAAGTCTCTGTTTTTGTATACTATCTCAGGTTTCGAGTACTGTGTTCTCTGTTCTCCTCTCTTTCCCCTCCCCTCTCTTTTGTTTTCTCCCTTTGAGACACCAGCTGACTTGGAATTCACTCCACAGCCATGTACAGCCTTGACCTTCTTCCGATCCTTTTGCCTCTACCTCCTGAATGTTTGTCTGTGGACGACAAAGCCTGGCGTATGCAGTGCTGGGGCGGAACTTCAGGACTCTGCGTGCTGAGCAAACGGTGCTGGCTAAGCCATGGCCTCAGCCCACACTCTTTTCTTTTCTATTGTTGGTCTTTCATTGTACTTTAAATTTGTTTTAGGATAGGCTCTTGCTTCGTAGCCCTGGGCCCCCAGATGACTCAGTGGGTAAAGGGGCTTTTCACCAGGCCTGATGACCTGAGTTTGATCCTCAAGTCATACAAAATGGAAAGAAAGAACAGACTCCATGAGTTGACCTCTGGCCTCCAGATTACAAGGTAGCTGATAGTACCTCCGACCGCCGCAGAATAACTGTAGCCCAGGCTGGCCCTGAACCTGCAGTGGCCCTCTTGCCTGTCCTTCCTGAGTACTGGTGTTATGGATGTGAGTCACTAAACCCAGTCCCCTATATTTTCAACTTTCTATGTGTCAATCTTTGCTTGTTTATGGGGCTGGAGAGATGGCTCAGCGGTTAGGAGCACCTGCTGCTCTTGCAAAGGACCCAGGTTCGATTCTCAGCACCCACATGGCAGCTCACAACCTCCTATGACTTCAGTTCCAGGGGACCTGATGCCCTCTTCTGACCTGTATGGGTCTAGGCACACTTATAGTAGACATACAGGCAAACCATTTCTGTGTGTGTGTGTGTGTGTGTGTGTGTGTGTGTGTGTGTGCGCACTCGTGTGCATGCGCGGGCACTTGTGGCTATCACAACAGGCCATCTATCCTCTTTCTTGACCGGATTCAGGCTGATACAGTCTCTGGGCACACTTGTCGCCCTGTGAGAGGGATTGTGATTACCCACCGAGGGTGTACTCTGCACATGGCAGTGCCTGTTAATGAGTCCATTAACTTTTAAATAAAATGTAATTGCGAGCTTTAATGAGAAATACTTCATGGATTGTTATGAGTTTTAGTGGAATTTGAGGGAAATGGTTGGGGTTTTAGGATGGGTGGGGAATATGTTACCATTTAAGTTAATGGAATATAGTCTCCTTTTGTCCAAAAATTCATGACCCGACAGATTAGATGTGGATAATGAGGGATAACTATTATCTTTTCTTTTTATAGTTGTTGGAATTATTGTAAGACCCAACCACATTTCCCTGATCCTTTACCCCTACCTTGTGATTAGTGTCTTGTCGTGGATTCTATTGTTTGTTTCAGTTGTTGTGCTTTGGATCTTGGATGTGCTCTAATGGTCCATGTGTTGAAAACTTAGTCTCCAACCAGAGGTGACCCTGGGAGGTGATGAAACCGTTAGGGCCTAGAAGGCGTGCTCTCTTTGAAGGCTCCTTCTCTCGTTTCCTTTCTGGAGTTCCTCTGCTGAAGGCTGCCACAGCATGCTGACAGCCACAAGCTTGAAGACAATGGGGCCGACTGGACTGGCACCACCAAACTATGAGCCAACATAATTCCCCTTTCCATCCATCCATCTATCTATCTATCTATCTATCTATCTATCTATCTATCTATCTGGCATGATCTCCTGTAGACCAGGCGGGCCTCAAACTCTTGGCCTTGAACTTTGAACTCCTCATCCTGCCTCTGCCTCCCACACTTACATAGGATATAAGTGGGTATCACCAAATCCAGCGCTAGGTCATCATTTTAAGCTACCTAGCGCTTTGGCTACAGTGAATGAAGCGAACACATCGGTCTTTTCTGCACCATGGGTGAATGTGAGCTCCAACAGTGAGCAGAATGTACGAAAGTTGCACAAGCCCATATATAACTCATCATAATACTGACGAAGATCAAGTCGGAAACTATTTTTATTTTTAATTTATTTTTGTCATGTTGGGAAATGAACCCAGTGCCTTTCAAATGCTAATCAGGTGCTCTACCACTCTAGCCACACCCCAGGCCCCAGTGATTTTGAAACACGTTTATGGTAAACCTAAGAAAGGAAAATTAAGGCAATTTATATATGTAAAGTTCTGGAAAGCCATTAATTCTGGAAGATAGACAAATGGGGGTAGTTCATGGATAGATACAGAGGTACTGGTAAAACCGGAAATGGTGGTGCAGAGGAAGACAGTAGCACTAGGAAGACGGAGGCAGGCCAATCGCCTTTAATTTGAGGCTAGCCTCGTCTACATAGGGAGTTCCAGGATATCCAGAGCTGTTTGAGAAACCCTGTCTTTGAAAACAAAACAAAGAAAGAAACAAAAACCGGACAGTGTCAGTGTGCAGTCTAGGGTAAGGAGTGGCTCAATGCCATCACCAGGAGACTTCCTTTTGAAAAAGCAGGGAAGAGAAAGCATACCCTTTGTATCATCCTCCCCCACTGATTGGCTGATGTACAGAGAGAGAGGAACCAGACAGTTTGTGTTCTGTTCACGATAGCTTCTGCTCCGGTGCTTGGTGGACTCTTCGCTGCTTACCCAAATTCATGGACAACTGAACGTCGTCTCTCATAGTTACTAAGACTGATGTGAATTGTTCTCTAGATTCTAACACAGTGTGCCGCTGATCTTTGCTCTTCCTTATTTAATGTTCATGGGTGTTTTGCCTGCATTTGTCTGTGCAGGGCCCAAGAGGGAATCAGATCGCTCAGAACTGGAATCTGATGCAGTTGTGAGCTGCTGTGTGGGAACTGAGATTTGAACCTGGGTCCTCTGGAAGGGCAGCCATGTCTCTGGGCCCTGATCTTTGCTCTTAACATGCTGCTTTGATTGTTCCATATATTAGCAAGATACTAAGGAGTGGCCATGCTCTCCTGAGTGGGAGAGCTAGGCTGGGCTGAGCATTGTCACTGTCAAGGCTTTTCTAATCTCCTTGCAGAATAAAAGCATACGCATACATATATTCATTTTTATAAGGACTAAGCAGAATGTCATTTAATTTTTTAAAAAATATTAATTATATAAGGCAGTTGTGAACTTTAGAAAGTGGGTGCTGGGCACTGAACTTGGGACCCCTGCAGCAATAATATGCAATCTTAACCACTGAGCTATTTCTCCATACAAATATGCACACAGTCATCAGGCTTCGTGGCAAGCACTCCCGGCTGCTAAGCCATCTCACTAACACCCGCACATATATGTGTGTGTGTGTGTGTGTGTGTGTGTGTGTGTGTGTTTATATATGTATAGATAGAAAAAGAGAGAGAAAGAGACAAGGTTTCTCTGTGTAGCCTTGGCTGTCCTAGACTTGCTTTGAAGACAAGGCTGGCCTTAAACTCACAGAGATCTACCTGCCTCTTCCGCCCCCAGTCCTGGGATTACAGACATGCGCCACCACACCTGGCTCTGCATATATTCTTAAACAACCAAGTAACATTCAAATGTAAGTGTAAAAAGTCTAATTCAGTGCCAGCAGGATGATTCAGTAGACAAAGGTGCTTGCCTCCAAACCTGACAACCTGAGTTTGAACCTTGGGGCCCACAAGGCAGAAATAGAGGACAGACTCCTGTGAGTTGCCCTCTGACCTCCACATGTGTGCCCCCCACGAATAAATAAATAAGATCAATTTTTCTCTAACATCACTGTGCAGTCACGCTGATTTGAAGTCATTCTCTTTAGCTATTCTTCCTTGGTTAAAAAGGACATCGTGGGCTGGAGGGATAGGTCATTGGTTAAAATCACTGTCTGCTCTTCCAGAGGTCCTGAGTTCAATTCCCAGCAACCACATGGTGGCTCACAACCATCTATAATGTGCCGCTCGTCTGGCGGGCAGGTGTACATGCAGATAGAGCACTCACATAAAAATGAATAAGTCTTTAAAAGAAAGTTTAAGAAACCAAACAACCCTCTGCTTTCTACCTCTAGGTGCCGCACTAAAACGATCAAGTTTCATCATCACCAGCGTCTTCCCAAACATGTTTCCGCTCAGGCCCTTCCTGAGACCTCATCAGGACCTTCTGACACGTAAAGCCAACCCAGCTGCTTGTCTCTTAAGAATCTTTCTCTCTGCTTGCTGGTGGAGCAGGAGGCTGGATCTACAGTACTGAGAAGGCTTTTGTCCTGTTCGAGGCCCCTGCAACTGCCGATGCCCCTAGAAAGGGTCTTCTTTTCTTTGCCTGGAGTGCTCCCAGCAGGATGGACTGGCCAGCCCAAGAAGTGGGTCACTGTCTTCTGCAGGCCTCTCAGACCTAGCTCCCTTCAGGGACAGCAGCAGATGAACCTTCCCTGGGGAGGAAGGGACACTGAATCCCCCTCCTCCTTTTTTTTTTTTTTTAATTTTTTTTTTCTGTACATGCTTTCCCTGCATGTATGTGCTCTGGAGGAGCACTGCAAGTTGAGGTACAGACAGTTGTGAGCTGCCATGTGAGTGCTGGGAACCCAGGCCCTCTTCAGGAGCAGCTCTTAACCCTGAGCCACATCTCCAGGCCCCTTACTTAGTTTTGAAAGCCGGAGCGTCCAGGTGAGATTGGCAAGGCTATGATTTGTTCCTGGGCTAGTGGGGAGAAGTCACTGGTCAGGCTTCTTCTGGCCACGTGCTTCCCCGTGACTCCTGTGGGTTCCCCCTCAGCCTTCTGAGGCCTTGTCGCTGAGAAACTGGGTTTAGAGATCTGTGCTGGGGAAGGACTTGCTAAGATGGGGGCCCAAGACGTTGCAAACCTTTGCTGCTCTGACCCCGATGCACTGCAGCTGTGTTTACTATGACCCTGCCCTCTTGCCATTGCCTCAAAGCACTGGCAACAGTTCCTGGGTTTGCGTGGAGTGTGTGGATGACCTGAGAAGCCATCCAGATACAAACAGTGGTGGCTGCACGGGAAGCAAAAGCAGTCACTTCCTCCATAGCCTATAAAGTCTCCCTCCCGGCCCCACAGCAGCTGGCCTCTGGTATCCAGAGACCCACCACTGATTAAAGGTGGTTCAATGCCACAGTGATGACCTTAGCACTACTGGCATCTAAGTGTTGTGATTGTCAGAGACTCATGTGCCCTTTGCACGCTCCCTATATCCAGAGGGTTGTGCCCAATTTACCTTTATGTAGAATAGATGCACCTTTGTTGTCCTTCTGCCGGCCATTTTCATCATGATCTGGAAATGGCCTTCCACCTTCAGTTACATCAACAACAGTACCCTGTTTGGTCCAGAAGATGGCACTACCCAGCCAAGAGTGGATGCGTGTGTGTGTGTGTGGGGGGGGGGGGGGTGACCGGGCTCCCCTCCCTGTGAGTCAGAAGATGAATTAAGAGTCCAGCCAATCTTACCTGAAGCTCTTGGTTTTCAAAAGTAAACGAAAAGCAGGAGTTAGGGGGCTGGAGAGAAGGCTCAGTGGTTAGGAGCACCAGCTGTTTTTCCTGAGGGCCCAAGCTCAATGCCCAGCACCCATATGGCGGCTGACAACCATCTGTAACTGCAGTTCTAGGGGATCCGATGCCCTCTTCTGCATGCCTGTGGCATCCAGTCACACATGCAGGAAGAACCGTATACGGAGAAAGTAGAGCTTAAAATTGAAAAGAAAGAAAAACAGCCAAGTGGTGGCGCACACCTTTAATCCCAGCACTGTTGAGGCAGAGAGAGGTGGATCTCTGTGAGTTTGGGGCCAGCCTGGTCTACAGAGCAAGTTCCAGGACAGCCAGGGCTACACAGAGAAACCTTGTCTTGAAAAACAAAACAAATTGAAAAAGAGTTAAAAAAACAAAAACAAGTTAGGCTGAGGTTCTTCTTTTGACCATATACAACATGCTTGTGCAATTAACACAAAGAAGGCACAAGTACCCCAAATCCAGTGAAGTTCCTAGGGGTGATCTAAGAGAGGGGCAGCAGTCAAGTTGCTCTAGAGATGGATTAAGAAGCATCTGGCCCTGTCTGCCCCATGGATTGAGGGGTGGTGTGGCCCCCTGGTGCTGTCACATAAGCCACCTGAGGATCTTCATATAACCCATCTACCAGCTTAACCGGAGAGGCTTTACCTTTGAATGGGGTCTATACCCACAATGCCCAGAGCTCTCCAATGGGGCATTTCCCTGGGGCCTGTGGGTCCAACCCCTCAGCCCTCCACCTGAGCTCAGGGCAGGACATTGAGAAGAGATTATGCTTAGCTTTGGAATCCAAAGAGCTTCTGAAAGGCTTCTTTGATTGACAAGACTCTTCTGATGCTTCAGATGCACAGAAATTAGTAATAATAATAATAATAATAATGTTAATATAATTACATAAAACATAAATAATATGTGTTATGTTATATTATGTATGACTATATTATAAATCATAAAGCTAACATAAACCTAACTAGTAATTATTTCAGGGTTCTTTGGGGTTGGTTCTAGATCCTAGACAGGGTCTCTCTAGGCTGGCCTGGACTTGAGATGCTCTCCCCTCAGCTCCTGAATTCTGGAAGTATAGACACATGCCGTCATCCCCGGGGCAATCATCTCATTAATGCGAACCTAAAACATTGCCATGATCAATCTATTATGCAACAGTAAACGCCCCTCCCTAAACATCACCTTGCTCTAAGAAACCAAATCTGGAAATGTTGGGGGTAGGTGGGCCTCTTCAGATAGCCTCGTGACCCCAGAGGCCCATGCCTCCAGGGAAGTCGTGCAGATAAAGAAATAAAAACAAACAAACAAACAAATAGGTCAGAGAAATTCTCCAGGCACCTGCAAAGGTCCCGTGGCTGCATGGAACAGACAGAAAGGATTCCAAGTTTCCCAGCTCTGCAGAGAAACACCTGTGGCCCCAGCTGTTACCTTTGCCGGGCTCAGGGTCCTCCTCGCCCACTAAGTTTAACAGCCCCTCCCAAGATGGTCTGTTCGCACCTCAATTCACACCATCCCATTCCGCTGGCCCCTGTAAATGTAGGCTTCCAAGTGAAGAGTTTAAGTTAGCCTGGGTATGACTCCATTTTGAAATAAAAAGCCATTTTGACTGGGAGCTGAATTCAGGTACCAGGAAATATCACAGAATGTACACTTGGCAGAAAACAAAGTTAACTCTCCAGCAACAGCCTCCAGGAAATAATACAGAATAAATGCTTCATAGGAAATAGAGGCAATATCCCTGGCAATAATCAATGAAAATTGGTTGGGAATCGGGTGGGAAAATTCTCCCCAATGTTTCAGACATAGTTTAGAAGAATAGCAATTGTGATCATATGCCTTATTACGTGCCTCAGAGAAGGTCATCTCGCCCCTCTAACTTTTACCCAATCCTGTAACACCAAGGCTTGTGCCCCCCTGCTTGCTGTCATGGAAACCCCCTGCTCACAGACTTTCCCTTTAAAAACCCTGCTCACTCAGAGCTGGAGGTCCCGTTTCTCTACTGCTGCGTCAGTGAGACTTAGGTCCCGAGTTCTATCGTTCTCGTAATAAAGCTCTCTTGCTCTTGCACTGAGTTGTCTCCTGGTGGTCTCTGAGGGTCCTATGAACCTGGCATTACACAAGCACAAGATGGAAGTAGAATTGCTTTAGGATCCATATGATGAAGAGAACTTAGGTTTCAGAACCCAGCTCCCCAGCTCTGGCTAGAACTCTAGCCCCAGACACAGAGACACTCCTGCTGGCTTTGCAAGAATCCTGAATGGAGACTTCAGAGTCTGGCTCCCAGCAGGCTCACTCATCAGGAAGACTGCCTTCCAGACTTGCCAGGGACTGCTCCGGCCAGCGGAGCTAAGGTTATTCGCAGGTTAAAAGAGAATCCAAACCTGTGAAAAGATGGGCGAGAAAGAGAAACAAGTCCAAGCAAACAGGTGCTTGTCAAGGACCAACTTTACTAAGCAGAATCAGCTTTAAATAGGGTTCAGGATAAGGAAGTAGGGTGGGTGAAAAATTACAGATTCTTCTCGGCCAGGGGCCTGAAACATCTTGTGATAAGCCATGGTTCTGTGAGCACATCTCTGCTGTTGCCAAGCAGTATGTTTACCGCAGGTAAGGAAACGGGCAAGTTGAGGCAGGTTGGTGAGTTTCTACAGGTGGTCTCTGACATCTCCAAGCAGTATGTTTACTGCAGGTAAGGGAACGGGCATCTCCAAGCAGTATGTTTACTGGAGGTAAGGGAACAGGCAAATTGAGGCAAGTTGGTAAGCTTCCACAGGTGGTCTCTGAAGTTGGCAAGTTCCCTCAGGTGGTCCCTGACAAGGGACAGACTGGCCAGAGGCTTCCTGGGCCTGAAGCATCTGCCCTGGACAGGAAACTCACTTGAGCCATCCTCCTGAACTTAACTAGCAGCTGCAGAACCTCAGCTACGAGGCTCTGCAGTGCGGCTGGGGATGGGACTTCACTTCCCGCAGGCTGCAGTCAGCCTCTGAGACCTGCCATTTCCGTGGGTGACCCACAAACTTATTGTGTAAGGAACTGCTTTGTTGGCACCCAAAACCCTCCAAGAAGAGCTTTCCCACTTCAACGCTTCTCAGAACCATAATGCCTCTCGACTAGCTTCCTGTCTCTCCCTTGTACTTTAAGTCTGTTCCATTTATGTCTTGCATGGCAACCTGTTTTAAGTTGTTTTCCATTTAAGGCTGTTAAGCCTGTTTATTCTTTGGTATCTGCCCGCCTGGTTCTTGGAGGAGGGTGGGACAAGAGCCAGGTCTGAGGCAGGATATGGTCTCCACGGAGTGCTGTCGGGGCTCTTTGGGCTATGACGGTGGCCTTCCCTCTGACATGCATTCTCACCTTAGCAAACTGGGGGTTCTTTTCTTGGGATTATCCAACCGGAAGGTTGTGTACCGTATGTCCCTGACCCCCACTGACTCACTGTTGGCCAGGGCAGGAAATCTGTACCATCTCCAATACCGCCTTAGTCACGGAAGTGGCAAATAGAAGTCCCATGGGAGGCTTGGTTAGCCAGGTCTCCTGGCCCTCTAGAGCGGACTCCGGTGAGCACATGTTTCCCTGGCTTAGCATATTTCCTCCTCCAGGAAGACCTCACCATCCTCTTAAAAATGGCTTTGATGTGCTTTTGCATGCTGTTGCCTCTGGCTGATTAGCCAGGCTGGGTCAGGTCCCTTCGTTATCTGGCCTGTTTGAGAACTTGAGGAAACAGCTTCTATGTCGGCCTCAGGCTCTAAAGGAGCAGCCGGGTGGAGTGGAAGAGTTGAGCTCCAGGGTTTGATCACTCAGTTCCAGAGCAGTTGAGGACGCTGCTAGGTCTTTGATGGGCTTGAACCGTCTGCCCCACACTCTAAGACAGGGCATCACTCTTCTGAAGGGTGCTACAGTCAAGGTTACTAACCTGCCCGAATCCAGTACTAATGCATATGCCTACCCGCTCTATGAATCGACTGGATTCATAACCAGCGGTTAATTTCGGCAGGGTCTTGGGTAGCACAGACTGGCCTTCTGTTTTTCCCACCTCATCCCACCTCCCGAATGCTGGAATCATGGTGTTCCAACTGTGTATCGCTGTGTCCAGGTCGGTGCTGTGCTGTGACTGAAACCCCGGGGCGTTGTGCACACTGGGTGAGCACTCGGCCAACTGAGCTGCATTTCAACCGCGTGAGGCAAGTTTACTAGACAGTCAGCAAGGGGCGGCAGCCAGGCCTGAGAACTCCCGGGCTGGCTCCCCAGCCGCAGGAGAACTGGAGTAGGCCACTCCCAGCGGCTCGGGTTTTATGACTTTTAGGGCTCATTTATTTATCTAGCTATATTTATTTATTTAGGTTTTTTAGAGACAGCTGTGTAGCTCTAGGTGTCCTGGAACCCTCTCTCTAGGCCAGGCTGGCCTTAAACTCAAAGACCTGCCTGCCTCTGCCTCCCAAAATGCTGGGATTAAAGGTGTGTGCCACCACCGACGGGCCCAGCTATTTATTTTCAATTATGAGTTTATCTATGTCTCTGTGTGACTATATGCATGTGTGAACGTTAGTGTCCTCTGAGTCCAGGGTGCTGGGTCCCCTGGAGCTGGAATTACAGGTAGTTGTGAGTTGCCCAATGTCAGTGATAAGAATCCAAGTTGGATCCTCCCTAAGAACAGCAAGTGTTCTTAACTGCAGGGCCCCCTTCCCCGGGATTAAGACTCTGGGCTCATGCCGTTAGCTAGGCCAGCAAAGGGCCCTGGGAACCACGGAGGGGTATCCATCAGAGAAGACTGCTCAGACCCGAGGCCCTGTTATGCTCCTCAGTGGTCTCAGTGAACGAGTCTAATCATGGATTCGCCCCACTTTAAAGAGGTGTAGATGGTCCTAAGGACCATTAATTTTACTGAACTGATACATAATGGCCGTATAATTTAAGATGCAGGGCCCCATCATTAATCCAATCAAAATGAGAATTAAAAGCCCAGCCAATGCTGATAGTAGAGTAATTAGCCAGAGGGAGCAAACAAAACAAAAACAAAAGCAGAGACTGGTACTAATTATCTATTTTATGTTCTTATCTCTTCCACATTTGAAGTTTTTCCCACCTGTGGCAAGATTTTCTCTAATTACTCCTGACTAGTATAGAAACAACAGGTTTTTTTCCCCCAAAGCTATACATAGTTGGTTCCCTTATCTCATGAGAACTAAGTCTAAGCCTCTCCGATTTTACAGGGCCATTTCTATAAGGGAATCTAACTACTGTTTTAATTCAGAAGTGAAAACGTTCAGCCCGGAGTGGTGGCTTTGGCCTTTAATCTCAGCACTCAGGAGGCAGAAGCAAGTGGATCTCTGAGTTCCAGTCTAGCCTGGTCTACAGAGTGAGTTCCAGGACAACCAGGATTACACGGAGAAACCCTGTCTTGAAAAATCAAAACACACAAACAAAAACCCAAACAGAAATGAAACATTTTAATATCTCTAGATCCTGATCAACTTGTCTACCTAGTTTGGGAAGCCTGAGAAGAGGCACATTTCATAGTCTGAGGGGCCTGGTAATATGGCGGTTGTCCAGATGAGTTAACCTGCACGGCAAAATGGCAGGCAGCAGAACAAAAGGAAGTACCTAGATCAAAGGTTTGGGATATTAGACAAAATTCAGTCCTTTATAAGTCCTCTGCTGTTAATTTGGGCTGCCCCAGTCACAGCGAGTTTGTCAATGAGCAGACTGACAGTCTAGTTAGTTACTCTAGTTAGTTCCTGTCCCTGTGGGGTATAGGGGCCACGGGTCCAAGCATAACCAGCAAGTAATCCTGGCTGACTCTATCTGCAGGGCCTCTTCCTGTGGCACAGAGTCTGATTGCCCAGGTTTTCCCTGCTTTCCAAAAGCAGGATCTTTCTTAAGGAAATTTTCAGGAAGCCTCAGTTTATCAAACCCAATTTTTACAATGGGAACTCCCTTGTTCCTGGCAACTAGAGGGCCCAGCCACTGGGCATGTATAGATTTGTAAATTCTGAATTTCTATCTCAAAAGATAAACTCCCACCTCTTTCCTTTCTCCGATACTTAAAGTGGGCACCAGGGAGCCAAGGTCAGGATGAATACGGCTTGCTGGTCTGTAGCCACACTAGCTAATTCCTTCCGTGTCTGTCTTCCTCAGTTTTCAAGTCCAGGCCTGAGAGTGATGAGGGTTAGCTGATGACCCTACACTCAAACCCATAGGGCAAAACCCAAGACTCGGAGGAGCTAGAGGGTCAGGGAGTGGAAGGGTCTGGGGCCCCCAAGGAAACCTTAGCATTAATGGATCCATTGCTGGGAGAAAGTCCATGTGGCTTCAGATTTCTTGGCCTGGGTGTGGTGATCCAGGGTGTGATGCCAGCTACCTTCAAAGCCACAGGAATGGAGAGAATCACTGTGGATTCTTTCCAAGTGCCCCTTTGACTACCCTTTTGATCTAGATGATATCACCTCTGGATCAAACAAGGGGAAATGTGGAGTCGGAGGCCCACTGGGTCTCTTGGACAAACCTGTGAATAGCCTTTATGGAGGATTAGAGGGCTCAAGAGTTAGAGTTCTGCCAACTGCTGGTCTCTGCTGGGAAACCGTGAGGGGGTCTTGCACAGGGAATCTCAGAGGTAACCCCTCCCTACGTGGGGTGCCGCAGGCCACGTGGAGCAAAGCAAAGGAGGTTGGTCCACCCTCCCTCTGTCGGACTGTTGACAGCTTTTTTCGAGTTTCTTTGAATGTTCTGTTTATTTTTTCTTTTTCTGCCTTCCCAGAACTCTGAGATCTATATGCACAATTAAGTTTTCAACGTATGTCTAAATCTTTAGCTGTTAACTGAGAGGTTTGGTTGGACCCCATTGCTGGGGAAGGTTTAATCAGGGGACCAGTTCCTGGAGGAGCTTTTAAGCTACTATTTAAACAGTTTCAGTCCAGGTGAGGAATGCTTCTACCCACTTGGAAAAGGCATCTGTAAAATCCAGCCCTGCTGGGCAGCAGTGGCACACGCCTTTAATCCTAGTGCTTGGGAAGCAGAGGCAGGCAGAGCTTTGAGTTCAAGGCCGGGTCTGCAGGGTGAGCTAGGGCTACATAAAGAAACACTGTCTCAAAACAAAACTTGAGTACAGACCTGACATCTGGCTGAGACATCCCATGTTAGGCATTCAGTCTAGGTACAACACACCTTAGTCTGAGCTGCTCAGAACTCGTTATGGACCCCTGAAGCATAGCCCAGTGAAGGTCAATTACCAGAGTCCTTCCGGTTGTTTCTGGGAGCCATCTTTCTCTCTGGCGTCCTCCGTCAACCTGTGGGTTTGAGCTGTCCTTATTTCTTCTTTACCCTGGAGTCTCATGCAGCGCCCGATAGGGGTGCGTCATCAGTTGTCAACGGGCCCACCTGGTCTCAGGGCCATTTGTTGGACAGCCAGGTCAGCGGCCCAGGAGTCTAGAATCACCATTTGTAAGGGAAACCGAACAGCCTCTTGGAGGGCCAAGAATTTTTTCTTTTCTTTCCGTTTTTAATATCCTTTCCCCCAGTGGTTGCTAGCCGTCTTTCTCTATAGATCAGGCATGTTCGGTAGCAAAAGCAGAACAGCTGTCCCTGAATATGGTGATGGACTTTCCTTTTCCTCATCTGAGCCTGGGTCAGAGTGATTAGTTCTGCTCTCTGGGCTGAAGTACCTGGCTTGAGCCCAGATCATAGCTTCCACATACCTGGTTTCATCGTTTATCTCGTGACAGTCATGAATGAACACCTGTGGGCTGTCTTCAGGAAAGAGGGTAGCAGGATGGATGGCAGGGAGTTTCTGGACGCAGACTCATGGGTGGTCCAGAATGGGGCCTGGACTGGGTCACACGGACATTAGACAGCCGTGTTCTGGCATTCCTCGAGGAGCTCCTCAGCTGCATCATGGGATCTTGTGAGCCTAAGAGCCTGAGCCACAGTTAACAGTTTTGTTTTTGTTTTTCATTCAACTAGCTGTAGCCACTACAACTCTTAGGCAGGTGGGCAGTCCTGTGGCTACAGGGTCTAATCATTTGGACAGGGATGTCACAGGGCGTAGCCCTCTTTTCTCTTTAGTGTCATGGACAAAGATGAAAAGGCTTTGAGACATCTGCAAGTGCCAGCGCTAGAGCCTAAACCAGAGCTGTTTTTTTTTTAAAGCTTCAAATGCCTTTTGTTCAGATTGTCGGATTACTGCCCCCCTTTGTGCTGGCACAGAGCTAGCTATTTCCATAAACTTGCTGTTTCCATAAACTCTGGTATCCAGAGGCAGCAGTACCTACCAAAATGTGGAACTCTTGAACCTGTCTGTTCTTTGGAGTTGGGACCTGAAGGATGGTGGCAGCAATCCTACTCTGAGACAGGCTCCTTTTGCCTCCCCTCAGCTGCTAGCCAATTTATGAAGGCTCTGATGTGCAAAGCTGGGCTCTGTTAGATGACATTCTGTAGCCCACGGTCTGTAACTCTGGCAGCCGTCCCTCAGTGGCCCTTTTATAATCTATTTCCCAGGAAACCTCCAACTGAAGAGCAGGAGGTCAGCATTTAGTGTCTCGTCAAACACAGTTAAAGAATTTTTAAATCTTTGAGGCAACCTGATCCTTATAAGTTGCCTGCTGTAACCTCCCATTTAAAAGCGAAGATAACCGGGCACAATGGCGCACGCCTGTGATCCCAGCACTCAGGCAGGCAGATTTCTGTGGGTTCAAGGCCAGCCTGGTCTACAAAGTGAGTCAAGGACAGGCAAGTTTACACAGAGAGAAAGCCCATCTCTCAAAACAAAACTAAGAAGGGTAACATGGCTTGACTCACCTCTGCCAGTGTGAGGCTGAAGAAGGGCATCATTCAGGTCCAAGGCAGTATAAACCTGTTTCTCTGGAAGAATGGGAATCATGAGAATCGGAGGTCCCAGGTTTCGTCGTAGGCAGGAGATGCACATTCCAGGGTAACTGGCAAAGGCATCAGGATGCCCGACTTTCTTGAGCCAGGCAATCCAGACTGCAATTTCCCTTTTGGTGTTCAGAGTCACTGGGTGTTGGTGTTTTAATCAGGGTTAGCTTAACTGGTTAATTGAATAATTATAGGAACTTGGTGTTGGGCCTGTCCTGTTGGGTTGGTTTCTGCCCATGTCCACGGGGAATCTTTGCTGTCAGAGATAGTCCAACTGTATCTTTTGCTTGGAGGCAGAACCTTCAGCTAGGAGATATTCTTCTGACAGATGGCAAGACAACAAAATTTTGCTGGGTGTAAGTCTGTCTCATCGTCAGAGAAGGTGACAGTGGCTTTCAGTGTAGGAGAAAGGTTTTGTCTCTCAGTCAGCTGTTATGGGTAACAAAGGAAATCTTTTTAGTGCCTGTCTTTAACTTTTCTATGAAGGAGGATCGTGTTTAAAGTGTCATTGGTCAGTGTTGGACTGAAAGGAAAATCCATTCTATCTAGTGGTGTTATCTGGCAGAAGTCCCCTCCCCTGCCCAGTCTACAATGAGTTTTTAAACTTTTTTCAGGGACCGTGAATGGGGAGTCAAGCAAGAAAACAAGTGAGCATTCCAAGAGCGCAAGGATGGTGGAAAGGTTTTGTTTGTTTGTTTGGTAGCTTGGTTTCTCTGGATGACCTAGAAGGATCTGGATCCCAAACAAGAGAGCAGTTCTTAAGCCGGTGGGGGTGAGGTTATCTCACACCAGAGAAAGCCAATGGTCAATATGGGAAAACAAAACTGATAAAAAGGCAGACAGACAGACAGACACACAGTAGAGACAAGCAGGGGTGGCCACTATGCACTCATACACCTGAATAGATGAGGAATCTGATGACATCACACAGATTCCCTGCCCTGGGTCAGCAGCTGAGCCTGACCTCTCCTATGTGTCCAGACAGAAGGCACCTTAACCAGACTTAACTCCAGAGGTGACAGGCCATGCAGCTTTCAAATTTGTTTCCCTTGGGGGGTGGGGCTGTCAGAAGCATTAGGCAGTGACTGACCCAAGGGAGCCCCGGGGACCCGAACATCTGGGGCTGCGCACCCTCTGGTTGATCCTTGAGCACCCTGCTCTTCTTCCTCACTCCAAGGGCTTGGAAACCCCTGGAGTCTGGTCTCTGGGATTTCAGCGGGACCTCTAAAAATGTGGCGTACTCACCCTGGAAGACTGCTCGGACATGGATTTAAGCCAATAGGAAGTCTGTATTAGCCACCCAGCAACTGCCCTGGGTGTTCAGGATCCCAATGTAGCATCCAGCTTTCCTCAGCATGAGGTTTTAAACATCCTGGGTGGCCACAGTTCAATTAACAAGAACAGTTAGCCAGAAGCAGAATTACAGAAGCCACAAAAAGCAAGGTTAGTAAGTTCATTTAGAGATTTTTCCCAAAACAATGGACTTTGACAGATTAGGTCTTTTGTCCAAGTCCATCAGTAGAACTGTCCTGCATTAGCCACCAGCGTTCATGAAGTGTTCCCAGAAGTGTTTCTGTGCACCTGTCTCCTCACCATGTCCACTGATAAGCTATCTGACCCTAGCTTATCAGGTCTCATGAGGACTGGCTGCATTGTTCTCCTCTGTGGCCTGGCAAGGCTGCTTCCCCCTCAGGGGGAGGTGATCAAAGAGCCAGGCACTGAGTTCATGTCAGAGACAGCTCCTGTTCCCCTTACTAGAGAACCTGGTCTGACCCTAAAAAGGGCTCTGAGTGGAAAATATTGTCCATAGTACCCCAAAGAAGTGAGTAAAATAGATCACACACTGGGCCTTACCCAGACCCTTTTTTCAAAACATTTTTATTGATTTTTGAAATTTCACACAATACATCCTGATCACAGTCACTTTCTAGCCCTCCCCCTCCACCTTGTGAACTCCCTACCACCACCTGGAAAAAAAAAAAAAAAGAAGAAGAAAAATCAATACCAAGTCCAATTTGTGTTATTCATATATTCACTGGAGCATGGTCAAATCCTCAGGGACCAGCCTCGTAAAGAAAACAATCCTTCCCACCCTCAGCATTCTTCTCACAATTTGCAAGACTTCTATACTTTACGGGTGTTGAATGACAGTCAAAACCAGCCCTGACAAGAACCCTCAGGTTCTCCAAGAACTTACCTGGGGAAGATGGAAAATCCCCCCAGGAATAATGAATGATCAAAGCAGGCTCATGCTAGAAGAGACCACAGGCAAGGCAGGGAGAAAGGCCACGGGTAGAGGCTCTGGCTGAGGAGCCTCACAACCACGGCGGCAAAAGATACACCGTCCAAGAGCTGCTCTCTGGTCTCCACGCGGGTACCTGTGTACAAGGAGATTTAAGAACGGCCCAAGCGAGCAGGGTCAGTTCCCATATACTGGGTTGGACAATGGACAACAGTGAGCTACTGTCATGCCCCGATGACCAGATAATGATGCTTCTAACGTGTATAGCATCACAACTTTTTGTCTCTGAAGATAAGGGTACTTCATTTCCTTTTCATTTCCTTGGGTGTCTTTCTCTTGAGGATTCCCCCTCCCCTTTTTTTTTAACCCCTCCAAGATCTCAGGTAGCCCAGGCTGGCCTCGAACTTACTATGTAGCTGAAGATCCTCATGCTTAGACCTTAAAAAAGTCTTTGTGTGTGTACATGTGTATGTGCACACTTGTGGCAGCTCTGCTGTCCTTTATCATGTTCTGCTTTTTCCTTTGAGGCAAGGTCTCTCTCTGAACCTGGAGCCTGCCTATTTTTAGCTAGGCTGGCAACCAGCATTCCTCTGGTCTCTGAGGTATCCTCATGAGGCTGGAATTCATGAGGATGGGCAGTGGGGTGGTGCACACCTTTGATCCCAGCCCTTGGGAGGCAGAGACAGGCAGACCTCTGTGAGTTTGAATACCAGGAGAGCATGGCTACATAGAAAAAAAAAAAAAAAAAAAAGAAAAAGAAAATCCATGAGGTGGGTTGGCAAGGTAGCTCAGAGAGAGAACACAGGCCACCCATGTTCTTTCTACCCCTAGGTTTAAATGGAGGAAACAGTGAGCTGACTCCCAAAGTCATCGCCGACATGAACTCAGGTGCACGTGCAATGAATTAAAATGTAATTTTAAAACGTTTTTCTTTGAGACAGGTTACTATACATAGACCAGGCTGGCCTCAAACCTAGAGATCCTGTCTCCTAAGTGCTGAGCTTAAAGGTGTTTTGCAAACATTCCTGGTCTTCAGAGAAGAGATGTATCTGTATCTTTCTTGTGCTGGCAGATTTCCTGTAGTAGATCTCACAGCCATGTAAGCCTAAGGGTATCTGGAGAGCCTTTGTCATCTTCTGCGTTAGTAGGACATGAACCCTGTGTCACAATTGCAACTGTACATGCTTCCTAACGGACTGATGGGTTCCGGCACGGGGTGGAAATTACATGTGCATCTTTTGATGCTGCTTTAGGTGATCCGATCTCGCGAAGGTCCTGCCGCAGACTGCACACTGGAAGGGCCGAATCCCAGTGTGCTTCCTTTCATGTCGGAGGAGCTCATCCGAACGACAGAACTTCCACTTACAGTTGGGCATGGAGCATGAGTACGGCTTCACCCCTGGAACAGAGAGAGATGCTTGTTGTACTCGGAGGGAGGTGGGATGGGATTCTGACAGTCATCGAGGACAAGATGGAGAGAGAGGAGACTGGCATAGCAAAGGGAATAGCTGGAGAGAAAGATAGTTTGAGAGACAAGAAAACTTTGAAGGATGGGAAGAAAAACAGCAAAAGAGGAAGTCAGGAAGGAGTGAACAAGAACACCAATGAAGGAATGAGAGAAGAAAAAGGTACAAGAAGAGACAGTCCCCACAGAGGTAGAGTGAAGAGTCTCTGGGCTTCTGGGCTGGACATATGCCAATAATCCTAGGTCCTTGGGGGTTCAGGTGGGAGGATTTCTTGAACCTGGGTATTCGATACCAGTAAGGACAACATGGCGAGATCTCTCCAGAAGAGGAAAATACCCAGGAACCTCTGAAAGGGAACAAATGCCTCATCCCATCAGGCAGTACAAAGGACACCACAGATCACTGTAGCCCAGCCTGACACTGGCCTATGACCTGGTTATCAACAAAACCTCTTTATCCACCTTCAAACTTCCCAAACTTCCCCAGGGTCTCATGGGGTCTCAGGTTTCTGAAATAATATCCAAGTTTTGTAAAGGCAGACCTGTGGCCACTTACCCCCGCCCCATCCCCTGTCAAATACAGACAGAGCCTCACTCACCAGTGTGTTTGCGAAAATGGACCCGGAGGTGGGAAGATCTTGAGTAACTCTGTTTGCAGTTCCTATAAGGACAGATGAAGATCTTCTGAGTTTTCTGCGACTGAGCAGTCGGGGTCTTGAGCTTTCTCTTCTCATCCGGGACATTTTTCAAAGGCAAGATTATATAGTCTGGAGGTCGTCTTTGGGCCACGTAGGAATTTGAAGAGTAGCGTAACCTGTCATTACAGGGCATCTGGCTACCAACAGGGGGTGTCATCCATTTTGTATCACAGGTCAAGTCATGGTCAGGCATTGCCATCTGCATGCCACGGAAGGCCAGGTCACGGTTGGAGGTTGTTGCCTGGTCCTCAGGGAAAGTCAGGTAACAGTTGGAGGTTGTTGCCTGGTCCTCAGGGAAGATCAGGTAACGGTTGGAGGTTGTTGCCTGGTCCTCAGGGAAGGTCAGGTCACGGTTGGAGGTTGTTGCCTGGTCCCCAGGGAAAGTCAGGTAACAGTTGGAGGTTGTTGCCTGGTCCCCAGGGAAGGTCAGGTCACAGTTGGAGGTTGTTGCCTGGTCCCCAGGGAAGGTCAGGTCACGGTTGGAGGTTGTTGCCTGGTCCCCAGGGAAGGTCAGGTCACAGTTGGAGGTTGTTGCCTGGTCCCCAGGGAAGGTCAGGTCACAGTTGGAGGTTGTTGCCTGGTCCCCAGGGAAGGTCAGGTCACGGTTGGAGGTTGTTGCCTGATCCCCAGGGAAGGTCAGGCCACTGTTGAGGGTTGTTGTCTGATCCTCATAGAAGTTCATGTCACCATTTGGGGTTGCCTGACCCCCATAGCAGGCCAGGTTACCATCTAGGATTGTCATTTGACCCCCATACAGAGTCTGGTTACCATCAGGGGAAGTCATCTGGTTTCCATAGAAGATCTGGTCATCACTGTGGGTTGTCTTTTGACTTCTATAGGGAGCTTCGTTACCATTAAAGGGCATTGCCTGACCCCCATAGAAGGTCTGCTCAACGTTGGACCTTGTCATTTGACTGCCGTAGAAAGTCTGGTTATCATTGGGGGGTATTGCCTGACCCCCATACGAAGTCTGGTCATGACTGCCATAGAAAGTCTGGTTACCATTGGGGGGTATTGCCTGACCCCCATAGGAGGGCTGGTCAACACTGGGGCTTGTCATTTGACCATCATAGAAAGTTTGGTTACCGTGGAGGGGTGTCGCCTGAGACCCATAAAAGGTCAGGTCATCTGTGGGGCTTGTCATCTGTCCCCCATAGAGAGTCTGACTCGTAGAAGGGGCCACTGTCTGACCCGCATACATCATCAGGTCACCACTGGGACTTGTCATCTGAGTGCTGTAGAAAGTCTGGGTGCCACCGGGGAATGCCATGTCACCATTGTAGTAGGCCTGATCACCACTGAGAGTCTCTGTCTTCTCTCTGTAGCCATCCCAGTCACCGTAGGTTGTCATATGATCTCTGTAGATGGTTGGGTCACCAGTGGCAGTTGTCATCTGACTTCTACTGGCACTCTGGCCACTGAGGGTCATCTTCTGACGCCCTCGCTGAGTCTGATCAACACTGGAAGCTTGCTCACCCCAGGAAGTGCTTGGACGGCCTTCAAGTGAGGCTTGGTCATCACTGATGCCCTCCCCATGGCGCTCTTCAGGTGTTGCTAGCTGATGATCACAGGGGCTGTTTAGCTGGCAGCCTTCATTGGAGACTGTCAGCTTGCCTCCCGAGACCACTGTCTTCTGATAATTGTTGCGTGGTGGCTTGGCATTATGGTTGACACCTGTCAGCTGGGAGCTTGCTGTAGAGGCCACCTCATCAGCAGGCACAGCCTCTTGGTCCCTGGGAGCAGCCTCAGCTGGCCCTGAAGAGGACATACCCAGGGCTCTTACGGGGTGTGCTGTTAAGTCCTGAGTAAGGATTCTCCGCAGGAGAGGGCACTTAGAGGGCGTCACGGTGGGACTGCAGGAAACCATGGCTCTGGGCTGACCTGTGCCGGCTGTCCTTTACAGGGGCAGTGAGAGGCACAACGGCCTGAGGCCAAGCTCGTACCTGGTCCTCACTTGGCAGGAAGACCTGCAGAAACTCAAGTTCCTTGGATGTTTGGGCGAAGCTAGATTTTCAGTTGTGAGAGCCTGAAAAGACAAATCAGAAGGTCAGTGAGTCCCTTCTTGAATCCCAGTCCTCACACCACTGACTCCTCACTGACAGCATGCTAGCCCTCCCCACAGCCATTTCTTACTGAAAAGGGCCTCTCCAGACACTTCAGTAGAGCTGGTTAAGTGAACAAATCAGTTTCTGCGGGATGTAACATTTCTACCAATGACCCAGGAGCCATGGCTGTTACTGTTTTAAAGAGAAAACAGCCCCATGGAGAACACACGTTTGTGGAAAGCCACAAATGCATTAGAAGACTGGAAACACGACGAAACAAGCTACGTTAGCTACAGCTTGGGGAACTATTAGAAAAAAAAAAAAAAAAAAACTCAAAGATGACGAGGAAGGAAATAAGATTGGAGCAGAACTGATCGGCGGGTCAGCCAAGCCTGAGACCCATCCGGCGAAAGGAAAGAACCTAATCCTGTAAATTGTCCTCTAACCCCCACACATGCACACAAACCCGCATACATGAAACATGCCTCCTACATGCAAGCCTGTAACTCCAGATACTTAGGTTTTTTTGTTTGTTTGATTTTGTTTTAGAGACAGAGACAGGGTTTCTCTGTGTAGCCTTGGCGGTCCTAGAGCTCCATCTGTGGACCAGGCTGGCCTCAAACTCACAAAGATCTGCCTACCTCTTCCTCCTGAGTGCTGGGATTAAAGTTGTGTGATACCACTGCCTGTGTGATACCTAAAGACATTTTTTTTTTTTTTTGGCTTTTCTAGGCAGGGTTTCTCTGTGTAGCCCTGACAGTCCTAGACTTGCTTCGTAGATCAGAGATCCACCTGCTGCATTCCAGCTACTTGGAAGGTTTAGGCAGAAGGATTGTAGGTTCAAATCTGCTTGGGCAATTAAAAAAAGGGTGTGTGTGTGTGGAGGGGCAGGAGAGATGGCTGATCAGTTCAGAGCATTGGCTGCTGCTCTTCCAGGGGACCCAGGTTCAATTCCCAGCTGCTAACAACTGTCTGTGTAACTCCAGTTGCAGAGGATCTGATGCCCTATCTGGGCCTCTGCTGATGTTGCATGTGTGTGGTACTGAGAGACTGGCAGAAAAAATACTCACACAAATAAAATAGAAATGAAAACATATCCTTAAAAAAAAAGAAAGATGGTGGAGCTGGAGAGCTGGCTCAGATGTTAAAGGCTAGGCTCATAACTAAAAGTAAAATAAAATAAAATAAAATAAAATAAAAAAAAATATATATATATATATATATATATATATATATATATATATATATATAGTATTTTAGGACAGCCTGATCTACAGAGTGAGTTCCAGGACAGCCAGGGATACAGAGAAACCCTCTATTTTGAAAAACTAAGGAAAAAAAGTGTTTAAAAAAATAAATAAATAGCTGGGCGTTGATAGTGATAGTGCAGGTCTTTAATCCCAAAATTCCAGCAGCAGAGGCAGAAGAAGATCTCTGAGTTCTGGGCCAGCCTGGTCTACAGAGCAAGTTCCAGGACAGCCAGGGCTACACAGAGAAACCAAATGTTGTTGATGATGATGATAATAATAATAGTGTTTAAAAATATGTAAATAGGGTCCGGGCTGGGTAGGGGTCCGCAGTGTACGTATTCCTGGCATTCCTGGTAAGACAGGGCTTGCGGCTGGGAGCAGAGGCAGGCCTTGATCGCCCACACTGCTGGTATGGCCGGGGGAGAAAGCAGCTGAGGCAGACTGTTGGTGTCCAGTGTTTGGCTAAAAACATGCCTGACCCGATCACAGCTTCAGAGAGAGCATCTGGTGACTCTCCATGGAGACGGAGCTGCTCTGCGAGGAGAAGACCGTCACCACAGCCCACAGTCCTGGGCTGTCAGGGCCATGACGCAGAGACACAGAAGGTTCAGGCCCTTGTACTGGAGTCTGTGCACATACACATCAGACTTGGGAGACAAGCATGCAGGTGGGAACCTCAGCTGCCCCTTGCAGTGGGAGATCAACCCAACTGCCCTGATGTAGTTTGGCTACACAGATCACCCTTCCTTCCCTGGAAGGAACAAGTGGCAGGTCGGCTGGATGGCAAACTGTCCAAACTCCTCGACCGCGGTCACTTTCAGAACACAGGGTTTCATGAACTGACCAGTGACGTCTAAGCTGAAAGTACCAGAATAGTCGGGAGGACTCCTGCTCTGTGACACGCCTGGATGGGCAAAAGAACTAATTGAAATCGCTATCACAGTACTGTGAAGGAGAATTCAGAACCAGACATGGTGGTGTGTCCTTTGCTCCCACAGTTGAGAGGAAACGGGGACGGGGGGTCAGGAGGGGGGAAGGCTAGCTTGACCTGTCTCTGAAAAGATCCAGGTTTCAGGTCTCATTCCAGATTATAACTGGGTAACTCTAGCTCCACTCCTGAGACCTTAGTACTGGGAAAGGCGAGGAAAGGAGATCTTGAACTTGAGGTCTCCCTAGGGTAAATAGTCAGCAAATCCCAAAATCCAAAGAAACAAAAACTAAACAGGTTTTTATGCAAATTATGAGAGACATCTTTTCCTTTTTTAAAGATTTAGTTATTATTTATACAGTGTTCTGCCTGCATGTCTGTGTACACACCAGAAGGGGGCACCAGATCTCACTATAGATGGTTGGGAGCCACCATGTGGTTGCTGGGAATTGAACTCAGGACCTCTGGAAGAGCAGCCAGTGCTCTTAACCTCTGAGCTAAGAGTTCCCCACCCTCCACATTCCTTTGAAGTAATTTTTTTTCTGTCTTACTGAGAAAAGAAAACATGATTCTTTAACCCAGAACATTGTCTCAGAACTCAGAACTTTGGCTCAAGACAGTAAGTAAACTTGGGTCTTCATCACTGACATCCCTGACCCCACCCATCCCCAGGCCCTTCTGACAAGTTGAGAGAGGAGAGAGAAGGATGCCCAGTCAGGGAGCTGCAGAGGACAGATCTCTGCCTAGCCTGCCATCTGTATACCAACTTAGGTAAGACTGGCAGGATTAGGTCGTGTGGGGCTAATGCAATATAGAAAAGCGTCTTCTTTTAAACTGGGGGAATACGTACTTTATGTACATACAGTCGCTACAAGGATTTTGGTAGCTGGCCACAGCATTGTTTTTAAAAGATTTGCAAAGGCTATGAACAAAGACCAGCTCATCCACTTCTTTGCTTGGTGATAGTAAACTTGTTAGATTCTCCAAAGTCCAAGAAACGCCTAAGATAACCAGAGTGGACTTAACGCCAAAGGGAGGAGAACAAGGGAACCATCTCTAGTTTGCTAGTAAGTATCTTGAAAAGGAACTTTCCCACAATGGCAAGCTTAATTCTGTAAAGAACTCAACCTCTTAATTTCTAGAGATCGTTCAAGCATCATTCCAAGATTTTTCTTTTACTCTTTTACTCAAAATGAAACAACTCATTTTAAAAACGAAGGTTTTTTTTGCTTGTTTGTTTGTTTATTCTCTTTTTGACTTTTCAACAGGGTTTCTCTGTGTAGCCTTGGCTGTTCTGGACTTGCTTTGTAGAGGACACTGGCCTTGAACTCACAGAGATCCTCCTGCTTCTGCCTCCCTCAGTGCTGGGATTACAGGCTTGGGCCACAGTACCCAGCTGGACTTTTTATATTAGCTTACACTTGATTTAAAAAATAACTGCATTGTGGCATTTTCACTCATGTATATAATGTACTTCAATCAAATGCTTAAAAAAACTTTATTTCCCAGCAAAACAAACAAACAAATAAATAGCCAGGTGATGGCGGATCAAACCTTTAATTAGAGCACTCAGGTGCAATCGAAAGGGATCCCTGCATTTGTAGCTAGCCTGGTCGACAGAGCTAGGTCCAGGGCAGACAGGGTCATAGAGAAACCCTGTCTTAAAAAAACAAAAATAAAGCAATTTAAAAAGCCATGGCTACACAGAGAATCCCTCTCAAAAAAATAATAATTAAGATGTTGCTGAATGAGGGTCAGTGGTAGACAACTGCCTACATCCTACACTAAGCCCTGTATCCAACCCTCAGAACTTCAAAAAAGGTTTGGAGGCTGGGGATAGGAACAGGGCTTATTGGCACAGCATTAACCTCGCATGAAACCCTAGATTCAACCTCCAGCAACACACACAAGAGGCCAAGGACCCCAAAACATTTCACTGAAAATATACGAATGGATAACAAGCAAGTGCAAAGGTACCCAATATCAATTTAGGAAAATGAGATGAGAGCAATCACACAATTATCATCAGGACGGTTGTTATGTAAGACAAACAAGCCCCACTAGCTATAGAGAATCGGGATTCTTGCGAAAGGCTAGAAACTTAAAATGGCTGCCAGGTGCCTCAAGCCTTTAATCCCATCGCTGGTGAGGTCTAGGCAGCTCATTCCTTTAATTCCATCACTGGTGAGGCCTAGATGGCTCATGCCTTTAATCCCAGCACTTCTGAAGCAGAGACAGGTAAATCTCTGAGTTTGAAGCCAGCCTGGTCTATAGAGTGCCAGGACAGCCAGGGCTACACAGAGAAAACCATGTCTCAAAAACCAACAGAAAACAAAACACACACACAAAAAAAATCAAAACAAAAACAAACCAACAAAACCCCACCATAAATATTCCAGACCAACAGCCCTTTAGAGGGCGAGAGAGGGCTCAATGGTTAAGAGTATGTGTTTCTCCTCCAGAGGACCTGATCCTAGTTCCCACACTGTGTATGGGGGGAAGGGATCATAAAAGACCCCAGCTCAACGGGACCCAACACCCTCTTCTGGCTTCCAGAGGCACCTACACTCACATTCACTTACCCCCAAACAGACATATATCAACTAAATATAAAATATAAACAGGCACGTGGAGCACGCCTGTAATCCCAGCCCTCGGGGAGGCAGGGGCAGGTGGAACTCTGAGTTTGAGGCCTGGTCTACAAAGCAAGACCAGGACAGCCAGTGCTACACAAGAAAGCCCTGTCTGTAAAAACCAACCAACCAAATACTTTAAAATCCAGATGGTGCTTCCTGTGCCACCAGTCCTAACTCACATCCCCGGTTAGGCTGGAAGCTGCCCTAAACAGGGCTGCCAGATGTGGAGGAGCTCCTGAGAAAACACGGAAGCAGTTCTGGTGATTGTATCCGTTCTAGTCACTAACCTTCAGGTCCTCAGGAATGCAAAGGACCTGTCCCCTGGACAGGACCATTAAAACGACTTTATAGGCCTACTTTATAGGCCAGGCCTAGGGACACACACACCTTTAATCCCCAAATTCAGGGAGGCAAAGGCAGATGGGTCTCTGTGAGCTCCAGGCTCTGCAGAGAGACCCTGCCACAAAACAACAAAGCCAATTTTATTTTCTTTTATTATCACTATTTATTTTTGAGACAGTGTGACTCCGCTCCAGAGTGCTAAGATTAAAGGCATGCGGTCCCGCGACTGGCTTTCTTATTCCTTAAAATGATTCTATTATTTCGAGACAGGCCCTAGCTGGCCTGAAACTCCTTATGTACAACAGACCTTGCTTCAAAATCTCAGATGCGAGCCGGGTGTGGTGGTGCTCGCGGATAATCCCAGAGCTCAGGGAGGCAGAGGCAGGCAGATCTCCCTGTGACTTTGAGGCCAGCCTGGTCCAGGACCCTGGAAAGACTCTGGTGGCGCTCAGCAAAAGCTCCCCTAAGCAATAGAAGCTCTTCAGGTAATTCTGCCTTACTGCTCCTCCTTAGCCAACGTCCACCCCCCTCCAGCCCCAACTTCCTAGCATTTTCTTCTCTCCACACCCTGGAACCTCCAGTCCAGGTTGGCTACCTTTCCCAACGAGATTGGAGCCGTGGACTCACCGGGGAGATCCAGGGAGAAGACTGCCGGAGGGCAATCGCCAGCTGATATCAAGAAGGACTGCGAGAACCCGCTAGTTCTTCAATTTTTATCCCTTCGTGTTGACCGCGCCCCTCGGGGGAGGGTCCTAGCGCAGGAAGTGTCTACCTTAGCAATGGGTTGGCTCTGTGGAATTTTTGAATTTTCTGGCAAGAAGCCTTGGGGCGGTGGTTTTCAACCTGTGAGTCACGATCCCCGGGGCAGTCGAATGACCCTTTCACACATCAGATAGCCTGCATATCAGACAGTTACATTATGCTTCACAGCAATAGCAAAAATTATAGTTGTGAAGTAGCAACGGAAATAAACTTTCGACACCGCAACAGGACAAACTGTATTCAAAGGTTGCCTCATAGCCGGGCACGGTAGCTCAGGCCTGTAATCCCAGCACTCAGGGAGGCAGAGGCAGGCGGATCTCTGTGTGTTCGCAGGCCACCCTGGCTTACAAGCGAGTCCCGCCCGGACAGCCAAGGTTACCCAGAGAAACCCTGTCTCGAAAAGCAAGAACAACAAGAAGAAGAAAACGTGTTGTATCATTAGGAAGATTGAGAACCGCCGCCTTGGACTCTGTTCCCGCGATTTCACTGGGTGCAAACGTGTGTGGCCTGTTGGGTCCCTGCCTTGTAGGTCTTACTAGGGTCGTCTTGTGGTGGCAAAGTTGAGAATGAAGGCTCTAAAGAATATTCTGTAGATTCCAGATATGAACCCAAAGGACTTCGCTCTTATGGGTGGAATCTTTAAGTAAGCACAGGACCTGGATTTCTAGCTCTGCTTCAGCCGCTGAAATAATTATTCCATCTCCTTGATGGTTGGAAATAGAATCAAAGCCAGTATCTCGTTGGAACTCTGGGAATTCTGTCAGGTCACGTCAGTGATAATGCAGGTTCTTGGTTGTTAATAAATTTGCTTTTGTTTTGTTTTTGTTTGGTTGGTTTTTTGTTTTGTTTTGTTTTGTTTTTTGTTTTTGTTTTGAGACAGGTTTTGTTTTTGTCTCTGTTTTGTAGCCCCTACTGCCCTGCAGCTAGCTCTGTAGAAAGGGCTGGCCTCAATCTCAAGAGATTTTCCTGCTCCCAGTCCTCCATCATCCAGCGATAAAATTATCTAATTCTCTGTTAGTTCTTTCGGTTTCTTGTGTCGGTCAAACCCTCTCTCGAGTTACCTATCCAGTTTGTTCTAGCGGGAGCCAGCTGCTACTATAGACTGGTCTGTTTCTTCAGCTCGGCCACGTTTTCTTCATATATGTAGTCATTCGTTAGGTGCACAAGTCTTTAGAACGGTTTTAGCTTCCATAGTGAACCTTTTGTAGAACCTTCTGTAGAACCTTCGGGACCGAAGAGATGGCCGAAGTGGTTAAAAGCACTGGTTACTTGCTATGAGGACCCGGACTGGGTTCCCAGAACCCACATGCTGGTTCATCCCTCTCTGACTCGAATCCCAGGGTATCCGACACCCTCTTTTTCCTCTGGCATGTACAGACATGCTGGCAAAACACCCATAAACATAAACTAATTATTAATAAAAAAATAAAACTCCTTCAGTTGATTTCTGATTTTGGATTTGAGAGTTTAATCCTTTCACATCTTAAAGCATTTAGTGGAAAGAAGGGGGATTACAAGAACGTGATGACAAAGAGCGTTCTCTCTTTGCCCCATCTTCTGAGAGAATGAGGACCATTCTCAGCAATCAGACAGTCGGTCCACATCCCAGAAAGTGTCGACATCACTCTGAAGGGGCGCACAGTCATTGTGAAGGGCCCCAGGGGAGCCCTAGGGAGGAACTTCAATCACATCAATGTAGAGCTGAGTCTTCTCGGAAAGAAAAAGCGGCTTTGATCCAGCAAGCCACAACAGTTAAAAACAAGGATATCAGAAAGTTTTTGGATGGTATCTATGTGTCTGAAAAGGGAATTGTGCAGCAGGCTGATGAATAAGACCTAAGTTAACCCTGCTCCAGAAACAAGATCCTGGGTTATAAGTTTGATTTGGGGTGTCTTTTGGAACAATAAAACTTATTGATTTGTTTGTCCTTAAAAAAAAAAAAAAGAAAGAAAAAAGAAAAAAAAAGAAGGACCAGAATTCTATCATTTGTTACATTTTCTATGTGCCTATGGCTTCTCTTCCCACATTCCTGTTTCCTTCTGTGTTTAGTTGGCTTTCTGTGGTGAAAGATTTTGATACCATATATGGGTATGTGGGGGGATGGTTGGAGATTTAGCATAGTGGTAGAGCCTGGCCTAGCAAGCTGGGTTCGGTCCTTAGCTCTGGAAAAAAAAAAGGACAAAATACATGGGTTTGTGAAACACACACACACACACACAACTCTCTCTTTGTGTATTTCTATAGATATGTTCCTTGGGGAATATGCTAGGAATATGCTTGACATCCTAGCATTGTACCACTCGAATCTGAATTTTTGGCATCTTTACTTCTCTGGCAGAGAGAATCGGCATCTCCAGAGCCCCTTTCCACCAGTTTGTGCTTGTATATGCTGCAAAATTGCATCCTTATGCATTGTGTGTCCAAAATCATGGGTTTCCCATTTTTTAATGATCAGCTAGACTAATTGCATGGCTCTTGGTTACAGATCAAAACTTCAAAATCCTAGCTTGCTCCCATCCCCCTCTCCCTCCCTTTTTCCTGTATTTTGGGGCTTAAACTCAGGGCTTAAGTTTACTCTACCACTGTGTTACAACCTCAGCCCTAGGAATGTTTTTTTGTTGATAGTATTTATTCATTTGCATGAGTCAGTGTTTACTGTTTGTGCGTCTGCCTTGTGGTTGAATTATTTGAATTTTTCACCGTGGCAACCTTGGAGCTCAGATTTCTTCCTCGTCCGGAGTGGACTCCTTTTGCGCAACTCTTGCACATCTGTGCATGTCTACTTCTTGTTTGACTGTGTTACATAATGGTCTTTCCATATTCTGGGTAATTTTATTTTTATTTTAAAAAAATCATTAGTTTATTATGAAAAAGAGGCATGGAAATCAGGTGCACGATGAAATAGTTTAGAAGTCCGGTGCAGTTTGAAGCCATTTCAACATCTCAGTCCACAAGCATTCCAGAATAGCACATCTCTAAATAATAAGTAAAGAGATAGATAGATAGATAGATAGATAGATAGATAGATAGATAGGCAGATAAATAGATAGATGATAGTCTGTGTCTAGAGCTCCCTCAGGGCTTTCACGTCCTGGAAGAATTTGTCTTCCCTGATGGGATTGTTCCACCCTTTCTCCTAGAGCCCAACCCCAGGCAGTGCTTTTCCTTGACCGTTTGTGAAAGCACAATGCCGCCATGTTTGGATAGTCTTGAATTCTGTGCTCAGAGCTGCCTCTGCAAGGTCAGGGCAGTGCTCAAAGAACAAAATTTTTGAATTGATTAACATTTATTTACTAACTTCCTTATTTTGAGACAGGGTCTCACTGTGTAGTTCAGGGGGGGAGGGGCAGCCTGGAACTCACTTTGTAGACTAGGCTGGACTCACATTCATCCCATCCATCTCCCTCCCCCATCCCCCCCCCACCCGTTGGCCTCCTGACAGTTGGATCAAAGGTGTGAACCTCCACACCCAGCTCAATTATGACTGCAGTGTTTGCTGTTTCTGTATTTATTAATCTATTCTGTAATCTTCCAGTTCAGTATTTTCTTAAGTTTCTGAGTTGTGTGTTTGATCAATTTATTTCCAAGCATTTGCTTTCATTTTCTTTGATCTGTAAGCTAAGTTTGCATTTACTGATGTGATTGATTTGTTCGGTCTCATGTGATTACAATCTCAACATAGCAGACTTACCATCGGGATCACAGATCAGGACTGCTGCCTCTGCCTCTGTGCCAGCTGGGCTAGCACTGAGAAGATGGGAGAAGCTGAGAGTGAAGGTAGCGCTGTGGCTGGGGCCCTGCTCCCTGCTCCCTGCTCCCAGTCAGTGCGCTCCTGTGTCTGGTAAACTCTTCTTCCAGGAAGGATGGAAGGAAATCAAGAATGGGCTCCAGGGAACTTTAGAGAACAAAGCAGAATGACACACCTTGAGGCTTTTATCGCCTCAAGCCTTAAAACTACTGGCAACCTAGGAGTGAGCAGGTCCTCCTCTTCACCCTGGGGTAAAACACGTGCATGGCCCAAGGTTTAGGGAAGCCTAAGGAGGTGGCCTGGTTGGGGCTGGAGGAACAGGTCAGCCATGGTCACAGGGCTGTAGTCAATAGTGTGGAATTGCAGTAGCCCCTGCTGGGGAGGTCAGAGGGCTACATCTTACTTCTCTTCCATCTGCCCGAGACTGTGCACAATTCTGTGAGCTTAGCAACTGTATCCCGCCTGGAGAAACATCTTGATGGATTCAATTAAATGGGCCTAGGAGAAACCAGAGTGACACCTGTGTCAAAAGAGCCATGGAGGCTACAGAGATGGCTCAGCAGTGAAGCAGGAACGCTGTTCTTGTAGAGGACTGGAGCAGGTTCCCACCACCCACCCACATCAGCTGGCTTCAACCACCCGAAGTTCTTGGAAATCCAGAGCCTCTGGCCTTGAGGGTACCTGCACACACAAATAGTGAAATCAAGAACAAAGGAATCTAAAGAGAAAAGCTAATGCTTTCAACACAGATCCCCAGTGGCAAACTGCATTTTTGCAGCCCAAGAAGTATTTGGAGGGGGTGGGTGAAGGCCTCGGTAGCTTGGTTCTCTCTCATCAATGGAACCAGAATCAAACTAGGACCTGGGGTGCTTGTATCTGGGTTTGAGGTAGTCTTAAGACCCGGCCCAGGACTCGGGATGGGATGCGATGGCACATGCCTGTGATCCCAGCACTCTGGGAGGCAGAGGCAGGTGGATCTCTGTGAGTTTGAGGCCAGCCTGGTCTACAAAGTGAGTTCAGGCCAGCCAAGGCTACACAGAGAAACCCTGTCTTGAAAAACAAAACAAAAAAAGGCTTGACCCAGGTTCCCCTGATTTTATAACTCTACTCCCCCAACCTCCTGGCTGCTGAGGTCGAAAGAGTATGCCACCATATCTAAGGCTCATGCTGGTATGTTGTTTTTCTTTCGAGACAGTGCCTCACTGTGTAGCTCAGGCTGGCGCTAACAAAGCCTCAGCCTCCAGCTTCACCTAGCTCTTGAGATATTTCCTTTATTTACAGTGCATGTATGCGTATGCAACGTGCCTATAGGTGACCTTGGGAGTCAGAAGAGGGCACTGGATCCCCTGGAGCTGGAGTTACAGCTGGCTGTGAGCTGTTTGTGTGGGTGCTGGGACCTGAACTCAGGTCCTGTGCAAGAGCAGCAGGTGCATTGAACTGAGCACCGCTCCAGGCCTAACCCAAGCTTCCATCCAAATGACCCAAGTGAAGTGTTGCTTAATTTTCATGTCCAGCAAGACTGAGGTCACTAGGTCTTCAGACCCGGCTCTATTTCCCTTTTCCTTAACGGTGTGAAAATGTTTTAAGGAAGGGCTGCAGGGGACCCGGAGGGAACAGAGGGCAGGAGCCCAGCCTGGGAGTGAGTGCAGGAGTTCTGGATTCTCTGGGGTCCTGCTGAGGCTCCTGAGGTAAGGAGGTGGGCTGCAGCCTGAGCTCTTCCCAGCAGAACCCCTGGAAGCCCAGGGACAGTCACAGCCTTTGGATCCCTTTCCCCTAACTGGGGGCGTGGTCTAACCTCAACTGCTAAACTTGATAGGCCAAGGCAGGTTGATTTCCGTGGGAGGCCGCCCGCCCCTTTTCTGAGGAGAAAGGGAGGAGAGGTGAGTGGGTGTGGCCTGGGGGGGAGAGAGAGGAGCTGGGAGGAGGGAACAGAGAGAGGGGAAGTTGATATTTGGATGTAAAGTAAGTAAGTAAAGTGATTAATAAAGAAAAAGAAATATTTATGTGCTACCAGTAAAAACAAAACAAAACAAAACAAAACAAAAAGGGCCAGGTGGGGGTGGTACACACCTTTAATCCCAGCAGAGCAGATCTCTCCGAGTTTGAGGCCAGCCTGGTCTACAGAGCAAGTTCCAGGAAAGCCGTGGCTTCACAGAGAAACCCTGCCTCAAAACAAAAACAAAAACAACAACAAGACAAAACAAAACAAAAATCAAAACAACCCACTACATAGGGATTAACTCTTTCCTGAAAAATACCTTGCAAAGAAAACAACTGCTCTCCCTTGATGCCCACAAGGGCTGCAACACTGTTGTGAGGAAGAAAGTTACAGTTACGGAAGCATGGGAACTTTACCTTGATAGAGCACAGCTCTGCAGGGAACAGCCTTCCCGCTGCCTAAGCAAAGCGACTTACAAGCGACTTACAAAGACTTTCTGCAATTTCACAGGTGCACAATTGGAAACATCCCCTTCTTCTTTTCAAATGTGATAATAAGATAAATAGGATTCTAGATTTATAAAGCACGTTTTGGGTGTCTTTTTGCCTTTCAGTGAACATTATGCAGAAGCACAACTGTAAAACGCTCCTGGCAAGCCTTGGGCGGTGAAGCCGGGGAAGGCATGGATGGGCTGACAGAGGGACATCTAAATCAGAATACATGTCTACTGTGGTGTGTGAGGTCAAGTTCCTGCCATATCTGCACCTAGTGACTAATCAGCAAGTCGAAGGCTGCGTCTCCAACTGGTGGCACAGTTAGAAGACGGGATCCTGAGGGGGTTGGTGTCACTGACGGAGTAGCAGAAAGGGGCCCTAGTCGCCTTGTTGAAGGAAGATGGTCACTGGCACGGGGGAGCGGTATTGAGGGGGTGCAGTTTGTTCCCGGTGACTGTCTCTGTCATCTGTTCGTTGCTCCTTCCTCTCTCCTGGCTGCTGTGGGCGGATGGCTCTGCCCCTCTCCGAGCTCTGCATCTCAGTGCTTTGCTTCACCGCAGGTCCAGAAGGAATGGAACCAGACTCCTATGAACTCAAAGCATGTGGCAAAAATCGCCAACAAAGCACCAGGTGCGGTGGTGCATGTAGTCCCAGCACTCAGGGAGGCAGAGGCAGGCAGATCTCTGTGAGTTCAAGGCCAGCCTGCTCTGTAAAGCGAGTCCAGGACAGCAAAGGCTACACGGAGAAACCCAGTCTGGAAAAACAAACAAACCAAAACAACATTCTTCCCATCCAGGTTGGCCTTGAACCCACTGTGTAGTCCCTGATCCTTCTGCCTGAGAATGTGGAGTCTCAGCGATGGTTCTCAGCCTCGGGAGTAGCTGGGAATAGGGCCATGTCAGCAGACTCAGGCTGTAAGTCCTTCCCGCAGCCATTTTGTCCCAGCTGACTAATCTTTCCTACAAGCTGTGCCACAGCAGTAGACACATGTAGTGAGTCCACGTCTTGGCCCTCACTTTGTGAACCCATTGAGCAAACGCTGGCGTGATTCCAGAAGGACACTAACATCCACAGAAGAGGTTGTCCTGTGTTGAAAGAACACCTGCAGACAAGTGAAAGTCTGAGCAGCAAGCTGGCTGTGTGGGGCTATGCCCGCCTGGGATGCCAGCGCTCAGGAGCCAGAGGCCCAAGTCTGCCTCAAAACCAAAGCAAACAATGTTTGAGCAAGGACAGCTCTGCCAGCTGGGTGGGGACCCCAAACCTTAAGATTATTATTATTATTTTGCTATTTCCTATCTGTAATTCTGCTACTCTTGTGAATTGTAATGTAGATATCTGCTCTGCAGGAGAGCTGATATCTAACCCCTGGGAAAGGGTCGTTTGACCTCCCCCATAGGGGTTGCAGCCCACAGGCTGAGAACCGTCTGCTCTGGAGACGTTTGGCTCTGTCTGGCATTTGACTTGAGCAGCTGGTCAGCCATGCTTGCCTGGGTCACAGCTGTCTGTTACAAGGGCAGATTCCTACTTGCATTTACAGGGTCTTTAAACAAACAAACAAACAAACAAACAAGTCTGTGGGCTGGAGAGATAGCTCAGAGGTTAAGAACACTGCTTTCCCAGAGGTAAGGAGTTCGCTTCCCAGCAACCACATAGTGGCTCATAACCATCTAGAATGACATCTGGTGCCTTCTTCTGGCCTGCAGGCAGAGTACATATACAATAATTTTTTTTTTTTTTAAATCTGTGACACTTTGATTCATACAGTGGGTTTTGAGCATTTTCACACCCACCTCAACTGTATGCTCACCCTCCCACTTAAATGTGGCTTTGTCTCAACAAGCCCCCTCCTACTTTGATCCGGCCTTTTTTTGAACCCACTGAGTTTAATTTTGGTGAGCATGGGCATGGGGCAGGGTTATTTACACGGGTAGCTTGTCACTTGCCACGCTGAAGTTTTGAAGGCTTCTCTGAATATAAAGCTAGGTTGCTCCAGCTGTGGTTTCTTTTATAAAGTTGAGTACACAGCAGGCACAGTAGCTTTGGTAGGCCAAGTTTAGTTGAACACTTTTTTTTAATTTGTTTGTTTTTCAACAAAACACAGGGTTTCTCTGTGTAGCCTTGGCTGTTTTGGACTTACTTTGTAGACCAGGCTGGTCTCGAACTCTGACCCACCTGCCTTTGCCTCCCTGAGTGCTGGAGAGTAGAACACCTTTTGCCTTTTCATTTTGAGAGACTGACCACGCCTTCAGGTATAGATTATTTTTCTCTTTTCAGATTGCGAGTCACAAGTATTTTTCTCAGTGCGGAATTCTCAGACCACAGTGCCAGGTCAGCTGAATAGCTGCTGATCTAGTCCGGTGCTTGATGCGAGGCTTGTAAATGGCCTGAGAGCTGCGCCCCACAAGGGATCGAGATGATGTATCAAAAGACTGAAATGCGGACAGAGATTTCTGCCGAAGGGAGCTCCTCCCTCAGCATTCACGGAGCCATGGGTTCGATCTCCAGCACAGGGCTGAGGGTGTGTGATGCCTCCTGCTTTAAATCCCAGCACTAGCAAGGTGGAAGCAAAAAGATCAGAAAGGCATCCTGGGCTACAAAGCAAGTTGGAGGTTAGCCTGGGCTACATGAGGCACTGTCCCCCCCCCCCCCCCCCAAAAAAAAAAATCCAGCTAGTTGTGGTAGTCCATGCCGTGATCTCAGCACTAGGGAGGCAGAGGCGGGTGGAAATCTTCCAGCTAGAGGCCAGCCTGATCTACATAGCAAGTTCCAGGACAGCTAGAGCTATATAGATTTTGTCTCAAATAGACAGACAGACAGACAGACAGATAGATAGGTAGATGAATAGATAAACAAATAAAATCTAGCCTTGCCAACCCTGCCATGTCCGCTGGGGGCGCCTTCTTGGAACCATTAGTTACACTTGAAAACCACCCATATTCTCTTGCGACATTTCCTTAATGTGTTTGGTGGCGGTGTCTAGAGAAGCAGCAATATTAAGCACCTTTGGTTTTAGCTTTCTGTGGACAATCACGGAGAGATGAGTTTAGCACCAAACATGAGTCCTCAACTTGAGCAGGAAGATCCGAGGCTGTCCTATTGAGTGCTTCTGTTGAGCATGAGGGTCACCCCCCTTTCTGAGAGCAGATCCTTCCTATCTGAAAACCACGGGGAAGCTACTTAAAAAACGCAAGGTTCAAGCAGAAAAAAGTGAGCCAATTCCCCCACAGACCCTATATAGGCCCTGGAAGTGGGAGGTTGGAGCGAGCGCCACCTCGTGGTGGAAAGCGGGGACACAAGAACTTTCTCGGTCTGGAAATCTTGGCATATCCTCAACAAAACCTGGTGGAAAATCTTTCCGTGGGCACTTACGGCGTGCATTAAGCGAAGGAGCCGGGTGGGTTTGATGTAATACCATTAGCAATTCCTTTCGTCCACACAGGCCCCATCGGGAGGGTATGATGCCTGGAAACGCAGTATGCCGGTTGCCGCCCTCTCCAGATTTTCCCCATTTGGTAGTGGTTGCTTGACCAACTGGGAGGGCTCGGAGAGCTTTTTAAAGATGGTGTAGAGACACAAGTTGCCCTGGCGTCCATACTGTCAGGGACGGCTTTCCCTCCTCCTCCTCTCACCGAAGCCCTGGCACTGCCGGATTTGTTTTCTGGTTGTTTGCCATCAACCGGAAAAGTAAGTTTGCCCTGGTGTCATGCTAAGGCTTGCGCTGAATCTAAAACCACCCACTGGCTCTGGACCCCTGGATTTTCCTGTATGTTTTCTAGTCAAATGTATCAGGAAGTCTCCAGCAGTTCTAGGAGTTTAGAGGGGCCCGTTTGAGCTGTGAGCTGTGCACCCAAGGCTCAAGACCTTGAAGCTTTGCGGCAGCGTGGGTGGGCAGAACTTGAAACCTTTCCACAGCGCCGAAGGAGGAGGTCTCTCTCAGAGGGCTCAGACTTTGAGCTGTAGACCGTGAGATGTTTGGTTGCTCTTCGTTAGCGGATCATAAAAAGCATTCTTTGGCTGGGAATGTAGCTCAGGTAGGAGAATCAGCATGCGGGAGATCCTGTGTTCTCTCCCCAGCACTGCAGAAACTGGGCATGATCAGTCATCCCAATCCCAGCTCGTGGGAGGGGGAGGGAGGAGGATTTGACGTTCGGGTCATCCCCCGAAACATAGTTCAAAACCAGTTCAGGCTATGTGAGACTTTGTCTCAAAAGGGGAAAAAAAGCTTTCTTTACTTGGAGAAAATAAACTTTAGCCAAACATGCAACACGCGCCGAGCTTTGCTGTACCCAGTCATTAGGTTTCAGGCAAGCAGAGAATATTGAGGGGGTCATGATTGTTTCAGAGAGAAATGTCCCCCGTGGGCGCAGGCATTTGAACACTTGGTCCCCAGTTGGTGGGGGTGTTTGGGCAGGGGTGCAGCCTTGCTGAAGAAGCACATCACCTGGGGCCTTGAGGGTGTATGGCCTTGCCTCCCTCCCTCCCTCTCTCTACCTCAGGCTTCTGGTTGAAGATCTCTGCTTCCCTCTCAGGCCCCGCTGCCTATCTTCTGCCATAGTGCCTCAGCACGATGAACTTAAATCCCTATGATACCGTAAGGCCAAATATGGAACCTTCCTTGGCCTGCCAGCTTGGCAGCAAATGCTCTTAATCCCCTAGCCATCTTGCCAGCCCCTACCTGAAGTTTTACTGTCTTCCCAGGATTCTGGGTTATAGTAATTGTAACAATTTTAGAGCAGCCATCCCACTAATATTTTCCAAAAGTTGATCCTTTGGTCTGTCTCACACAGCGTGGTGGGGTACAGAACCTTTAACAGCAGATGGTTTGCGGACCCAGGAAGGGCCTGGTGCGCATCCGGACTCTCTGTAAGTGGACATTTTTTTTAGATGTTAATCTTTGTTTTCCAACTGTAGTAGGTTTTTGATCGATTTTTGTGGGTGTGTGTGTGTCAATTTGACACAAACCGGGGTCATCTGGAAAGAGGGAAAGTCAATTGGGGAATTGCTTTCATGAGACAGGCCTGAAGACAAGTCTGTGAGGTGTTTTCTTGATTGATGGGGGAGGTAGGCAGTGCTAACTCCAGGCAGGTGGCTTTGGCTTTTATAAGGAAGCAGGCTGGGCAAACCACGCAGGGCAAACCACGAGGGGCGAGCCAGTCAGCGACCTTCCTCCACAGCGGCTTCAGTACAAGCGTGAGTTCTAGCCCCGCACTTCCCACAGTGGTCAGCTGTGACAGGGATGTGTAGGCCATACCCTTTCTTCCCCAAGTTGTTTTTGGTCAGCATTTCATCGAAGCAATAGAAAGTGAATTAGAACACCAAGTTGTGTGCCTTGCACACTTGGTAGCTAAGGTCTGTCCCGGTTGACAGCAGCTGACCAGTTCGGTTCATTAAAGGATCCAGTGCACTCTGGAACGCAGCCCAGTGTAAAACATAGTTCGGCTAAATCCCAAGACCTCAGAACACAAACCTGTGGGCTGGGCATCTGAAGCCAAACTTGGCTGTGGTTAATGAGTGGGTGTCCCGCTTGGCTGTGGGGTAGGAAGGCCAAAGATCCACTGGCTGCAGTTCCACTGTGGATCCCAAGTCTGGTACCCATCTGCAAAGAAAAAAATAAATGCAGACAGGTTACATCTAACACTTGAACACGGAAAAAATATGAGGTCAGTCGGTGGAGCCAGGGCAGGCACAGAGACCCCTGCTTGGTAATAATGTCTGGAAAACATTTGCAGGTGGGCGTCAAAGGCACTCGAATCTCAGGGAAAGCTGGGTTTCCTCCAAAGTGGCATTTGCCCCGTTTGAGCACGCTTTGCACAGTTACTTGCCTGGCTGGGGTTGGCTGAAGCTTGCTGCTATGATTGGCTAGAACCTAGCTGTTTGTTTCCAGGGCAATTCCTAACTTAGATTTCCTCTCTTTTTTTAAATTAAATTATTATTATTATTATTATTTTTATAATGCACGGAAGTTATGTTACAGGGCTGTTGTTGTCCTTCCCCTCGGGGTTTCATGTAACTCGGGCTGGCCTGAAACTCAATTTGTGGTAAAGTATGTTCTTGAACTCCTGATCCTCCCGCTTCTACCTCCCAAGCTCATTCCAGTCCCGGTGGATCTGATGCCCTCTTCTGGCCTCCTTAGACATCGGGCAAACACGCAGCTAAAAATGTCCCCTCTTGAGTTCATCCAAGTTCTTCTTGGGTTTATAGGTATGGGCTGAGGATGGGACGGCACATAATGATAAACATTATGATGATATGAGCAGACAGCTCAGGCACTGACCTGCGTCCACTTGAGCATAGCAGTCCCATAGATATGAACAAACATTGCACTTAATTAAGCAAAAGAAATAAAGGATATTTGGTTGGTTTTGTTTGTTTTGGTTTTTTAGTTTTTCAAGTCAGGGTTTCTCTGTGTTGCCTTGACTGTCCTAGACTCACTTTGTAGACCAGGCCTGCCTCTGTCTTACTGAGCGCTGGGATTACAGGCATACGCCACTGTGCCAAACTCAATACTTGTTTTTTTTCAAGACAGAGTTTCTCTGTGTAACAGCCCTGGCTGTCCTGGAACTTGCTTTGTAGACCAGGCTGGCCTAGGACTCACAGAGGTCCATCTGCAGATGCCTCATTAAAGGTGTGTGCTACTAATGTCTGTCATAATTTTTTAATTTTAAATTTATTTTAATTTCATGTTCACTGGTGTTTTGCCTGCATGTTTGTCTGTGTGAGGGTGTCATATCCTCTAGAACTGGAGTTAAAGAGCTGCCATGTAGGTGCTAGGAATTGAACCCAGGTCCTTGAGAAGAGCAGCCAGTGCTCTTAACCACTGAGCCATCTCTCTAGCCCTATAAATATACATATATTAAAGACAGGATTTTTCTGTCATTCTTCTGGGCTCAAGCAATTTTCCTATCTCAGCTTTCAGAAAATCTGTAGAGTGCTCTCTGTTTTACAGTTTAGGATCCACTTGGGTTGCACATTATCTGGGTATTTCATAGATATGTTTCTTTGAGTGCGTGCCCTCAGAACCCAGAGTAGAGATCATATCCCTTGCAGCTGGATTGCAGGTGGTTGTGAGCCTCCTGACATGTGCGCTAGGGACAGAGTCAGCTCCTGTGGGAGCAGGAAGTAGTCTCACCCTCTGAGCGTCTCAGCGCTGGGTATGTTTTGTGCCCTCCTGGAGTCCGGGTGCACAGGAATGAGTGCAGGGCTCTGAGGATGCTAACGGGAGTCCTGCCTGGGAATTTCCAATGACCGTTCTTGTGGCCATAGCTGTCATGAGCTCATATTGATGTTAATATTAAACCAGAGCATCCCAGACCAAATGCCCTCAAACCATATATAATTTGCCTTAACTAGGCAAGTAAGAAATTACTGGGTGTTGCTGGGGCACACCTTTAATCCCAGCACTCGAGAGGCAGAGGCAGGGGAATCTCCAGTTCCAGGACAGCCTGGTTTACACAGTGAGACTCTGTCTTGAAAACAGAACAACATCAACAACAAACCATCACCACCACCACCACCACCACCACCCCAAAAAAAAAGAGGAAAGAAAAGAAATTACTAGGTAGAGTCCTTCCCTGGGATAAAGCTCTAACAATGCAAAAAGGAAAAAAAGTATTAATTTATTCCTCTATTTTTTTCTTCCATCTTCCCTTTCTGATTTAAAAGAAAAAAGATTAAAAATAAAAATAAAAAGGCCGGGCATGGTGGCACACACCTTTAATCCCAGCACTTGAGAGAGAGGCAGGCAGATCTCTGTGAGTTTGAGGCCTGCCTAGTCTACAGAGTGAGTTCCAGGACAGCCAGGGACACACACACACACACACACACACACACACACACACACACACTATCCTGTCTGAAAAAATAAAAAAACAAAGCAAAACAACAACAAAACTCCCCAAACCAAAACCAAACAAGAAAGGCTTCTTTAAATTGGGCTGTTTCTCTCTCTCTCTCTCTCTCTCTCTCTCTCTCTCTCTCCTTCCCTCTCTTCCTTTTCCTCCTTTTACCTTTCCTTCCTTTCTTCCTTCCAGACAGGGTGATATAGAGTGGAGGCTGGCCTTGAACTCCCTATGATCCTAAAGCTTTCAACTCCTGACCCCCCTGCCTCTGCCTCCAGAGCGCTGGGATTCCAGACCTGCTTCTCCTGCCCTTTGTATCATGGATAACCAGCCAAGAAGCAGAAGTGAAGTGTTTCCCTGAGTTTTATGAGCCATTTAAACACGTTATTAAACCTAAGGAGGGAACTGTGGGGACCCTTGATTGGACTTGGTTGAGCAGAATTCGGCCTCAAGCGAGTAGTCTGTCTGTGCTAACCCCAGGTAGTTCACGTCAGAACTGAGCTGCTGAGTACCCAGTGGGTGTTTGGAGAGATGGAGAATTGGCTGTTTGAGTAGAAAGTCTAAACCCAGGTCTCTGAGGTGTTGTGAGTGAAAACAGTTCAGGGAGCCCATTGGGAACTGTCCTGTGTTGGGGCTCGGATCCCATAAAACTGCCACGTAACAATTTACCCTTCTCGTGGGAAGCATATGGAATTAACAGACTGTGACAATGGGCTTTTATTTTTCCACAATATTTTAACTTTTATCTGTTAAAAGGCTTCCATGACCAAAGAAAGCAACTCCGGGAAAGTAATTTATATAAAATTTTATTTGAACTGACACTTGATCTTTAAAGTTCAATGGCTTCAAATGGGAAGATATATAAGGGAAGTCATACAATTTTATTATGGAAAATTGCAAACATGTTGGCCCTGGCGGGAATGGTATAATAAGTCTCCTGACCCTATCACAGCCTCAAACAAGATCAGCATTCTATTGCTCTAATTGACATGCTATCTCCCCACCACCACTTTTTACATTTTTACTACAGGTTTTTGTTTGGTTTTGGTTTTGAGACAGGGTCTCACTGTATAGCTTGCTGTGTAAACCAGGCTGGTCTTGAATTCATAGAGATCCACCTGCCTCTACATCTAGAATTAAAGATGTGTGTCACCACATCCGGGAATATGTGATGTACCTGTGAATTTTGTATAATGTTTAAATTATCTTGGACATCTACTTCCTCAGGCTTTCTTTTCATCTCTTTTGCAGACCAATGAGTTCATCTTTCTATTGAACACGTTAACAATATAGATCTAGTCAAAAAGACCAAAGCCATACCATCACCAGGCTCCTCAGGTTCTTCTCTTTGCTTCTGCTGCTTGGCTGGGCAGCCGTGGGGATAAGGAATGACTGTCCCGTTCCTTAGCTCCAGCGACTGGCGAGGGTCTGCCAGTGCCTACGTTCCAAATGAGTCTTCCAGTGTTGACACTGCCAGGGCTTTGCAAACAAGCAGGCCAAAAGGCTCACCATTGACACAGCTGCTTTAATGAGGGCGGTGGCCTCGTCCTCTGCCAGGGTCACCTTTCACTGCTTAGGATGAGGGCTCAGTATGTGCAGGCAAACAGGGAGGCAGTTGCTGGGAGGGCGTTCCCAATCCCAGAGCAGCCTCGGCTTCCTCAGAACTGAACACTGTGGGGAGGCTTCAGGAAAAGTCGTTTATCATCCTCCTTCCTTCCTTCCCACCTTCCTTCCTTCCTTCCCACCTTCCTTCCTTCCTTCCCACCTTCCTTCCTTCCTTCCTTCCTTCCTTCCTTCCTTCCTTCCTTCCTTCCCACCTTCCTTCCTTCCTTCCCACCTTCCTTCCTTCCCACCTTCCTTCCTTCCCTCCTTCCTTCCTTCCTTCCTTCCTTCCCTTCTTCCCTCCTTCCTTCCTTCCTTCCTTCCTTCCCTCCCTCCCTCCTTCCTTCCTTTCTTTCTGTTTTTGTTTTGCTTTTTAAAATTTCTATTTATTTATTTATTTATTTATTTATTATGTATACAATATTCTGTCTGCATGTACACCTGCACTCCCAAAGAGGGCACCAGGTTTCATTAAAGATGGTTGTGAGCCAGTGTGATTTCTGGGAATTGAACTCTTAACCTCTGAGCCATATCTTCAGCCCCTCTCCCCACCCCCACCCCCCTTTTTTTTTTCCCAAGACAGGGTTTCTCTATGTAGCCTTGGCTGTCCAGAACTCACTTTGTAGACCAGGCTGGCCTCGAACTCACAGAGATCCACCTTCCCCTGCCTCCCACGTGCTGGGATTAAACCTATGCACCACCATGCCTGACTTATTTCTTTATAGTGATAAACATTTTTAAACATTATTTTTTTCCTAAGGAGGTAGAGGCAGATGGGTCTCTGAGAGGCCCACATGGTCTCCAGAGAGAGTTCTAAGACTAAGGGAAAAAAAGGATGGGGGGAAGTAGGCTTACCTTCACTCTAAGGAGGACAGGTGCAGCATGAGCAGTATCTGGACAGCCCTTGGTGATGGTCTTGACAAGGAAGAAGAAAGAGGAAGAGGGTGTGTGTGTGTGTGTGGGGGGGTAGCTCACTTGCTAGAGTGCATGAAGCCGGGGGGGGGGGTGTTCTAACCTGCATAACCCCCCTCCCCCGACTCCACCGGGTGGGGTGGTGTTGCCTACCTGTACTCCCAGGCAGGGGGAGCAGAGGTTCAAGGTCATCCATTCATCACAGAGTGAGCTGGAGGCCAGCCTAGGCTACACAGGACCCGTCTCAGAGAAGAGAAAGAGCCTTTGTCTCTGTGAGATTGTGGCTTCTATCCCGTTTGGTGGTATGACGTTGAGCAGGCTGGTTTGTGGGAGAGGCGGACACCAGTTCTGGAATCTCCTAGAGTGCAGCCTTCCAGAGGATGGCTCCACCATCAAGTTCTTGACTGGATTTTTACATGAATAACTGTCAAAGGATAGTAACTGCCCCTGCCTCATTTACACATATTTAGTGGTGTTAATGTTTAGCCATTTAACATGATGCCTCATCCTTCTAACTTCTGAGAGAAAAACAAAATCTCCCCAGGCCACCATCGTCTCAGTTCACTCAGGATTTATACCAGAAATGGGTTTTTGTCTCTTCTTGGCTGCTACATAATACGATTATGTAGTTTCAATTTTATTTTATCATCGTGATTAATTATATTGATGGGTTTCCTAATACTGAACTATTCTTAAGGATCTGACATAAATTCTCTTCTTAGGCTTGTTCTTAGGCACTTAATAGTTTTTGTTGCTATTGTGAATAGAATCTTATTTCCCATTACACTTTCTAATTGGCTATTGCTGGTATATAGGAAAGCTATTGATTTTTGTACATTGATCTTGTATGTAGTCACCTTGTTGAATTCTCTTATTAGTGGTAATAGTTTGACGATTGATTTTTCTTAGGCTTTTCCATGCCGGGGAGTGTCACCTGTGAAAGCACATGCCCCTCCTCCGTGATGCCTGGGCCTCTCACAGTCCTCTGATGGAATTATCAGAATACCCGGCGCCATTTTGCACTGTAGGGGTGGTTGAGGCCGGTCCTGCCTGGTCTCCAGGTCTGGCTAGAGCACTTGTGCTGTTTTACCAGCCCTTCTCATTGACAGCTATTCCATTCCTGCTTTGTTGGGAGAGTCTTTTCTATCATGTCAGTCTGGGGAGTTGAATTTATCAAGACAGTCATATTTTACCTTGAATTTATTCAATAAATTAAGTTGATACATACCTTGTTTTTTTTTGTTTTTTTTTTTTTTTTGTTTTTTTTTTTTGAGACAGGGTTTCTCTGTGTGTCGCCCTGGCTGTCCTGGAACTTGCTCTGTAGACCAGGCTGGCCTTGAACTCAGAGATCTGACTGCCTTTGCATCCTGAGTGCTGGGATTAAAGGCATGCACCACCACAGTCCAGCTGAATAAGTGTCTTTTATGTGTGTGTATGTGGTACTGGGGATTGGACCCAAGGTAGTGCCCGTTCTAGGCAAATGCTCTACCACTAAGCTATATGCACCGGGCATATCTTTTATTTTAAAAATATTTATTTGAGTGTGTGTGTGTGTGTGTAAAACGTACTAAAACACACACAAGTTTGCTTGGAACTCCGCCTCCCGAGTGCTAGAATCGCAGATGTGAGCCACCGCATCAGGCTCTGATCTGTGTCTTGGTGATGAACCATCCTGGCATTACCATTAGCATTTACTAATCTTTGGATTTACTAAGATTTTTTTTTAAAGATCAGGCTGGTCTTGAACTCACAAAGATCTGCCTGCCTCTGCTCCTGAGTGCTGGCATTAAAGGCGTGTACTTCCACGCCCTGCCAGTTGTTCTTTTAATACACTGCTCATTTTATTTGTTCACATTTTCCTTAGGCTTTTTGCTTCATGGTTTGAATTGACTTATGAACTCCCTCTTACTGTTTTTGTCTGGCTTTGGTTTCGAGATGTGTTAGGAGACTGTTTTGGGCGGCTTTCTATCTTAAACAGTTAATACAATATGAGAATCCTATGTTCCTCCAAGGCTTTCTTCTCTTTTTTAATCTCTGATATTGACATTGTGTGTGCTGCTTTCCCTAGGTTGAAACGAGGGCCCTTTCTGATGTATTTTATTATTTGAGTTTATGTGCATGTGTATGCATTGCCCTCAGAGGCCAGAAGAGGGCATCGGATCCCCAGCAATCGAAGTTACAGGCTATCTTGAGCTGCCTGAAGTAGATGATAGGAACCAAATTCCAGTCATCTGCAATAGCAGCAGGTGCTCATAACCAGGGAGCCAGCTCCACTTGTTTGTTTCTCTCTCCCCACGTCCTCTGTTTGTGTTTCTGTCTTCTGTCTTTCTGTTTCATCTTTTGAGATGAAGTTAAACTCTGGACCAGTCTGGCCTGAAACTTACTGGGTAGTCCAGACTGGCCTTACCTTTGTGGTGATCCTTCTGCTGTCCTGAAATTCACTATGCAGACCAGGCTGTCCTTGAAGTCAGAAAGCTCCATCTGCCTCTGCCTCCATCATGCTGGATTAACTTGCCCAGCCCAAGTTACGGATAGTTGTAAGCCACCACGTAGGTGCTGGGAACACAACCCAGGTCCTCCTTGAGGCAGCGGTGGCGCACACCTTTAGTCCCAGCACCTGGGAGGCAGAGGCCGGCAGATCTCTATGAGTTTGAGGCCATCTGGTCTACAGAGCAAGTTCCAGGACAGCCAAGGGTACACAGAGAAATCCTGTCTTGAAAATTAAAAAAAAAAAAAAACAAAAACAAAAACAAAACAAAACAAAAAACCCTAAAATCAAACCAAACCAAAACCCAGGACCTCTGGAAAAGCAGCAAGTGCTCTTAACCACCGAATCTTCTCTCAGGCCTTTGTTTATTGTTTATATCTTTTGATGAACATTAGCAATTATCTTCATCAGAATGTATTCATGAATCTACAGAACACAGGAGTAGAGCTGCTGTGGCGGGAGATCTATGTACAGTTAACTTTAGTAGACAGGATCAAACAATATTTCTAGGTGGCTATAACTACTGAACTCCCACCAGCAATGTGTTAGATTTCTGTTGCCCTACAACCGTACCAAGATTTAATATTGTCTATCATTTTATTTTTAGCCACACTGGGTGTGTGTGTGTGTGTGTGTGTGTGTGTGTGTGCAGGAGGGAGATGTCAACTAAAATTTTGGAGTAAAGAGGAAGTAGACTAATAATTGTTAAGGAAGTTGAAGTGATCCTTAGACTTCCTTGTTAAAACAAGAGCCTTGGGCCATGCCTAAATATTAACAATCTAAGCACATACATATGGTGTCTGTGTTCATGTGTGTGTGTGTGTGTGTGTGTGTGTGTGTATGTGTATTAGGGTTATTATTGCATCATGACCAGAAAGCAAGTTGGGAAGGAAAGAGTTCGTTTGGCTTACACTACCACGTTGCTGTTTATCACCAAGGAAAGCCAGGACAGGAGCTCAAGCAGGGCAGCTTGAAACCTGGAGGCAGGAGCTGATGCCGAGGCCTTGGAGGGGTGCTGCTTACTGGATTGCTCCCCATGGCTTGCTCAGCCTGATTTCATGTAGAACCTAGGACACCAGCCCAGGAATGGAACCACCTACAGTGGGCTGGGTCCCTCTCCATTGATCACTAATTGAAAAAATGCCTTACAGCTGGATCTTATGGAGGCATTTCTCAATGAAGGTTCCCACCTTTCAGATAGCTCTAGTTTGTGTCAGGTTGACAGCAGTGTGTGTGTGTGTGTGTGTGTGTGTGTGTGTGTGTGTGCACGCGTGCGCGTCTGGGTGCTTGTGCCCACTCTGCATGCACGCGCTATACTGGCTAGAAAAGGAATAAAGATCCACAACTTGTTTTAGGAGGATCCTAAGTTAAATCAAGAAGCTAAAAGCCTAGTCTGGTAGCTCATGCCTGTAATCTCGTCACTGGAGAGGTAGGATGCTGCCATGAGTCAAGAGGCCACCATGGGCTACACAGTAAAACCCTAAGGCAGTGGGGAAAGAAGCAGGTCAGGGAGGGGGAAACAGATAGATGGAGAGAGACAAACAGAGACAGAGAGGCATATACAGAGAGAGACAGAGAGGCACTGACAGCTGGAGAAAGCTAATTTAGCTGCTCTCTGAAAGCTTAGTACAATGGCAATGCCTGGTATATAGAGGCACTTAATGAGCAGAGGCAATTACATTCATTAATCCAGTTAATTAAGAAAAAGCATAGTGTCCCAGACACTGTTAATACTTCACATGTGTTATTGGTATTTCAGTTAAGCAGGTACTGTTACAATTTTCATTTTGTAAACGAAGAAATAGTTTTGAAACAGGCTTTGAGAAATTAAGTGACTTTCCGATGTTACAGAGCTCTCTTTGGGCTTTCTTTTTATTGCCCGGGATACAACGGAGCGAGATAGAAGGCAAATGTCAGAAGCAAGCAGGGAACCACCCCGCAAGCAGACTCCACATGAGCGACTCAGCGTGTGCAGTAGCTTTCACACTAGGTTACCACCCGGCACCTTTTTGTCCGAGCACCACCCGGAAGTGTTTCTGACGGTCGCATTTTTACAACGCACAGCCGGAAGTTTCTGTCCGTGGGTTTGCAGAGAGATAAAAACTGAGGAGAGGGTTGCAGCTAGAGTACTCAGGTGTGGATCCTGGGGGCTGGTGAGTCAGGGAGGACGGTAAGGGACACAGCGCGGAGAGGCGGAGAACACAAACAGAATTCAAACTTTGTTTGGATCTTTCTCTTCGCGGCCCGACTCTTCCCCTGACCCAACTTGGAGCTGGAGTGGCAGGACCAGGGCCCCGCCCCCCGCCCCCCGCCCCTCCACCCCCCACCCCCCACCCCCCAAGGTAGCACGGTCACTCTGCGGGTACTGACTCTTGACCTCGGAGTGCTCTCTTATTTCTCAGGCGTGATGGCTACGGGCGCGGATGTACGGGACATTCTAGAGCTCGGGGGTCCAGAGGGAGAAGCCGCTTCTGGGACCATCAGCAAGAAGGATATTATCAACCCGGATAAGGTAGTAGGGGCATTTGAGGGCGTTGAAGTAAGGGTGAAGGTGTTGGCGAAGGAATGGGAAGGGGTGACACCAGAAGAGAGATAGTGGAAGTGGTATTTCTACCATCATAAAATGCGCGATAAAAGAGCCACAGTGGAACAAAAAGTATGCCATCCTTAATGTGATGAAGAAGATAGGACGCAGGGAGGTGGTGGGGACCAGGAGATGAGAGGATGAAGGCAGTGTGACCCTTGTAAGTTGTTGGGAAGAGAGACATTGTGGCAGTCTTGAGGTGAGAGAAGGATTTCTTCCTTGGCACTACTCAGTTGAGGTCAGAGTGGGGAGAGGAATGACTACTCAGACAGAGTAGAGGTACTCCTGTGAGTGGGTTACGGTGACTTTATTTCAGCATTAGTTTGTTCAGAGATTGTTCTGGGTAAAAAATATTCAGGTAAGGGTAGGTCCAGCTTGACGTTTCTTCCTTGTGGTTTTCTTGCCAGAAAAAGTCCAAGAAGTCCTCAGAGACACTGACCTTCAAGAGGCCTGAGGGCATGCACCGGGAAGTCTATGCTTTGCTTTACTCTGACAAAAAGCAAGTATTGGAATCCCAAGTCCCCTGTGTATCACCCTGCTGCTTGGCATATCCCTACTTCCCTGTCTTCTCCTCCACTTCTTTCCCCAGCTCTCATCCCCAACCAGGGCTTCTTCTGGAGGGCAGCTCAGTGTGTGCTCCAGGACGTGACTTTCTTACTCAGGGTGGACTGAGCTTCTTGGCCTCGTGGTTCTTCACACACCTGATTCTAATCTTTCACCTCCCTAACCTCCACTGCCAGGGATGCACCCCCATTACTGCCCAGTGACACTGGTCAGGGGTATCGAACAGTGAAGGCTAAATTGGGGTCCAAGAAGGTTCGGCCTTGGAAGTGGATGCCATTTACCAATCCAGCTCGAAAGGATGGCGCTATGTTTTTTCACTGGCGACGAGCAGCGGAGGAGGGCAAGGACTACCCTTTTGCCAGATTCAATAAGGTGAGCTGCTGACAGACACAGCCAAACCCATCTGAGCCTCTTATATGAATTTTCCAATCTCCTAGGGTTGGCTCCAGGCGTGCTCAGACCCAGCCATGGCTACCCACTCAGTTCTAAGTCAGGTTCTGTGGATCTCTTTTGCCTATTGGAGTCTGTCTTTCCCTGGATCTACTGTGGCCATTCAGATGTTGCTGATGCTGAGAGCTGTGTCCCAGGTGCTTCTCTCTTCTCCTCTGTACTTCTTTATTGTTCTCATTTAGCCCTGTAGCTTCAGTTACTCCTCAGAAACTAATGACCCCATCCCAGAAGCTCTGATTTACTAACATCCCTTTCTGAGTCTCCCATGGGTGGCTCACAGTGGTACCTTGGAACAGAACTTGTAATCGTTTCTCTATTCCTACTCAGTGAGAGGGACCAATGCACACAGTTGCCTGTTTTACAGGCTTGGGACTCATCTTTGACTTAGCCCTTTCTCTTAGCCATCAACAGCAGGACAAAGAAGAAGGGGAAGAAGATGGCACACATGTAAAGAAAGAAACTGAATTCAGATACATGCTGTAATATGTGATAGAACCAGCATTTGGATGAATAGGAAATGAGATAAATAGTGCATTTATAGGTATAGGAGAGGTCTACTTTTTATTATTTATTTTGTATGTGTACTTGCACATGCCAGCAGATCAGAGGACAACCTGTGAGAGTTTTCTCTCTCCTTTAACCACATGGCCCCCAGGGATCAAACTCAGGTTGCCTGGCCTTCTGAGTTACCTTGCCAGCTCCCAGGGTGGTCAGGGAGGGCCTCTCGTGTATTAGACCTTGTGATATGTCTAATCATTGAGATTGAGTTCTGCTAATTCTGTTCCTATTGCCAATCAAATCTCTGCCTGTGCTCTTCATCCTGTATGCTAGTGTCCTAAACCAAGATCTGTTATTTTTTTTTTTTTTTGGTCTAGGGTATGGGGCCTTATTGAAAGCAAGGCCTTTTCCTGTCTCATCCAGCCATTGAGAAGAAGGGCTAGAGAAGGCTAGGATTGGATAGCTCATGGCTAAGGCACTGTACAGTGTGGCTCAGAACAGTCTAGAATTAGAGCTTAAAACAACCAGGGGCGTAAATTCAGACTCTTCTTAGCCCGATGTTTCTTGTTGTGCCTGGATTAAGCCTCTTTTGGATGGTTTATAGGCTTTCTCAGCCAAGTTATGACCCCACTATCCCCAAACCAGAGTTTCCTTCATCCCACCATCATTCTTAGGACCCTCAGGTCCAATTGATGAGAAACTAGAGACACAGGATAGATAAACCTCAGTGAAGAGGAAGTGGGGGTAGGGGGAGGATTGGGCAAGACAAATATGTTAAGAACACCCAATTTGTATATAGTACTTACTGCTCCAGCATGTTGAGGCCTAAACATTGAGAACAAAATAAATCAAAGTGTCTATCCTTAAAAACAAAAACATCATGTTGTTGAGGGATAGAGGACTATGGGGACAATTGCAGTCCACTGGGAAAAAAGCTATTCAGAGGGCTGGAAGGTTATAGAAGTTTCCTTGATGATATTACTAGGTAGTGCAATGATTTTTTTCCCCCTTTGTGCACATGGAACATAGTGAAGAAAAATCTAAAGAGAATTTAAGAGCCCAGAGGCTCCAGCAGGTAGGCCTGTGGTCAAGTTTGATCCCTGAGACTCAAATGGTGGAAGGAGAGAACAGACTCTGAAATGTTGTCCTCTGACCTCCACATATATTCTAGATACCCTAAATAAAAATCTAACTTAAAGTATAATTTAAAAATTAAAAAGAATTTTAGAGGTTCTGTTTATCGGATGCTCTGGGGGTTCCCATGCTGATAAAGCCTAAAGCTCCGTCCTGTGGAGGGCGCTGTGGTGACCATGCCAGGTGGCCTGTGACAGCTAGGCTTAAGAATTTACGCTTTGCCCTCGCATCTTTGAGGATCCACCCACAGATTTTAAAGTAGAGTCATGCCAACATTGGATGAATTTTGGAAATGTCTGGGTGACTACAAGGTAAAGAATGAAATCAAGAGTTCAGTGGATTCGTGTTCTTTCCAGTTGCTTCTCTTGAGGAGTTTCACTCTCAGACTCTCCTGTTCTTGCTCAGGCCGTGAGTCCAGGAGTCGCTAATGGTGGCATCCTCCTTGGCCCTTCATGCCCAATTCCAGGATTTCCTATTCCTCCAGCCCCTAGGCCTGTACCTTCTCTGCTGCTTTAGTTTGGGCTTATGGCTTCTCATCTCCACCACTGCTGAAGTTAGCTGTTTAATTTCCTACTCTTCTTTCACCCCAGTGCCTTCTCTGCTGTCAGGTGGTCTTAGATAACAAGAAATGGGACCTTAAAAAATTAATTTATGTGTATGAGTGTTTTGTGTGTGTGTGTGTGTTTGTGCACCACTTGGATGCAGTGCCCTGGGAGGCCAAAGGAGAAAGTTGCATCTGAGCCGCCATGTGGGTGCTGGCGATGGAACCCAAGTCTAGAAATGGGATCTTCAGTCTCTTTAAAAGTAGCTGTATTGGATCTTGTCACACCTAGGTGAATTCTAAGCTCCCAGAAGGGCACACTCCCAGTGGCAGCTGGTTTGATTGCTGCATCGGACTCCCTTTAGTCTCTTCTCAGCTGTTTCCTAGCCTGCTTCCAGAAGCCAGGTCTACACATTAGGGTTTTTTCCTTGTATTGTACTTGTGTTGTCCCCCCTGTTCTCCCTCACTGTTTTCCTGTTATTTAACCTTAAGATTCAGCCTTTTATGGCGGTGCACACTTGTAATCCCATCACTTGGGAGGTGGAAGCAGGAGGATCAAGAGTTCAAGGCCATCCTCAGGTATATACTGTCAGGACCAGCCTGGGCTACAAAAGCAGAACAGCACAGGGCTAGAGAGTTGACTTGGTGATCAAGAGTGCTCACTGCTCTTCCAGAACTGGAGCTTGGTGCTCAGGAGCCAGCTCCTGAGGGGCAGCTCCCGGCCACCTCAGACTCCAGCTTCTGGACATCCAATGCCTTCTGGTCTCCACAGCCACATCCCCCCATCCCTTCCCAACAGACACATAAAAATAGCAAAACCAACAATTCAAAGACTAGGCTCAGTTTACCTTTGCTTTGACCAGCTCTGTGCCAGGCTGGTCTTGTTATACCCTCATATTTATCATCCAACTTCTCACACAGTGCCAGTTTTTCTCCAGTTGGATTGCTGCTTTCAGAGGTGACCCATGTTAGCACTGTGTCCCCAGCAGAGACTTAGCAGGCTTATAAGTATTTGTTTAATGAATTGATTGTCTTTTATTTTTCAATTTTTAAAAAATTTTATTGCATTGCTGTTTTTGTCTGTACGTATGTCTGTGTGAGGGTGTCAGATCTTGGAGTTACAGATAGTTGTGAGCTGCCATGTGGGGGCTGGGAATTGAACCTGGGTCCTCTGGAAGAGCAGTCAGTGCTCTTAACCACTGAGCCATCTCTCAAGCCCCTTGATTATCTTCTTGAATTGATTTGAAAACAAGATTGGCCTGAAGTTTGGGACATTTTAAAATGAAATGAAATTATCTGCTTGTGGGGTCATACATCTTTAATCCCAGCACTCAGGAGGCAGACAGCTCTCTGTGAGTTGGAGACTAGCCTGGTCAACAGAGTGAGTTCCAGTTCATCCAGGGCTATGTAGTGAGTCTCAGTCTCTCTCTCTCCCCCTCTCTTTCCTTCCCTCCTTTTCCCTTTCTCCCCTCTCCCACACAACACACAAAAATTACTAGGAGGAACATAGGAGAGGTCAAAAGGATGAAAATGTTCTGTTGGTAGATGGAATATAGAATTAAGAATAAAATTGAGGGCTTGCAAAATGGATCTGTGGTTAGGAGCATTGGCTGTTCTTCCAGAGGATCCAGGTTCAATTCCCAGCACCCACATGGCAGTTCACAACTGTCTGTAACTCCCTTTCCAGGGGATCTGGTGCCCTCATAAAAACATACATGCAGGCAAAACACTAATGTACATAAAATAAAAATAAAATTATTTTAAAAAAGAACAAAGTCAACTGACAGAGCTTGGTGTGTTCTAGTCATTTAGGCTAGAGATTGGGTCCTCAAGGGCTAGTGGCCACAGGAGGCCAGGCCACATGTTCTTTGATGTGCAGTGGCTCTTCACTGGTACCTACGGTGTGCTGAGCCCTAATGATGTGAAATGAACTGACTAAGCTTTGCTGTTGAGTTTGTGAGGTATCTAGAAGGCACTTTATCCAGAACAGTACCTTTCCAAGGAACTGGCGAAATATCTATTTGTAGCCCAGCAGAGACTGAGAAAGACACAGGATTTTAAGAGAACATGCACTCCTGTTTATATTACATTAATGGGCACGCAGCTTTGACATAGAAAAGTGCTTCTCTGTTTCTATTCTTACTGTGCGCCAGTTCTGACAAACTGTACCGGCCTGCCCAAAACTAGCACGGTGCAGACCTTGTTTGCAGATAGAGAATTGATTGGAAGAGAACTGAAGGCAGGCCTGAGTGGGAAGGTGGGTTTGTTTCTCTAATGTAGAAACAGTGATGGGGCTATGCTCATCTGAATGGGTTATAGTCATGGAGATAGATGGGGATTCTGCAGGGAAGAAGGAAAAAGTAGGAATTAGGAGATACTTCCCCGTGCCAGCTGTGGTGGTGCATGCCTGTAATCCCAGTAGTACTTGGGAGATGAGGCAGGAAGCCAAAGCCAGTCTGGCCCCCACAGAGTACTGGCCAGCCAAGGCCACTTACCAAGGCTGTGTCAACAACAAAACAGAAAAATAGACTATCACCAAATAACAACAAACCCAGGCTTCTCCTGCTGGCCTTGGTGACAGTGGTTGAAGTCTGGACTGGAGATGTTTGAAGAAGAGGGATGAATGCAGTATCAAGCATGTTAAGGTTGAAGGTGTGTGACCTCTGGTAGGAAATGTTCAAGAAGCAGCTGAAAAGAGCCTGCTGTGCTTTTAAATGCATGAGAATCTTCCTGTTCTAGCCTAGCACTGACTCCTTCCTGTGTCTCTGACCTATGACCCAGCTTGTGGTGATGCTGGTAACTCTAGAGAGACCTGGGTAAGAGGAGGAATGTGGGCCAGGAGAGGAAGGGGCATTGGCAGTAGGGTAGGCTTCCCTGAAGGTAGCCAACTTTGTAGTGCTCTGAGATCGGCAAGTCCCACTGTCACCACTGGGTGGCAGTAGTGCTTCAGACAAGAGATGCATAGCCTAGGGGCTCTGGGCCTTACTCTGATGGGTTTGTGACTCCAGAATTGACCCTTGGATGCCATACAAGTGCTTACGAGTCAGGCAGGGGCGTGTGGCCCATTTCCAAAGATGGTAAGTGAATCAGGCAGGCCGCTGACCCAGAGCCTTATAGGGAGGGGCCTCTGGCCAATTATACTGGGTCTTTCCTTCCTACAGGCTGCCCCTGCAAGGGTACAGGGGTTGCTAATAAACAGGAAGGGTTGTGGTCACATGGACGGCCTACTTGAACATATGACAAAGGAATGCAGTCCCCATATCTTTGTGCCAGTAGACAGTACAGGTGCCTGTGTACTCAGAGCAGGAGTACCAACTCTACCTTCATGATGATGCATGGACTAAAGCAGAGACTGACCACCTCTTTGACCTCAGCCGCCGCTTTGATCTACGCTTTGTAGTCATTCATGATCGGTATGACCACCAGCAGTTCAAGGTGAGCTGGTGTGCACTTTGTGAGTGTCCAGCCTTCCTGCCGTCCCTTCTACATGCTCCTTAGTGTTCATCCCATGTGTCTTGATCCTCAGAAGCGTTCTGTGGAAGACCTGAAAGAGAGGTACTACCACATCTGTGCCAAGCTTGCCAACGTGAGGGCTGTGCCAGGCACAGATCTCAAAATACCAGTATTTGATGCTGGTCATGAGAGACGGCGGAAGGAACAGCTGGAGCGGCTTTACAATCGGACCCCAGAGCAGGTCACACACCTCCTCTTCTCCATTCCTGAAACCTTCTGCCTCCCACCCTCCATGGCTCGGCTCACTCACCCCCAGGCCCCTTCACCTTCCGCCCCTTCCTGTGGTTCCCTTGTTCCTTTTCCTGGTAAGAAGTCTCCTTACTTCTGGTTCCCTCACAGATAACCTAGTATTCCTTCAGCTCCCTGCTTTGGCAGCAGCCCTTGTACATGCCAAAGCAGTTCTTGCTTTTGCAGGTGGCAGAGGAGGAGTACCTGTTACAGGAACTGCGTAAGATTGAGGCCCGGAAAAAAGAGCGGGAGAAGCGCAGCCAGGACCTGCAGAAGCTGATTACAGCAGCAGACACCACTGCTGAGCAGCGGCGCACAGAACGCAAGGCTCCCAAGAAGAAGCTGCCCCAGAAGAAGGAGGCTGAGAAGCCGGTGTGGAGGCTGACCCAGCAAGTTCAGGGTGGAGGGAACATCTGGCACGGGGTCCCCAGCTTCAGCGGGCCTTTTTAGAGTGCCCTGAGTGAGTCAGTGGGCCCCCTGGTCACTCCCTGTGACCGTTAAGACTGTAACTCTTCCTCAGGCTGTTCCCGAGACCGCAGGCATCAAGTTTCCAGACTTCAAGTCGGCAGGTGTCACACTACGGAGCCAGCGGGTGAGTTACCTCATTCCAAGTTTGGGTCCTTGGCTCCAAATGGCCTAATTCTACAGCTGCTAAATGTAGAGCAATGGGAAAGGGGCCTGTGGACAGAGGTGGCCTTGTCAGATCTCTTGGCACGGCCAAGCTGCGGTTGCCTTTACTCTTCTCCACTTCTCAGCCAGTTCCAGAGGTTACTATGTGCCTCTCGCTTCCTTTAACCCCCTCATCCTAAGTCTCATGCCACGGGCTGGAGGAGGGCTTAGCTGACTTGGTCATTGCAGATGAAGCTGCCTAGCTCTGTGGGTCAGAAGAAGATCAAGGCGCTGGAACAGATGTTGCTGGAACTTGGTGTGGGTGAGTGACGCCGAGCCCTATGGGATAGCTCCCCCTCCCAGGGGCTGTTTGGGGGCAGTTCATATTGCGGGCCTTGGGCACAGTCTGGCTTGTTCTTGCAGAGCTCAGCCCCACGCCCACGGAGGAGCTGGTGCACATGTTCAACGAGCTGCGGAGTGACCTGGTGTTACTGTACGAGCTCAAGCAGGCCTGTGCCAACTGTGAATACGAGCTGCAGATGCTGCGGCACCGGCATGAGGCCCTCGCCCGGGCAGGAGTGCTGGGGGCCCCTGTCACACCAGCACTGGGACCAGCCCCGGCCGCTGCTGAGCCAGCAGTGTCTGAATCTGGACTTGGTCTTGAGCCCACCAAGGACACCATCATTGATGTAGTGGGTGCACCCCTCACACCTAACTCGGTAAGAGCCTGGACAGGCCTGGGGGAGCATGCCCGGGCAGTACAAGAGAACACACATTTGTTTAGAGACCCCACTCCCTCCAGGGCCTTCAAGGAATGCTTGCCACCGTGAGGGGAGAGCCTGACGACAGCAGTGGGTTGACTATTGGGCCTCTTCTCTGAAAATGACAGACACTAAGCCTTGAGTCAGACCTCAGAGGCCACTAACTCAACACTTTCTATCTCTTCAGCGGAAACGACGGGAATCCGCCTCCAGCTCATCTTCTGTGAAGAAAGCCAAGAAACCATGAAGGGCCATCAGGGTTGGTGGTATGGTGTAAATAGAGCTGTTAAGTTGGACTGAGCCGATTCTGTTTCCTTCCCTCCTCATATCCTTGGCTGGGATGACACTGTGATAGATCCATCACTGTAGTGAGTCCCTAAAGGCTTGCCTGCAAGGCCCACATTCAGGCTGTTAACCACCTTTTTGTTGCCTAGACCTCGACCTGTGGCTTTATATTTAAGATGGCCTTATACACAGATGCCAGGTCCTTGTGCTCGACACCCAGTCTGTACATCTTTAGCGAAGGCATCAAAAGGTACTGCAGTGGCAGCTGCTCACATGCCGATGGCTTTGTGTGGAGATGAAGCCTGGAGCATCAGCAGAGCAACAGCCTTCCACACAAGGATGGCTCCACACACTAGGACCTTGATTCCCCGACTTTATTCAGTGGCACGTTCACAGCAGGGGTGGGGGTGGACACAAGGTAGGGCCTGATCTGTCCTGGAGCCCCAGGGGCACCACACACCATGCACTATGGATAGGAGGGGGCACAGGGGGGGCTTGGTGGCCCCAGCAGAAGCCTGTGTACCAGGGAGAAGGCAGTGAGTACCTGTGTTCCCCCTAGCCCAGGCCCATAATGGCAGGGGCTAATACTGGGCTGAGACTGGGGACTGGGAGTGGGGTTAGGGCACAAAGTGTCTGCTCCAGAGGGGCCAAGTGGCCAAGCCCTCACACAGGGCACAAGCCCGTAGGGCAGCTGGGGACACTCTGGGGCGCAGAGCTGTGCCACTCTCCCTTTTCCCTCTAGTGAGGGAGAGGAGGATTCTGGTTTGGGCCAAGCAGCTACCCTGTCCTGCCCCATCCTGTCCTCTGCCAATCAGAAGGGCTTTGATGTCTGCTTGAAGATGAAGCCTCGGTATGCCAGCGTCTTCATGATGTTGGCAATGTTCTTGCAGTCATCTAGAGAGAAGAGAAGACATTTAGAGAGGGGCCAGATTCAGGAGCCATAGGCCTGAGGAGGAGGACATCTTCAGCCTTGGTTTGGGCTTGGGTGATACTGGGCCTGCTGGAAGCCTGGACTCAGTGCTTCTCAGTCCCATAATTCATGCTGGAAATTGGCCGCTGTGTCCCATCCCAGCCCCAGCGGTGATGTATGGGCGCCGTCGCAGTAAGAAAAAGGCAGAGTAAATGTGTAATTTCTCCCTTGACGGCCCCTGGCCGCTGGGCGATCCTTCTTGTTGCCGTCGCGTGGGGACGGCCTGTCCGCCACACTCTGTCTTTCCGCCACCCGCCTTGATGTCTCCATTTCATTATTGTGCGGCCATTTATCACACCCACGGCCAGGGTGACTTTGTCGGCACTTGTGTATGTGTGTGTGGGGGTGGCCCAGGCCAAACTCAACTGGTGACAAGGTACCAGACTTGGCATGGGTGTCCCAGAACCCTGGGAAACACCTGTCCTGGATACCTGTCCCATGTAGCTTCAGATAGGCTGGGGAAGGCCCTGGCTTATGTGCTGTCAGCCCTTCCAGACCTATCCATTAGTCAACCTACATCCTGCCTCTGTCCTAGTAGGCTGGCAGCTGGTCACCTTCTGGGACCTTGTCTCTGCTCAAATACCAGGTTAAATAGGCTGTATGTGGCAGGCCCTATCAGTTTCTCTCATACTGGCCCATAAAAAGCTCCATGCTCTAAGCTACTGTGGTAGCTGGGAGGCTGCAGGGACGCTGCAGGGACTCTGGGCACTTGGCCAGGACTGGACTTGTTCCACCACTAGATGCAAGAAGGGCAGCAACTCAGAGCCTGTCCTACCATCGCAGCATTTTCTCTCTGCCTGTAGATCATGACCCCTTTGGGGCTGAATGACCCATTTTCAGGGGTCATATATCATATCCTGCATATCAGCTATTTACATTACAATTCATAACAGTAGCAAAATTACACTTATGAAGTAGCAGCTTGATAATTTTATGGCTGGGATTCACAAATTAAAAGAAAGGTCGCAGCATTAGGAAGGTTGAGAACCATTTAGGAAGCCTAGCACAGAAACTGCCCATCTACCTGGGTTTCTTGTCCAGCTTCCCAGGGCAGTCTCCAACTGTCTCCCACCTCCCTTCCTTGTCCCTGGGCCATAGCCTCGTTTCGTGGATGCTATGATGCAGAAGTACCATAATACACTGATGGCATAATCAAGTGAGGGGTAGTGGTGAGGTCAAGAGACCTTGGAATATTTTCCTTCCATTGAGCCTCCATGCTTGTCTATCGCCCAGGAAAGGGGACCTGTGTACCCTGCGAGCTAAGGAAAACAGTCTCATTAGCCAAGGGTCTAGGGCAGGCCGATCATATGAGATCCTGTCTTAGAAGTGTTCAATATGTATGTAACTATAGTGGACAGAGGTGTGGGGAGTTGATACTGTGTTTCTCCAGGGACTCTGCAAACCAAGAGGGCTGGTCTGCTCTGAGGCAGAATGGGGAGAAGACAGATTGGTGGGTAGTGGCGGCCATGGCAACTCCAGACATGACCCATCCCCGTGGTTTATGGGCCGGACACGCACCCCGCTCAGCTAAGGCCCTGTCATTTGTCTCCCTTAGTGAGTACGCCAGTGCTGTGGGGGTAGAGGGTAGAGGGAGGGGTATGGCAGGAGGAGCTAGGCAGTTGACAGGGGAATATGACAGGAAGAGAAAGGCCTGGGGAGTTGTGGGGCCAGATGCAGTGATGGCATTATTGAGAGGTGGGGGCGGGGGGCAGATGGACCTGGGACAGAGGGATAGTCTTCCCAAATAAAACAGCCCTGTCAGGGCACCTCAAATCCTTCCTGTCTCCAGCACTCTGGAGACCATGGCCGCTGTGCATATTAAGAATAAGTCCCCTCGTTATCTGCAATTACCCAGCGGCCACACACCTCATTTCTTCTAGCAGAAAAGAAAATTAGTTTTCTATTGACTTCATCTGGCTCCTCCCTTACTGCTGGACAAATCACTCAATCTGCCTCCCCTGGCCTAAGTCAATGTCCTAGCTAGACCCTAGGCCACCATTGAGCAAGTGCCAATTTACCTATACCAGGAGGTGCCGGCACACGTCTGTCTTGACCTCTCCCCATGCCATACACGGCACAACTTCACCCAAATCATGAGCTCTCGCTACTCCTGAAGGCTGTCCTCCCCAACCGGGGCCTTTCTCTCCAGCCCTACCGTAAATTCAAATCTTCACACAGTTCTCTCCAGATAAACAGAATCAAAACACTCCCAATACTGAATATTCTCTCCATGTTTTGTACTCTTCCTCCTGCATTCTCGACCTCAGAATTTGGCATCTTATGTAAATCACTGGAAACTTCCAAGGGGTCAACATCTCACACTGGTCAGATCTAACCAGGTGTGAAACCTCTGTAGATTTGGTTTCCTTATTCTCTGAACCTGGGGGTCACAACCATCAGAAAACACATATTTCTGATGGTCTTAGGAATTGAGACACTGCTCAGTTCAAAATTACAGCTAAGTAGCAAAAAAATAATAATAATAATAATAATTTTATGGTTGGGGGCCACTACAACATGACCTGTATTAAAGGGTTGCAGCATTAGGAAGGTTGAGACCCACTGCTGATCAAATGCTTCCATTCTCCAGCGGCCAGTCAGCTGTAAGTCCACAACCTGTAATTCTTAGATTAAAACAAATAGTCTGGTCTGTCCCTCAGATGCGCCCTCTTGTAGCCAACATGATCTTTTTTATACAAATCTTTAAAAAATTTTATTTTTATTTTATGTACATTAGTGTTTTGCCTGCATGTATGAGGTAGTCGAATCCCCTGGGACAGGAGTTTCAGACACATGTGATCTGCCATGTGGTTGCTGGGAACCCAGGTTCTCTGGAAGAGCAGCCAGTGCTCATAAACGCTGAGCCATCTCTTCAGCCCCTTTTATACAAATCTTATCATGTCCTTCCCTCTTTAAATTCCTTCAGTGGTTTTTCCTGCCTTCTATTTAAAGTCTGGGTGTTTTTTTTTTTTTTTTTTTTTTTTTTTTTTTTTTTTTAAGATAGAGTCCTGGGTGGCCTGGAACTCAGAGATCTGTGTGTTTTTTTTAACTCTGTGTGTGTGTGTGTAGGTCACAGGACAACTGTGGGAGTTGGTCCTCTCCTTCTGGGGTGGGGCCGTAGAGATCAGACTCGGGTCAGAAGGTAAGGTGGCAGACAGTTACACACACCGAGCCTTCTCATTCATCCTACACTGCGCCCCTTGTTGAACGGTTCTGGGGCTTAAACGTAAGGCAGCGTACATGCGAGGCAAACACTACCACTGTACTGTGATCTCAGCACCCCCATGCCCACCCCCAGACAGGGTCTCAAACTTACTATAGATGACAATAACCTTGGCCTTGAGCTCCTGGTCCTCCTGCTTCTACCTCTTGTGCTATGGTTACAGGTATGTGCCACCATGCCTAGCTCTCGGCCCGTTTTGTTTTTTGAGACAAGGTCTCATTAAGTCCCCAAGGGAGGTCTGAACTCACTGAGTAGCCTAGACAGTTCTTGGACCATAATCTTCCTGCTTCAACTTTCACTGTAGCTGGGACTGCAGGTCAGTGTGACCAGGCCTGGCAAATCTTTTAATATAACTCAGTCTTGGCAAAAACTGATCCCTGTTGCTCCTGGCCTTACCCCTGTAACTTGCCCAGATTTCTGCAGTACTATCTCAAGGAGCATTTACTGTTTTCTGAAAATGTCAAAGCATGCTCTGGAGTCATACAAGCCCATTACAGTTTGAACTTGTGAAAATGCTGTACCACGTAAGTATCTGGCAAGTGCTTTGTTCCTCCAGGCCCCAGTTTCCCCCACAGGGCTGAGAATAGCCACAGCATCACAGTGAACAAGGTGCCACCACTTGCATCTTTGCATAGCTGTTCTTTGTGTGGCCAGATGAGCCACTGCTGAGAAAGTGTGTGCTCTGTTGCGCATGGCTTAGATGACAGACTGGCTGGTACACATGATAAAACGAATTGCCTTTACTACATAGACTCACTTCTGAACCTGTACAGCAGATCCTGAGGTCTTATTTGTGGTGATTGGTTTACTATCATGGAAACCCAAAGGGATAAAGAAATTTGCTCCAGGTCACCTTACAAGCTGGCAGTTAGACTGTAAGGCTAGGGCTCTTTCCCTAATTTGGAGACTTTGTTGTTCCTTTAATTACATTTATTACTTGTGTATAGCTATGTATTCAGAGGACAACTTGTGGGGGTCATTTCTCTCCTTCCACCATGTGGGTTTCTGGGAGCAGGGAAAGGTAAGACAGATTTGAAGCTCTAAGACCATCTGGGTTAGTCGGCAGCTTTACCTCTTTAGCATCCTTTGCAGAGCTCATCAGGCCAGCTCAAGTGTGCTATGACACGGGATGGTAAGGTGCTGTATTGTGTCCATAACGGTGGCCTCTTAACCTTCAAGGTCTAGCAGGCCAGCCACATCAGCTTGAGCGCGAGAGCTTTTTTTTTTTCTCCTTCTGGACATTAACATTCTTGATATTAGAAATATTCTTATATTGACAAGACTAGGATGGAAGGGTGACAGCTACACAAGCTGTCCCTCAGAAGGGAGGGCAGAGCAAGCAAGGAAGGCTAAGTCTGTTGGGTATCTCCATAATCAGAGCTTCTTGGCAAAGCTGCTGCTGCTGGGATGGTGGCTGAGATCCCTCAGGACACAAAAAGGAGCCCTCCTGAGGTGGCATTGCATGCTTGTTAGTTATACTAGTCTAGGAACTGAAGAACAGAGGACAGGAAGTGGGTCCTATTACAGGTACTTGGAACCAGCCAGGAAGACCTTCATGAGGAAAGGGTCCAAGAAACCCTTGGAAAATAAGCCAAGGATTTTCATTCATGTACTCATTTCATTCAGCGAGTGCCAACATGTTCTGTATGCTGGGTGTATACAGGCTCTGAGGATACCCAAGACTAGCTCCCCATACTTGCAGAGCTTAAGGACAGCCCCATTATAGGTGCAGTGCTATGAAAAAAGGAGGCATGGAGAAACTACCTGCTTCTTTCTGAAGCTTAGGAATAGATTCCTGGAAGAACAAAGCTATGCAAAGGTTGGAGGGACCTGGCCCAGAAAGTTAGGATTAAGGTGAAGAGGTAATACAGACACATAACTGGAAGTGATCTGTGGGGTGTCAACACTAATTCCACCAAGTGAGTCGGGGATGGTGGACTGATGGTGACAAGATATGAGTGGGTGGTTAAGTCAGCAGTGACTGACTTAGAGGAAACCCAAGGAACCCAAATGGCAATTTAAGGAATTCAAGGATTTGATTCAGGTAGTACTGTGGAGACACTAGTACATTTAAGCCGCAGAATGACAAGACCAGATCTGAGTTTCAAAATTGTCATCCTTAAATGTAAGGTCAGGGCTAAAGGCAGAATCATTAGTGAGCAGCTTAAACTACGGCTCATACCTGAAAGTCTGACCCACAACCAGGCTTGTGGTGGGGTGATATTGACAGTGTGAAGACAAGACTGGAGGCAAGAGTTTTTAAGAAATAAAATTTTAGCTGGGTAGTGGTGTCACGTGCCTTTAACCCCAGGGCTTTTGAGGCTAGCCTGGTTTACAGTTTTAAGTTCTAGGGTAGCCAGTGCTACACAGAGACCCTGCCTTGGAAACAACAAAACGTGAAAATAATAAAATTTTGGGCCACTGAGGTGACTCAGTGGGTAACAGCACTTTCTGTGCAAGCCTGACTACCTGAGTTTGATCCCTGGAACCCAGGGAAGGAGAAAAGTGACTTCCAAAAGTTGTCCTCTCACTTCTACCTTTGTGGGTACAAATGTGTACATACACAGAATAAAATATTCCTTGAAAAGAGATAAGCTTTCATGAGAAGACTGGGAGAGAAATTACTGTAGGATTTTAGTGCCATTCACTGACGTAATTCCAGAGAAGTTGGAATTTGGGGAGCAGTGATGAATATTTAGCTTTAGATGAATTAAGTAGGATTCTTATAAGTCACCTAAAATTATAAGGCATTTTACTAGGATTTCAAAGCTTAGTTGTCTGGTTTGAGAAGCACTTATCTATCCCATTGTTTAAAAAAAAAAAAAAAAGAGCTAAGGAGCACTAGAGAGGCAGAGGGGAGGCCCTCGGGCTTGCTGGCCAGCCAGTCTAGCTGAATTGGGAAAGTTTGGGGTTCAATGAGACTATCTCAAACAGTAAGGTGGAGAGTGATTGGAAGACACCCAATATCAAGCTTACACGTGTACCTCTCCCATAGAAGCCCCCCAAAAACTTATCTCATATTTTCAGCTATATTTTATTATTCTCACTAATTATTATGTTAGTTTCTTAAGATTTTTATTTTATGGATATGGGTGTCTTTGCCTTCACGTGTGTATCACATGCATGCAGTGCCTGTGTAGGCCAGAGGAGGATGTTGGACCTCCTGGAGCTGAAGTTCTGGGTGCCGGGAACTAAGCCTGGGTTTCCTGGAGAACAGCTGGGGCTTTAAATAGCTGAGCCATCTCTACAGCCTATTATTTGGATTTTTGAGACAGGGTCTCACTATGTAGACCAGGCAGGCTGGCCTTGTACTCATAGGTCTGCCTGCCTCTACCTTCTGAGTGCTGGGATTAGAGGTATGCACCACCACTCCTGCTTTAGCTTTCTTTTTAGCTTTTTAATCTGTCTGGAATTACATTTTGTGAAATCGCTCTAAAATGCAGAACCCACTGACCTATCAACAGGGACTAAATGTCCTCTCTTTCTGTGCTCTTCTGAAATAACAACTCTATCTGCAATACTGTTGGAACCAGTAAAAGGAACAAACAAAATGACCACCAAAGGGGACATAGTGATTCCAGGACAGCCAGAGCTACATAGGGAGACCCTGTCTTGGAGGAAAAAAAAAAATGCCAAAAGGGTAAATCAACTTGGGGAATCAGGGGTGTCATTACTAGCGGACATTATTAACGAGGCTAAGTAGTGTGGTCAAAGGAGCATGCAGACAGATGTTAAGGCCCACCACTGTAGCCTCAGACTCCTGTCTTCACCCTAACTGGCAGTCTTTAAGGACTGGGAAAGGATGGTGCCTGAGCCCATGGAGCAGAGGACAGCAAAGCTCAGATGCAGGGATGAGTAGGGGAAAGAAACTGCAAGGAGCAGGCCCTGTGCATGAGAAAGAGACCACAAGAACTCTGAGCACTGATAGTTTAGAACCTCACTGACCTTGGGCCTCCATCAACCCAGATATCCAGCAGCAACAGTGCCCTTAAAGTGCTGTGAGTGCCCTAGGCCACTCTGAAAGCACTGCCAGACTAAATGCTGTCCCAGCCCAACACATACACTGAAAAGTACTTGCTATTGTAAGTTCAAATTTGACTCTTCCTCCGTATTTTGAGACAGGGTCTCTCTCTGTAGTCCCAGGCGACCCGGAACTCACTTTGCAGTCCAGGCTGGCCTCGAACTCATAGAGATCCTCCTCCCTTCCTCTCCTGCCTTACTCCACCTTTGCCAGGAGTAAAGGCATGTGTCACCATGCCTGGCTGTTCTACATTTCTATTCATTAAGTTTGGCAACTTTATGATGGGGGCCAGCATAGCATTCAACATTGTAAGATAGCTCAAAGGGGGCTAAACCAGTGAATTTAGAATTTAAACAGCAGAGAACCCTATCTATTCTCAGATTCAGAGTTTGGTCCAGGAACTTAAGGAGGAAGTTCCTGAACTTTAACTTTTCTGTGCTTTTTTTTTTTTCTCTCTATAATGGAAAGAATAATTATGGCAACTACTTCTCTTAAAGGATTATTTTAAAAATGAAATGAATTATCTGTGAAATATTTAAAAGTGTCTACATTAGTTATTAGTTATTCTAAAATTAATATCCTGATACTCATTCTCTATCCCTTGGGTCAGTCTTAGCCCACACAGTCTCCTGGGCCCCGCCCCACCCCCATTCATGGCCACCTTGGCCTGCGTGACATTCTTTCCAGATATACACTTCCTCTTCTCCCACTCAGCACTCTTATGGCTTCCAACCCTCCCCTAGACAGGGTCCTTATGGCCTCGCCTCTAAAGTGACCCCTTCTTTTGGCCCCTCCCTGTATCGCCCTCCACCCAACAGAGGTGCCTGGAGATGCCACAGGGCTGATGGTGAAGGATGATGGTGGCTCTACAATAAGGGGAAAAGGCAATTTCATCTTGATTAGCAGGCGATTTCTCTCTCTGTAATAAGCGTGCTCCAAATAATTAGCGTGTTTTACGTAATAATGAAATTACAGAAATGCAGTCCACTTATTCAAACAACTCACCATTACCATATTTTTAAATATTAGACTTAATTAGAGTTTATCACTTCAGAGAAGTATGCGGACCGAAGATGTTTTTAAAAAAATCCTCATAAAGTGTTTATTAAGCGCTGGTAAAGCTAGGATAATGATGTGTTTGGAAATTAAGGCAATCAAACACTTACCGCCGCTCCTGGAGGCCGGGCATGAAAATGAGGCCATTACACGCCCATTACCCGCCAGCTCATAGCCACTTGGGGGGTGGGGGGAGGATGTGCCTGGCCGAGAGGGCATGGTGCCCGGAAATGCTTCTGCCAACCTCCCAGAGATGCCTGACCAGTAAGCACAGCATCAGCCCCTCAGTTACTTACACCGCATTTGGCTGTCAGGAGCCCAACTCAGACTTGGCCAAGCCAATGACTGGATTGATCCCAAATGCCAAAGGAGACAACTCTGGTCTGACCAGCTCTGATCCAGACTTCCAGGCCTGGCAGGACACATCAATCCATTCACACCCAATGCAGAATGGGGACAGAAGCCAGGTCAGGCGGCCAGAGAGGTCCCAGAGAGGAGGTGGAGCTGGATCCCACTTTGGCTCCAGTTTCTGCTGAAGAAGTGGCAGGCCCAGACCAAGTGATCACTTCCAAGTCCAGGCCACACACGAAGGGGTCACTGGAGTGGTGGGAGGGAGCTGAGGGGCTGAGTTTGTATCTAAAGAGGAAGACCTTTAAAAACAGCCTGGGTCAGGGAAAGCAAGGGCAGAGGTAGTAGGTAGGGAGTGGGGCTGTAGACTTCAGACCCCATTTGTCCCAGTGAATAACTAATTCCAGAATTTATAGTGCTGGGTTTTTGTTCTGTGGCCATTTATATCTGTGAGGGGAGGAAATGAAGAGGCAGCACGGACGCCACATCTTTCTGTGTTATTGCTTGTCTGCCATTTGCAAATCATTATTAATTGTGGGCCCTGGTGGCAGGACGGGTGGGGGCCTGGCTGGGTACATCCACATAGCTCTTCATCAAGGACCCCAGCCGCTGCCCCAGAGAGCCAATTACCCCGCCCTGATTGGGATCAGATAAAGAGGGAATTTTTACAAATTAGGGAATAAATAGAATTTCCACACAGGGCGCGGGCAGGACCTGAGAGGCTATAATGAAAAACCATCCGTCACCATCAGCATGGCCTAGGCATAGAGCCCCAGCACTCCCTCCCTTGTGGGCTCTCCCTGATGTTCAGGGATCTGAGCAGGCGGGTCTGAGAACACTCTAGCCCTTCTAGGGCCTGGAAAAGGAGAGAATTTCCTGGGGGGGGGGGGAGATACCATGTGCTGGAGAGGCCCAGGCCCTGTCCTTGTCTCTGCTTGCCTGCCCTCACCCTTGGGGTCTCAGGGAGGAGACATACAGTCTTAAGAAAAACTAAAGTTGGGAACCATGGGGCCAAGAATACATCCATGCCCCCATAGCCATGGCAACCCTAGGGCAGAGCCCCAGCCCAGCCCCCTGGACTACTCAGTCTGGGCTCCCATTAGTGCTCCTCCCCTTGGATCATTAAATATGTATATCTTATTACACGCCTTGTTAGAGTATCGAGCTCTATTGACTGATGATAAATCCTGAGCCTCGTCCTGGCCGTAAATTTATCTGGAGATGATGAAGACTCAATAATCTAGTCAGGCAGATAATATCATCGGGCCTTAAAAAAGATCATTACATTATATGTCAGAATTAAAAGTGAAATACGCTGTAGTAACAGGGCGCTGCTCTGGCCATTACCACAGATGCCCGCCTCCCAGGGCCCATTCCCGGCCCAGGTGGAAGGGCTGGGCCACTAGGGGCAGCTACAGCTAGAAGTGACAGACTACATCTAGGTAACCCCATGGCCAAGCCTGAGGTCGGAAGTAAAGAACTGTCTATCCAGAACAGCTGAGCAGACCTAACATACACAGTAAAGACCCTATCCCTAAGGGATAGCTCGGTCTTTGGGGGCCTTCAGCAGCTCTAACAGGGAAACGTCAGCATTATCATCACTTCAAGAGTAGCCTCAAAGACTGAGGACAGATTCTTTCCAAAATGGAGGCACCGAGATACTCAGTAGTTAGGTGACTTGTACTGCCCTAGACAATGGGCCTAGAGTCCCAGGTCCATACAGTCTAGCAGAAGCCTTCCTGTGAAGTGCTGGCAGTCCACCTCTCCCACCTCCTTCCTTAGAGGCCTGCTGCTCAGTTTCCATCTTGACCTGAGAAACTGTGGTATCAGCCTCTCCACTCATTCACCTTACAATGTTTCTCTGTCTGACCTTTTACTACTCATTTCAACAGTAACAAACCTAACCTCTGAAGTATCCCTCTGTTCTTTTCTTTGAGATAATTCAGATACCCCTACACTAACTACCATATATGCATTTTCTTTCACTTAACTGGAACCTGGAACCATTGACACCTCTACCCCTCCACATGCCTCTGGCTATACACCACCCTGCCTTTGTTCCCTAATGTGGCAGGGCCAAAAATACGTGACTACAGCTACTTTTGGTTCTATGATCCTTGCCAGTCACCAGGTTAGAGGTGGGCAAGTGTTCTGTCTTCTGAGACACAGAGGTAAGTTTACTGGAAAGCCTTCAGTGAAAACTTCACACTATGAAGAGAGGCATGAAGGAAGATCTTTGCATTCTGCTGTTTGCATTCTGCTGTTTCCGTACCTGCACACCCTCTGTCTGGGATTACAGAGGCCATCATTCAGCTTACAGGGGAGTTATCTGTGGAACCAGGCTGAACAGCTACAGAAAACTAGAAACATTTCTAGGTCTTTGAGGACAATCCTGGAAGGCTGGATCAGTCACGCAGACAATTACCTTACCTCTAGATTTCTTTCATTGTATGTTAAGTCTCCTTATTACTAAGTATGTTTTAAAACAGGTAACCATGGCCTATCTTTTTCTTGCAGCTGAAAGCATACAGCCATAGTTAGTCTTCACTGTCAACTTGACTGGATTTGGAATCACCTAGAAGATACACCCTGGGAATATGTTTGTTTTTTTTTTTTTTCTAGAGGAGTTGAACTGAGAAGGAAAGGTCTGCCCTGAATGTGAACAGGGTCATCCCATGAGCTGAGGTCCCTTACTGAATAAAAGGTAAAGAAAGAAAGCCAACTGAGCATTAGCATTCATCCTGCTTCCTGACCGTAAATGCAATGGGATAAGCTGCCTCATGATCTTGCCACCATGTGTTCCCTGCTATGAGGTTGAATCTTCAGACTGTGAGACAAAATAAATGTTTCTGACAGGTATGATGGCACTTGGGAGGCTGAGGCAGGACTGCTGTGTTTTCAAGGTCAGCCTAAGTGAGAGTGATACCCTGTTTCTCAGAACTCTGAAGGAAACAACAACTTGATTTGGGCAGCTCTTTTACCACAGCAATGAGAAAAGTGATTAATACACTAACTAATATGAACTCTAAAGGCAGGAAGAATGGCAGAGGAACGTCCTATATGCATGGAGGAGACAGGGCAAAAAGACACTGCTGTGTCAGACTGGTAACCCTTACGTACTCTGGAAACATCTAATCAGATTGCTTCTTAAAAAAAAAAAAGATGTATGTATGTATGTATGTATGTATGTATGTATGTATGTATATATGTATGTATATAGTGTTCTGCTGCATGTGTGCCTGCATGTCAGAAGAGGGCACCAGATCTCACTATAGATGGTTGTGAGCCACCATGTGGTTGCTGGAAATTGAACTCAGGACCTTTGGAAGAGCAGCCAGTGCTCTTAACCTCTGAGCCATCTCTCTGGCCCACCATATTGCTTCTTAGTGTATCTTAGGACATAGGACATGCTACTAGAAAGGCTAAAGAAGTCTAGCTTTGGTTAAAACCCCTGTGAAAGAAGAGGGTGAGAAAATGAAAGTTAACCAAGGGAAGAATTACATTTGTGGTTTGCAGTGTCAGCTGATTAGAAGCTTCCTGGTTCCACAGTCTACTGAGACTCAGGTTTCCATCTCTTTTCTGTCCCACTATCCCCAGACTGGCACTCTCTCACACTGTGTTCCACACAAGAGGAGGAGGAGGAGGACAGGAAAAGATAAGTACAACATACTGCTACATAAACTTCCCAGCAACCTCAAGGCTCCTGCCCAGTGTGAGCACTTCCCTTTAACCTTCAAGTCAACAAGCTCCTGCCCTCCCCATAAATCTCAATCTACCAGTCCAGTACTCCAGCTCACATTCCCAAACAGGCCAATACTTGATCTATTTGCATCTGTCATAAGAGGGGACCAATCCTGCTATCTCTTCTGAAGCTCATTTGTCCACCTTACCTAGGATCTGCAGTCTAAGCCAGCATGCACACGTTCCAGTGGCCTGGACCTGAGTGCCCTTATTATTGAATATAGCCCTAGTGTTCTCCAGCCCTGACTCTGCAACCTCCCACCTGGAGGCCAGACTCTAGTTAATGCCTCTCCCAGTTGGCTGGTACCCATACTCTGGTCCCTTTCAGAGATACACCTCTCAGACTCCTGATGCTTAAGGTCTCCTTTCCTCCCATCTTATAACCTGTTTCACTGAAGCTGTATTCTTTAATGACCAGGGTCACCTCACAGGGGTGGGGCTTTTTGAGTTAAATTTCTATTTTATCTTTTTATGTGTTTTTGCCTAATATCTATATACCACTTGTGTGCCCGGTGCCCATGGAAGCCACCCACAGAGGGCACTGGACCCTGTGAAGCCGAAATTACAGGTGATTGAGCACCATTATATGGATTCTAGGAATCGAACCTGAGTCTTCCGAAAGAGCTATCTCCCCAGCCTTTTATGTTTGAGCCATACTCACTCTCCGGTGTGGCTTTGGTAACACTGGCCTTTCTTACCGTGCTATCTGGCTCCTGTGAGCACTTGTTCCTCCGCACATTCTTCAGATGTGCTTCTCAAAGCTGTCACTCTGTTTTTCTCCTTAAGCAGAATTATCTACCCTGCTGACCCTTTTCCAATAACCTCTAGGTCTATATTTTTACTACCATGCCTCATTTACGTAAAAACAAAAATACTGCCATTCTTTCCACAGTGGTGTATTTTTAAACCATAATTCTAGTTATTTCATTCCATCTTAAATCCCTTCAATGATCCTGGAGTAGAAAAGGAAAATAATGGAAACCATGGTCAAACTAAAACAGGGCCAATGCTAATTTTGCTAATGTTGACAACTGTACTGTGATTAAAGATATTAACAGAGTTAAGCTAGATAAGTGAAATGTAGAAACTTGCCTGCAAGGAGCCTGGTGATGTAGCTAAGTAGAGTGTTTGCCTATCGTACGTAAGGATCTAGGCTCAGTCTACAGCATGGAATAAACCAGGTGTGGCACACATCTAAAACCCCAGTACACGGGAGGCAGAGGCAGAATTCAAGGCTTCTTTGGCTGCATAGCCAGCCCGGGCTACGTAGTAAGATCCTGTCTGAAAAAAAGAAAAGAAAAGAAAAAAAATCTAAGAATGACAGATGGCTCAGTGGTTAAAAGCACCTGTCTGCTCTATCAGAGGTCCTGAGTTCAATTCCCAGCAACCACATGGTGGCTCACAACCACCTATAAAGAGATCTGATGCCCTCTTCTGGCATGCAGGGGTACATGCAGAGGAGCACTCATTTACATAAAACAAAACAACAACAAACAGAATGAAGGTCAGATACAGGTATGCACACCTTTAATCCCAGCACTAGGGAGGCAGAGGCAGGTGGAGTTCCCTGATTTTGAGACCAGGGAGTGTTCTCTAGAGATATGCTGTCTCAGCCCCCCCACCACACCCTCAACTCCCACCCTCAAAATATAAGAATAAAGGTCAGGCATGGTGGCATGGTGGCGCACGGCTCTAAGTCCAGCTTTTGGGAAGTGGAAGAAAGCCATAAATTCAAGGAATGGGCTGTATTAAACCTTGAAAGCAACTGCCACTTCCTCAGGTGGTTGTTTCCTCCCCTAGGAAAGAACCTAAACTCCTTTACAAACTTTTGGGGGTCCGTTTATCCCTCTAGTCTCATCGTTCTCCCTCAGGAGGTACAGCCCCTTTCACATGCTCTTCTTTGTCTAGAAGCCAACTTCGCATCCAGCACTCTTCTCATTCCCTGGGTCCTAGGCTGGCTCATGTCGCTATGGGTCATCGCACCTTGGCCCCCTGTCTGTGTCAGGATCTTTTCTGTATGTTCCCACAATTACCTAAATAGGCCTCCTCATCATGACTGCTTCTGACACTTCCTGCTAGACAATATGCCACTTGAGGTGTTATTTACACGGAGGCCCCTCAGGAAAGATGTATAGAGTTGGAGGAAGGGGAAAGCGTAAGCCCAAGATCACAGATGAACCTTCTCCAGCCTGAAATTTGCCACCCAACACCTCTACATGCCAAGGCTCTGAGTATCAGTCATGGTCCTCGTTTCCAGCTTCTCAAGTGCTGGAGGTGTCTGCTTCTCCCTTCCTAGCATCTCGGTTCTTCCAAGACAACACTAAGCGACCACCTGGAAGGACGTCGTCATCAGCAGAGTGGGAGTGTTGGTGCTGGTGGTCCCCAGTCCTAGGCAATGATGCCCTAGAGAACAGCTCAGCTGTGCGTCGGGACTCTGGGGAGGGGGGCCGGCTGGCCCCCTAAGCCCCGTCCCACCTGGTAAATATTTTATCCTCAAGCTGCTCAGCTAATCCTTATTAATTTCAATACGCTGCCTTGCCTGGCTCGGCTCCCAATGCATTATTTATCCCCTTTGTTTGTTTGTCGCTAACAGGTGGGCCCCAGTGGAGGCGCTGACTGGGGACAAGCCCACTCCATCACAGTGTGGCTGTGAATTAATCATGAGGACTAATGGGAATCACCTCAGCTCCAGGCACTTCCCTAGCCACCTCTGCTTGTGCTGGCACCCAGGGGTGGACCAGGGCCATTTCAACTCCATTTAACTCAATTCAAAACAGCACATTTTATTTATTGTCCGCCTACTCTTGTCAGGCACTGTGCTATGCTTTGGAGACACAAGATGAAAACACACAAGTTCTTGCCCTCAGGGAACTTATGGTCTAGTGGGGAGAGGGAGCTCAAACATCTTCTGAGCAGTGACTCTTAATTATAATGGTGATTAAATGCTGTAAGGAGGGTGTGCAGGGTGCTGTGGAAGAGTACATGGAGGAGAAGGGGGTCTGGCCAAGTCTAGGAGTGAACCTTGCTGAGTTCAACAGCTTGATTCCAGCCTTGGCACTGTGGCCTCTTAAAGTTGTCTGTGGTGTGAGGCTCACCCCTCCAAAAGCTCTGATGTCCTGCTGGCTGCGCACCATGGGGGCAGTAGTCGGTATCACTAGACTTCACTTATCTACGTTTCAGGGACTACAGGCGAGCACTTGGCTTGGTCCTTGGGAAGCAGCTTATATGCACCTGTCAGCTCCTTGAAGGCTGGGCTTCATGGTGCTTACTCTCAGTAAGCCTGAGAGGGCGTTGTCATTGTCAACCCCAAGGAAGAAGAAACAGAAGTTCTTACGGCAAGAATGACTTGCCCAGGACCACTCAAGCTGGAAAGGACAAGCCTCAACCAAAACGGGTTTAGCCTCATGAATATATGAGATATACAGTCTGTGTGGGCATTTCCCTAGGGATCTCTTGATGACCAAGGGCCCTAGCTCCTGAGAACAATGCTAAAAGCCCCTGGCTTAGGAAGCAAGCACAGCTCTGAGAACACATGGGTCTCACTGTGCACATGCTCAGGGTTTATAATTCTATTCAAAGTGGCCACTTGGAAAATCCATATGTCTCCAGGCTCTCCGTACATCATGGTGTCAAGTCCTGGAGCAGAGGCATCCATCAGCAGCGCCCAAACGCCATGCATGGTCTGTGTACCACACTCCTGATCCCACCCTGTGCTCCTTGGAACTCACTGCTTTGGTTTACCCTGACCTGTCTGAGGGCCCACAGCTGCCCTAGCCTGGTGACTTGGCCACCCTCCTTTGCCCCCTCGAGACTCAGCCTGTGGCTACCCTCACCCCAGCTGCTGATGCCTCCCTTGCTCTCCTCCACCTGTCTCTGCGCTCTCAGAGCTAGGCAGCCAGCTTGGAGGCAGCTTCGCTAACTTGCTAACGTGCTGCCCACGCTGTTCTTAAAAATTTATGGCTGTGCAACATGAAAAATCCGGCTGAGGAACCGTCATTAGCAGAGCTGCCTTCCTCCCCCACCAGAGCTGCCCTCGTAAATTGAGATTTATGGCTATGGCAGGCGGGGTGGGGGCATGTACACTGGTAAGCATGTTGTGGAGGAGAGGGGGGGAAGAGGCCAATGAGACAGCAGGGGGGCCTGGGGCTCCCCCCTGTGGCAGCTCCAGCTCACCACAGGCTTCGGTGAGGACACCTCCAAGGCAGGTTCTGGCCAGAGGTGTAAGCACAGTGGATGCTGGATTCTGCTTGGCAGTGGACCGGGATGGGAGGGGCCTAAGTCAATACTGGCTTCCTCTGGCAGGCATGTAGGACCAGATCCTGAGGTTCCACGTGCTAAGCACTGGTTCCTTAGTAGGATTAGGGAGGACAGGGAGGTCAAATCTAGTGGCGAGCATGATCCTTGCTGGGGTCACCCCGAATCGGCTTCCCCAACTGGGACTGTGTAAGTCACCTGTGCAGTGGTTCTCAACCTTCCTACTGCTACCACTCCTTAATACAGTCCCTCATGCTGTGGCGACCCTGACCATAACATCATTTTCATTGCTACTTCATAATGGTAATTTTGCTGTTATGAGTCGTAATGTAAATATATGATACGTATGATATCTGATATTCGACCCCTGTGAAAGGATCATTGACTCCCCCATGGGGGTCACAACTCCCAGATTATAGAGACCTGAAGGGAGGCAAAGAGGTTATAAGGAGCCTCCCTCTGTCCTACTTCTTAGTAAGAAGCACAGGGAGAGACTGAAGGCATGCGTGTGCACAGGTCGGGCCTCACTCCTACAGGCTCCTCACACAGGACAGACTAGGGCTGAAGAGAGGTGATCCCATTGTGCCCACTCTCAACGCTAGGCCCTCTCCACTTGGCTCCTCTCCACTTACTCCCCTGCTCACTTAGCCCTGTCAGACGGGCCATTATGAAATTGGGGTTTCATTTACAGACTAATTAAACATTACAGCTTGTTCACAATTACAACGCGGGGATGAGGGAGTAACTAATTACGGAAGAAATGAGCTAACATTTATCTCTGCTCCCACCCTCCCTTTCTCCACTGGCCCCCACAATCTGGCTTCCTCTCTGTGGTCAGTACCAGCTCTATTTATTTCCTAAGAGTAAGGAACTGGGAAAGCCTGGTTACCTCTTCCCTTCAAATCCAACTGCTGTTCCCAATTATCCTGGGGGTGGGACTTGGCTCCTAGGACCCTGTGCAAGAAAGACCCTGTGGGCATGACTAAAGTATGCTCAGAGCCCTGTGACAGTATGTACGGCTATGACCTCTGGGGTAGAGGAGGCTCTGATTTGGATTGCCAGGGTGATAGTCCTACTGGACTCTGTGTCTTTATCTTACACATGAGGACTTTGGAGTGGCTGTTTATAGATGTGTGTGATCCTGTATGTGCATAGGTGAACCATGTTTCCAGCCCTTAGCCCCAGAACAGGACGGAAATCACTAAGTGGCTATAGGTGGTGATGGGCAGAAGCTGGCCCAGGATGTGGCCCTGACAGCCCAGAGCCCACTTCCCACTGGGCAGCCTCATTCACTCTAACTCAGAGGTGGGAGAGAGGAGGAGCTTCTCTACTCCAGGGCTCCCAGGACCTGGGCTTGGCCTTTGGCCACATGTTCCCTCTAAGGTCCAAGGAGCCTCCTGGGGGCTTAAGAGTGCCCCCTGTAGGCAGGAGTCCTGGGGTCCTGCTGGCCTGACACAGGGTTTAATATAGTAACAGCGAGTATAAGCGTTTCCATCCTTCCTGCCTTTGGGCAGAAGAAGAAAGGAAAGAGGAGGGAGAGGAGGGAGCGAAGGGAGCCGGCTGAAGGGAGGCTTTGAGGCCTCAGAACTCACATCAAACAGCCGGATCTGGGCCTAATTGTCTGACCCCTGCCCCTGCCTTCAATCAGCTCTGCAGCTTCTGCCCGCCCCTTGCCTAACTAGCAGCCATGTTCTCCTCATTAGGACAAGTTCCCCTTGCACACATGTCCTCGGACATGTCCCCAGCACTCCCAGCTCCCAACCCTGCCTGGTGGGAGGGTACAGCAGGGACCCAATTTTGGAGGGCCTCTGTGACAGCTATACCCTAGCTGGCCCAAGTCACATAAGCCCCTGTCCTTGGGCTACAGGGCCTAGTGCCACATGTTATGACAGGCTTCTAGGCTGGCTCGGTTGCTGGGTACATTCTATCCTCTGTGTGTCCTTGCAGTAGTACCACTGTCTCAGACACGCAGTCCCCATGGACAGAACCTAAACGGCTTTTATCCCCTTAGCCTGGAATGGAGAGATCAGTTTGGCAGGCGGGTCAGAGACTAGGTCTGAGTCTATGTGCACAAACTGGGATCTGAAGAAAGTCATCTTCCCACTGGCCACAGTGGCTCATTCAGTGGGTTCAGCTGTGGTGGCATGTGCAGTGCTGGCAGGATGGTGCTCAACTTCTCTAGGGGAGATCTGGGTTTCAATTCCAGCTCCCTTGTTTTCTTGTTAGACAGCCCGAGGGGAGAGACAACCTTTCTGAGATTTCATTTCCTCACAAATATCCCTGCATCAGAGTGAAAGCTGCCTCAGGGTGCCCAGCTAGTGCCAAGGCCAGAAGCACCTAGGTTGCACCCTAAACATGGAGGCAGGAATGTCACACAGCAGCTCTAAGGTGAGGGGTAGGGCCTTAGCTTAAGGAATGCCTTGTGGTCAGATGAGGCAGTCTCATGAGGAATGGGGCTGTCACCTGAGGACTAAGAGCTGGAGGAGGCAGCTGCAAACATCCCTGAAGGCAGGCTGTGTAAGACACTCTTGAAATTAATTCTCAGGGTGCAGGACCCATTCAGGACTCAGAGAGAGAGGCCAGTCATGGCTCTGGGCCCTGACATTGTCTCTCACCTTAAACCAGTGGTAATGACTTGCAAATATTGATGAAAAAACGTAAACTACAGAGATTGTGGTTTTCAGGAAGTGAAGGTGGGGAGAGGGGATAAGGAGGAAAATAAACTGCAATGAAGTCCAGTTATCTCCCATCTGTAGCTGTTCCTAATCCCCTAGCCCAAAGGAATCCAATGCAGCCCCTTATCTGCCCTGTCAATCATTCAATCACCGCCCAGTGCTTGGTGGGCACCACACTCACACACACATGCTCTCACAAACACAGGCACGCCACTGATTCTTTCTCCAACATTCCCGCCCACCCCCAGCCCATTACTCTTCTGAGTAGGAGCAGCAAGCACGCACAGGTCCTGCCAGATGGATGCAATTTGCATAATATCAGCGGTGAAGGCTGCAAGATCACCAGGGGTCAGGGCGCTGACATCCCCACACAGTCTATCTGCAAGTGCTAATTTGGCCAGCATTGATCTGTCTTTCTGATTTCTTTGTCATTTACGTCTGCGATGGTCTGACAGGAGATACAGAGAGAGACAAGGGGAGGCCAAGCCAGCCCGGGGCTAAGAAGGAAGGGAACAAAGATTGTGGGGCTTTCAATGCATCACCCACACGGAACACAGACCAGAACCTTCCTCCATCCATCAACTCACCCGTCTATCTATCCATTTTTCTATCTGGAACCGTCACTGAAGACTACAGCCTGAATCAGTGGCAACATCCAGTTCCAATGACATATATCCCTATGGGCCGCAGGGGAGGGGGGTCTTGTTCAGGGAGGAAACTACCAGTATCCCTCACTCCCAGGGGCCACCTAGGTATGAAGTGGAGACCCTATGGGTACCTGGATAATTATCCCTTATGGCTACCTACTTTCTGGATCTTCACTTTCTCCAGGCCACACCAGAAAGGAGAGGACAGGGGAAGGTACGGGGAAAGACACCCTAGTTCGGTTTCACTCTGACAGGGAGCTACACAAAACCAAAACAGTAATGGTGGTAAGTAGTGAGACATGGTTGAGGACAGGTGAGAAGAGGGGCTTCAAAATCTACAGGGGCCTACCACCAATGCTCCATGGCCCTTAGATCATCTTTTGCTGATTCTAAAGCCTTGTAGCTCAGCCAGAAAGCCGTGTTTCATGTTGGCTCCACGTGTTACCTGCAGACTCCCCAGCTAGAGTCTTTACATTTTCCCTTGTCTGGTAAGAAGCTCAGGATAGGGAAAAGATGTCTGCCAGGCCAGACATCATGGCAGAAAGGGAGGCAAGAGGCCTCTGCAGAGAGGACATGGTCACTGCCAAGAGATGTGGAAGGAGCTGAGCATTTCCAGGGGTGCAACACCCTTCCCCCACCTTAGCCCCTCCCCCTTTCCCGTTCTACAGTGGAGGAGCAGGGTGATCAGAAGGAACTCCCTGCTGGGCAGGAGGAGGGGTTGGTGTCCCCCTGTGCTAATCCTGGGCTAGGTCTTCAGAGAGACCCGGGAAACTTCAAGGAGGGGACGCCAAAGCTGTACTGCAGCTGAGCTCATTAGCCAGCACCCCCCCTCCCCAGGAGAAGGAGGGCGGGAGGCCCAGTGAGCTTGGCGGCAGAGAAAAGGCTGTCACTGTCCTTTCTTCCTTTTGGTACAAGCGTCTCCCTGAGCCTACGATTCTCCTGCAGTGACACCTCTCACGGGCACTAATGAGATCCATGCCACAGAGCTAATGCATTCTGACTGGACTCTGATAGACACCCCACTCACTCCTGTGGGGGAGACCACAGGCTAGTATTTCCTTCCACAGAGGGGGCACCCCTCCTCCCCCGGCCACCACCTGCCAGCTCAGCTCTTGCCAAACTATACTGGGCAGCAAGCTCCAGGAGAGTCCATTTGGTCTCTGGCCATGCCACCTGTGCCGTGTGCCTCAGCAGGACCCCCCTCAGCCTCAGAGCAGAGGGGCTCGGACCGCAGAGCAGGGCCACCCAGCTGGATTTCAGGGTCTGTTCCAGTTATTCTCGCCAGCTGAAACCTGCGGTCTGTGGGCTCTGTTACAATAGCAGATTTGACTGCTACTTGCTGTGTAGATTTCAGAAAGGAAAGAAGGGAAGAAACCCAAGGCTTGGTATGATTTTCTTTTCTCCTCCTCCTCCTCCTCCTCCTTCTCATCTTTCCCCACTCCCCTTGTCCTCTTCTTTCTTCTTCTTCTTTTGGTGCTAGAGACTGAACCTAGGGCCTTGCTCTTGCTGGCAAGAGCTCTACCACTGAGTTGCATCCCCACAAATCAGCAGGTGCAGCACTCTGGCTTCAGGGCAAAGACGTTTCAACAGGGCTGATGGACAGTAGCACCTGCCTTTCCTTCTTCAGCTGTTCAGGCCTATAAGGTTCCCATAATCTTAAGGAAAACAGGGAGAGGGAGAGGGAGTGTGAAGGCTGAGGGGAAAGTCTAGTGGGTGTGGTGGTTTCTCTCAAGCATGAGGATCTGAGTTTGATTCCCAGAATCCAGGTTTTTGTTGTTGTTGTTGTTGCTGTTTTCAAGTCAAAGCAATCACAAAGTTCAACACTGCAAAGGAGCAGCACTGGCAGGGCACAGGGATTGAGAAGTTGGTATTTATTTAACCCTGGTTCCTCAGTTCAACTGGCTGTGGGACTTTAAGCAAATCATTCAGCTAAGCTTCAGATTCTTCATCTCTAATAAGGGAAAGGTGATACCTACCCTCACATGAGTATTAGGGAAATTAGTTTATATACAACAATAGGAACACTTTGCTGACTGATGAAATGAAAGAAAGGCAGACAACTCAGCAGTCACTGTGAGGCCGTCCTGCCTTGGAGACAAGCTAACCAAGGGTGCTGACAGAGCTACACAGCCTTGGAATTTGGCGACAGTTAGCAGCTCTGCCACTGCAGCCCTCCCTCGTACACTAGGCTTCCAAAGCCAAACCGACCCCCTCCCTACTAAAATGTCTTGCTCATAACTGTCTAAAAGCCTTCCTGCTCAGTGCTCTAGCATCTCTGGATGCTCCTTAGCCATTCCTAAACTGTCATCTCCTTCAGTCCCCAATGCCAAGCTCAAAATTCTACCTGAAATTTCCATGGATACCAGGTACCATGTCTTCTATACCAATTAACTTGTGGCCCTGTCATAATTTTGTACACACAACAGCTGCAAAGCAAGCAGTTAATGGCTGAAAAGAAAGTCTAACCTGGATCCTTGACCCTTTTTCAGTGCTGCTCTGGCTCTCAATCACCTTTTTGTGCCTTTCTTTTGGCCTCCCTGTCCTGCAGACTCTTCTTCATCAGTCCTCCCCAAACAAAACAGCAGACCATTCTCAAAGCTCAAATTCGAACTGCCCCAAACACTCCTATGGCTCCCCTCAAACAACTCAAGATAAGCACTGTCTGGTCTTCCTCCCACCTATGCTGTTCCATAGCCTATCTCGCTGTCCTCCTCCTGTCACCTCACCCCTGCAGCAAGCCTGCCTCCTTGCACTCTTGAGTACCTCCACATCATCAATGTCATAGCCCCATGGCATTGTGGAAGAGCCAATCAGAGTCTGGAGATGGCTAAGTGGTGGGATCTGCACAATTCTTGTCTCGCGTCACCCAATGCTGCCTCATCCCCCACCCAATAATATACATACCATTCCCTACTCCAGCCTGGCAGCTCCTCACACAGTTAATTAGCACCATGTCACTGAGGACCAGCCTGAGTGGCCAGTGACAGGAGCTGACCCCTGACCCCAGGGCTGGGAAGCAGTCCACATCAAACTCTTACAGCCGACCCTTTTAGCACGCACAGTAACTCGGGGCACCGCCAGCTGAAGCTCATTAAAGCTGTCTCTTTGGTGCGAGGGCCATTAACCTCACTGCTCAAAACCCACGCCTCCCCTCCCTGCCTCTCCCAGCCCAATTAATGCCCTCCGTCCTCCCTCCCTCCCTTCCAAGCACCCTTACCCACACCTCGGAGCTAGCCAGGAGCTGGCAGGGCTGCCCTCTTCATTCAGATTGCATAGACCAAGTGCCAAGAAGGGCCAGTGCCCTGGCAGCCTCTGTCATTGGCAAAGCCATAGAGAGGGAGTTCCCTGAGCACCTACCTTGGGATGGGCCATACACAAGCCTTTCCCTGGGTTGCTCACTGGCCCCTCCCACTGTCCCAGGAGGCTGGCAGCACTGCCCCTCAGCTGAGGTCTCAGGGTTCTGTACAGGAAAGCTAGAACTATTTCTGGCTTCACCATTACTCAGAGCCGTCAGATGCCTCCTGGGCCAGAGAGGAAAATGTTCTTTAAATGGGAGGCCACCTCAGGAGTCCTAACCCAGGAGAACAGACAAGGAAGGTTATCACTGAGCCTCAAGAGGCAACAAAGAGTAGCAAGAGAAAGTTGTTCTCCTCACAAACACACCCTAGTCCAGACATACAGAAGCGGGACACTTAGCTCAACTCTGTGGAGGATGCCTTACCACAGGCCACCCCCAGACTCCATTGCTGCTAGCCCTCCTTCCTTGAATGGATGCAAGTCTTTTCAGTGGTCCTATTCTCCCTAGCCTCTCCCTTTTCTATCACTCTCCCACTGACCCATTTACTCACTAGCTTTTCATCCATCTAGCTACAAGATTTTATTGAGCAATTACTAAGAGCTAGCTTCGTGCAGTACAAACTGCTGTACTAATTCTGAATCAGAGTCCTGATCATGTCATTCTTTTTGTCTTCTAACATCCCCTCTGAATTATATTCAGGGAGGGAAGAATCATCTTTTAACCAGGATTCAAGACTCTGCTTCTAGCTATTTACTAATATTCCGTCTTAGGAAACTGCTTGCTGATGTCTAAACTTGTCTTCCCAATATGATGGGCTCTTTCAGGTCTTCAGGCTTTCTTTGTACACACATGTTCCCTGCTTAAATACTACTCCTTTGCTTTTCTATAATAAATAGAAAACTTATTTATTCTTCAAGATCTCAACTCAAGTATTTTTTCCTAGTACATTTTCTATTCGACCCTCAAGATTTATCACCTAGTTGGGTTTGGTGTCTCCTCTAGGCTACATGGAAACCCTTCTATGGGAAAGAACAGCAGTTATAGCAGGGTACCCTCAGAACCCCAGACCTTTTTCCCCCCGGGTACCTAGCAATGATAGAGGGCATCCTAGGAATCACTGCGCTGTAGATGAAGTAGATACCCTGGCAACTCAGAACAGGGAAGCTTCCCTAGTTTCCCAGATGTTTCTACCATAACAGTTGAGCATCTGGCTGGGAAACACCCATTTCAGGCTCTTTCCCTCCGCAGCATGCTGAGCACCCACTGGGCACTGACAGATGTGGAATGGGTAAGGGGGCTAATCTGTAGCAAGTGGCTGAGACCATCTACCATTCTGATGTTTTGCTCCCTCTCTACCCCTTTACCGATGATACCTTGTCAAAAGTAATCAAGTTCTAATGAAGCCATAATGTCACCAGGATCACCCTGGCTCCATCCCCTGGAACAATGCCTACAGCTGGTCATTTGTGTCCTTGGAACATCTGCACACACACCACACACAGAATAAGAGACACAGAAAAAAGACTTTCTTCTGACAGATACACGCAGGCTGGTGGCTGTTTCCATAATCAGACGCGTGCCCTCAAATAAACATGGATGTACTGTTAAGCATACCGCCTCTTCTAACAGGCATGCACAAAGATGGACACCTCATGCTCAGACTCGAAGACATACAGGCAAGCTGTCACACACAGACACGCTACTCCCTCCGACACATATTCACACTGATGTACCAGAAGATCGCAGAGCTGCCAACTCTGCGTAACTACAGCCACTCCCGTTTCTCCCGAGCACAGATCCCTGAGCGTTACCCCACCTGTTACCCCAAGTGCCCCTCCCAACCCAGGCACTGCTCAGTGGAGGCTGCTGCTCCTAAGGGGGAGTCGATACCCAGTGGACGAAGTCATCGGTCAGAAGGACCTAGACTAATTAAAAGCTGGTGAGGTTTAAATAATTCATCTCCTTAACTCCCATTGATCGTCCAGTTTAGTGGCCACAGACTTGAAACAATATTAAACAGCCTCCTCCAGCTCCACAGGGGGTGGGTAGGCTGACATGTGCCACATCCCTGAAGACACTGCCCACTAGGGATGCAGGCAATGGGGACAGACGACAGCACTGTGAATCCAAGACCACCTGTGACTCACCCAAAACCTATACTCCAGTCTCCTCTGAAATGTTTTGAGAGGTCCCTTCTAATTGCTCCAATCCATAAAGTCCTCACTCTGGCCCCCCTACCTCCTCCCTCCAGCCAATGACAAGAACCTTCCATAGGGTTGGGATGCTGACTGAGACACAGAAACCCTCTGTTTGCTGGGGTGGGGGCAGGGGGATGGGCTGAGGCATTTGGGCAGGGGACTGCCCGAGCTGCCGGGGGGGGGGGGGGGGGGGGGGTTGTGGAGGGACTGACCAATGCCGCTGTGGGGCCGGCCTATGTGTTGCAGGCTGAGGCCCTTGTTCATGTCTAGTAGTCCATTCTTGGGCCAGCAGCCCATGGCGAAGCTGTAAGCCTGGAAGACAGGAGGTTAAGAGTCATTAAAAAAGGTCCTGACCACTGAGCAAACCCCATTCACCAAGTCTCTCCCAAGTTCCCACTTCTTCCCCTCAGGGACTTGTAATACCACCTCATTAGAGCCCCCTCACCACGTTCCCTTTTTATCAAGCTGGTTCCCACCAGCAAGAAAGACCCCTTCTTTCTCTGATGTCTTCTTTCTCCTGGGCTTTCCCCTTCAGCAGCTGCCATCCTTGAGGGGTGACCCCTGCAGGGCTCCTTTCTATAATTCTGGCTTGCTAAGGTCTTTATGAGGAGTCTTCCCTTATCAGAGCACCCCCGCCCCCCACCCCTCCACATATTCCCATTCTAGAGCACCACAACTGTGCTGGGCTACTTCCCTTGGTATTACTGGTTACAAAGATCTGGTCTCAGGTAGGACCTATGAGATCAGTGTCTCCAAATTTTATTCCACAGACAGGAAAAAAAAAAAAAAAAAAAAAAAAAAGGAACTGGCCAATGACATGCCTATGGTCACACTGTTTTTGATTCTGCATAGGCAAAGTTGTGAAAAGCTTTAAGTGCTGTGTGAGAGCTCAATGAAAAGGAAGTAAGGTCACTAGGTCAACTCAAGCATCAGTGAGAGAAATACAGGGTGTGTTGTAAGTGTGTGTGTGTGCATGTGTGTGTGTGAGTGTGAGTGTGTGTGTGTTCTGTTGAAGGTCAAGTGCTCACTTATGCATATTCAAAGCGGCCACCCATTGATCTGTACTTAATTGTTTTCCTGGGGTTGGGGAGAGAGTGCTGGGGGCATCGATCTACTCAGGCCCCCAGCAGCTCCACCGCCCCTTCCACTCTCTGTCATACCATCTGGACTCCCTCTGTGGGGAACACATGGCAGGACAGGACCTGCCTTCCCTCAGTGGGGCAGGGCCAGCAGATTCTTCTCTCACTGCCATGAGAGGTCTAATGTCACAGATGAGGAAACTGAGGCCCAGAAGAAAGTGATTTGACCTATGTGACTTAGCCCTCTACAATGTGGCTGAGGGGGATTTCTTCCTTCTGAGCTTGCCAAAAAAAAAAAAAAAAAAAAAAAGTCCTGGGCTTCCACCAGCGGGCCTGATATCAAATAAAACATTTACCTATCCCTTCACTTCAAAAGTCACTGAACACAAAGCTGACCCTCCTCTAATGGCAGGAGGGTGAGAGCATGTGAGACAGTGGCAATGGGGATGAAACTTGGGTGAGTTGAGGTCGGTGACAGAACCAAAATGCCTGCCAGCCATGCTTAAATAAGCACTGGAGCGCCCACCTACATCTGGACCCAGCACTCCCACACAGAGAAAACCCAGTATAGGGTCAAAAGCAAGACGTGTGTGTGTGTGTGTGTGTGTGTGTGTGTGTGTGTGTGTGTGTGTG